>NC_137199.1:9110627-9433127 GCF_960531495.2 Zeus faber | reverse complement strand
TCCTTGAAGCAACATGATTAATTGTTAAATTTCCCCATTATTTCATTTTCAAGACATTCGCACCATTAGAGAATGTACAATAAGGAATGTTTTGACCATAGTTTCACTGTTATCTACGGAAATAAAGAATAAAGTCAATCACATCTAACAACCGAAAATCTTCTCAAATCGTGGGTCCGAGAGACAAACTCCTGTCTCAAATGTCCGTGGCTCTAATGCGTAAATGGAGGATTCCTTGACATGAAAATAAGGTTGAGAACCACCGGTCTATATTACCAGTATGCTGGATGGAAGCCATAGATGCATTCATTGTTCATTTAATTAACAAAAGCAATTTTTTTAAGAAGAGGAGGAGGAGGAAGAGGAGGAAATCTGTAGGCAATAGAGACGTGACTTTCAAGAATGTGAGCCACATATGCATAGGAAGGGCACTGCTGGTCTCCGGCAGACTTACATTGTTGTTTGGTGAGGTGCAGTTTTCATGACATTTCTGTCAATGGACAAAAAACATGACACATACAGAATACATCAATGCATTATACTAAACCAGGCTCTTCAATGGCTTTTCAGAAGGTTCTGGTCACGACTACAGGAGGTTCTATACACCACCAAGTTGTCATCCACATTTTATATTTAAACAATTGTGCTGTTTTGGTGATGCAATGCCCACAGCATTGCTTGTCAGGTGGTAAGGTGCATTTGAAGCTGCATGATAACCATCTTACCTCGAGTTTCTGCTTGAGCTCCATGACATCTTGATTGAGCTCCAAGATGTGAGCGGCAGTGGTAGTCCGTACCGTCGCAGACAGCTGTAAAACCAGAAACCAGGTGGCTGTGGTGAGAGGGAGCGCAGTCATGGCTATTAGATCAACTCGTAAGCAGCTCTCGTGATTGTGGCTCGTGATGACCTCAGTGGTTCGGATGCAGAACGTCTGAGAGAGGCCTCAGTTTGTGTTTTCGACTCCTTCCGATGGGGACTGATTGTTAATGGGTGCACGGGTTGGCTGCCTTTAAATACTAAAGGGGGTGAAATTCCAAAAGTTTTTGGGGAATCCCTGCACTTATTGTATGGAAATCAATGAGCTGTGACATAAATGCGCCCCCACACAGGGAGACTTTCGGTACTCCGATGCTAGTGCAGACCACATATCAGTAAGATCACCTCGCTTTGAGCGGGGTATTTTCTAACCTTTGCCATGACATTGCTCTCACCACATGAGTAGAAATCTATCAGAGGATTCCTATCCCACAGCGGGGGCGAAGGCTTTGATGGAAGCAAGGTAGCTGGCCGACAGCTACCTTCCTACCTTCCAGCATTCAGAAGACACAAACTAAACACCAGTACCACATTGTGATCAGTTTTTCAGGCTAGCAATAAATACAATTTGGATTCATTGCTCAGATCAGATTTTTTTGTTTGGCTGTTCCCATTATTTTTTAAATGTGGCCAATATCAAGATTCAAGATTCAAGATTCAAGATTTTTATTTGTCACATACATATACATACTTTCATACATATATGCAGTGAAATGTAATGCAACGCACCCGGTGATAGCACACAATAAGTCCTAGGAAAAAAAATAAAAAATAAAAGTAGAAAATTCCTTTCTAATAGACCGACTAACTGACCCCTAAAACATAATACAGTAAGTTGAATACTTATAGAATAAGATAAAAATATATAGAATAAAATACAATAAAAATAAAGATTCCAGTGTGAACTGGTCACGGTTCTGAACTGACCCTTATGCGCAAAAGTAACGAAGACGTCACATGCAGAGCTCTGTCGTACGGAAGTAAACATGTCGAGCGGCACGGGACCCTGTACCTCGGATCAAGCTTGCAGATACAATTTTTAAATCCAGACAGCGGCACGGTGCTTTTTTGTCAAATAAAACACACCAAAATAAAAACACAATGCCTGCAAATTGCGCCCCCATCGCTCCCTCAGAGGACTGTGGCAATCCAAAATCCTGGCACTTGATGTTCCAGCACTAACGGCACACAGTAGATTCCCAAAAGGCACAATCTCTCTCTCTCTCTCTCTGTCTCTCTCTCTCTTTCTCTCTCTCTTTCTCTCTCTCTCTCTATCTCTCCTTTGAGCAAACACACACACACACACACACACACGCACACACACACACGAACACACGCACACACAGCACGCACACACACACACACACACACACACACACACACACACACACACACACACACACACACAAACACACACACACACACACACACACACACACACTATTTTAGATCTGGTGCTATTCGTAAAATGTGACAAGTGTGGGTGGCCCTCGCCGGGTCAGTCGATTTACGGTTGGCCAAATCCCAAACGATTGTCTTGGAAATGTATTGTGCAATTATGTGAAGTGGTACATTGAACGTTTCCAGAGCGCTTTATCAAAATTATTCTGTCTCCACCACTTTTTATTGTTTAATAATTAAAGGGAGCAGGTTTGCGTCACTTATATTTGTCAGCTCAGTGGAGCAGGTAGAGCAGGTGGTGGCTGAAATCTCAACCCGACAGGGAAGCCAGGCTAAATTGTGCATGGGCATTGCTCTATGGATTTTGGGCTTTTCTGCGGGTTCAGGGTTCTCCTGCAGCTGCGGTGCTTTGGGCTTGGAGTGTTCTTGCAACAAGTCCTGGAGTTCATCTGACACTATAAAGCAATATATGAGTGATCTTAAAGACCCAATAGGAAACCAAACCTCACCTCCAGTTATAGACCCATAAGCCTAACCAATTGTGATTTAAAGATCATTAGTAAACACTAACCAACAGAATTGAAAAAGTAATTCCATTTATAATTTATAATAAGGTTATTCAGTATGATCAGCATATCTCAAAGGAACAACTTAAATGCTGTTATTGCTTCTTTAGATGCCCAAAAGCATTTGACAGGGTTAATTGAACATATCTCTTTTCCGCCCTCAACAAATTTGGCTTTGGAGAGTCACTCATTCAATGGATAAAAATCCTGTACAACTCCCTATCTGCTTCTGTCATCACCAATGGTTACACTTCAAGGCGCTTCACTCTACAACGCGGCACAAGACAAGGATGTCCGCCCTCCCCTTTACTATTCGCCATCTTTACTGAACCCCTGGCGAGGGCCATCTGTCAAAACAGTCATATCATTGTTATACAAACAGGAAACTCTGTTCACAAAATCAGTTTGTATGCAGACAATATTTTGTTATATTTATGGGACCCAATATCATCGATAACGGAAGTGCTCAATCTTATATCTAAATTTTAGGCTATCTCAGACTCATTAATTTCATTCATTAAACTGGACTAAAACCCTCGTCTCACCACTCAGTTGGGAAGACTGGAATGCTTAAACACAGAAACCCCTTAACCATCACAACGGGCAATGTTAGATACCTTGGTATTGATATCTCCACCAATCTGTAAGATTTGTTTACCCTTAACTTTACTCCATTTCTCAAATCCAGTGAAGAAGACCCCGTTTGATGGAACAACCTACCCATCTCACTAATTGGTAGCAGATGGCAGCAGTGAAAATAAATATATACTACCAGAAATAAACTATATATTTTTCATGACTCCCGTTCAACCAACAGTACATTGGTTAGACTCTAGACTCAATAATCAATTCATTCTATTGGAAACACAAGAAACTGAGAATTTAACTTGCAACACTACAAAAAAACAAAGACTGTGGAGGCTGAGCAGCCCCAAACTTCAGATACTACTATTAAGCGAACCATCTTCAATTTATAATTAAATGTTTACAACCAGAGCAACAACTGGGCCATGGATGGCGAGACATTGAACAGACAACATTTCAGGATTTATCAATATCTGATCTCCCATTCCTTACTGAATTTATAAAGAAACATAACTGCTTGAAAAACCCATTCATCGCAACGACTCTGTCATCCTGGTGGAGATTCAGCAAACTCAGTGGTCACATTCTATCTCCAAACAAATTCACTCCATTCTGGCACAACCCGGATTTTCTGGTTAAAAACAGACCAATAATCCTCAGGTTTTGGGAAGGACAGGGAAAAAAGACAAGGAGTAACTCATCTGGAACACATTTTTGAAAACAATTCGCTTACATCTTTACCAACCTTAAGGTATAATAGCGTTGTCCACAGTTTCCTGCAATCCCTTCAACTACAGCAGTTTCTAAAAGTTAAAATCAAATTAACGAACAACATCCTACAACCACCTCCGATGATCTAACATCTTACTCATATAGGTAATTTAAAAAAACGGTCGGTTCCAGGGTGGGGTCCACTCGGCCGCTGCCCGTTGATCTGGTTGATCTCTCCTAGTGACAGAGCTCAAACTCAGTACATACACCACACAATAGGCCTTGGGTTTTGCAGGACTGGTCCGAGCTATGTGGGTCGGGATGTTTCCAAAATGTGTGAAAGGTTTTGTACTCTCAACATTCCACAGGCCACGCAAAAGACAAATCTGGTTCTTGATGATTATTAAAGACTGGCTTTGTAGGTTGGGAACTGGAACTCGGGCTGAAATGAATAAAAAAATGAAACAAAATTTGATTTTGAGACGTATTTCCAAGCACATGTTAACAATAAATGGATGTATTCATGTTCATTTGTGTCGCACATCCTGGCAAAATTTGGTTCCTGCATTTGTGATGCTTATATTGTGATAGTGGTAGTGATACAAGCGTGAGAAAGTCTGTTTTCTCAACTATCTTCATCTTATCCTGATGGTTTGTCAAATGGGCTGGCTTGTCTTTCCAGGTACTGGTAAATGACAAACTGTCATCACATCCTGGGCCGAAGCAGTAAGATGAACTTTATCCCCGAAAAAAAAAAAATCTGCAATAAAAAACATGGAATGTACAATGTGAAATACCATAACAATGCACAAAAAGACATCCTCTCATTCTCTTCCTGAATGTACTGAAATAAATACAACTGCAGCCATGGTCTAATTTGTTTATTTTACAGCTGGGCGTTCTGGGTCTTGATTTTCATGTTTGAATTGAATGGTATGCATGATTGTTGAATCTGCTGTGGAAGCAAACAAACTTCTCATGATTCTACAGCTACACGTCCTGCGATTTCTGAGAATTGTAAATTAGAATTGCAAATTCAATCTACACAACATCCACAAAACTATATTGTGAGGGCCTTTGTATTAGAGTTATTCAACTGAAACGTCTGCTTAAAGCCTGAAAGTCAATATGGAATGCAGCCATTTCCAGCCATTTCATCGGCACAATTTCATGTGACTGGTGGAAGAATTTGGAAGATCAAAATAAAGCTTGTTGCGTTTTGAGACCTGGGGGTCCTCCTCCAGGGCCAGGATGCCCATGTTCAGCCAAGATGAAGGCTCCGTTAAACTTCCAAACGTCGAGAGGCGTCGCTGAACATTAACCAATGACCATTTTAGGAAAGTATTGAAGAGAAAATTAAAAAAGAAATCAGAAGGTCATTGTATTCCGATGCCAAATTTGAAAGAGAAAAATACTGTTTTGAATCAGATCAACACATCACACAGCGCTCCTGGAGTTTCCCATTTGTGTATCATTTCATCGTTCATCATATTTGACTAACTCTGATCTGGGTGTTATGGCCATGAGAAAAACATATGACCTGGTGACAACCATTTTATTTTGGATTTTGCTTTTGATCTCCTAGTCTCTAGTTACAAGAGCCATTAGTGTGTATATATAAATGAAAATGGCATACAATAAACAGATGTGGATGAATATGCACAAATATATTCAATATAGATAATAAGTCATCGTGCATTTGTGCAATGACATGGGAAGTATTGTACTTTTTGAGATACTTGTAAACATCCATTGTGTCATTCAGTGGAATCATAGTGGTGAATGCAGAAAAAACACACAATATGTACAATGACAAAGCCAAGTATAGTAAACTCTTCACAGCAAAAAAATAAATGATTACATGGTATAACGCAGACAGAATACACTGGTTTGGATAGGGTCACTTTGTTGTTGTTGTTTGTAAAGAATTTATTCTTGGTGAAGTTTATTTAATCTGCATGTGTAAGTCCTGTATGTGTATAGGAATTGAATTGAATTGCAGAAATTTAGAAACGTGTCTAAGCAGTCTAATAATACTACACACACGCTATTGTTTATAATGATATTTATTCTCATCAACTGGCTACGCTACTTAACCATCTGACCTGACTTTTACATGCTCTAAATCACCTTTATTTGGGGAACAGAGGATTCAGAATAAGAATCGGGTTTTATTGGCCAAACGTGTTTTTACAGATGGAAGGAATTTGACTCCGGTTTCACAGCAACTCACACTGTACTTACATTCAACAGTCAACAACACACGTGTTTTTCAAAAGTAAGGTTTCACCTACAGTAGCATACAGTAAACAGTGGTGCTATCACGCACAGCGGTGAAGGGACTTAAAGGTGAAAGTAAAACTGTAAAGTAAAGTAAGTGAAAGTGTAAAGTGAGAGTGAATTCCTTGTAAGGGGTCTCCAACTCCAGTGACCCGGGGGCCACTGGCCAGGTTGTCAAGACAACTATAGAAGATAACAACCACTCAAGGTACAGTCACACCGCCGGCGACGGGTCTTCTGTGCACCTGTCTTTTGTTTGTGTGTGGGCTCAAAATAGACTGGCTGCTGTGGCCGTGTCATACATTTCAAACCTCTTTCCTTTCCCATATTTAACATTCATTATAGAGATAGATAGCGCCGTGTGTACTAAAAAAAAAATGTAAACGGTATCGCCGTTTACCCAGCAAAATAAATTACCTCTCAAAAAAAAAATCTAACTTGTCTTGCCATCCGACCCTTAAAATAAAGAATTGTCCTTGTTGGAGAGACACAGAATGACGTTACTTATTTTAGGGTTAGTTGGAAGGACGTTTTTCATGTATGAAATAGCCTAATCATGAACAATTACGCTTTGGTCCGGGTATCCAACTTCATTCCTCCTCCTCACTATCCCACTGCTCCTCCATCTTCAGTCTTGCTGTTGACGTGCTGAACCATCCGGATGCCCTCCCCGAGGATGGGGATCCTTTTATTATCCTCACTTTTGTTCAAATCCACAAGCATTTGTGTGGTTGTTCTTGTGGCAATGTGGTGTTCAGAAGCCGCCAGAAGATGCTTTCGATGGAAATACATGGGCTGCCGTCGTATGCTCCGACCCTTCTCCCGTCCGCTCCCCACTGTGACTCTTGCCGACCAACGTTCTCCCGTCTGCTTGGAAATGACCATTCTAACTGAGCGACATGACCCAACGGCGCCTCTCCTCCCGTCATTCCTCCTCCCCTCTGTCCTGGATGAGGTGGAGAGGGAGAGGGATGGAGTGTACTTATAAAAAAGATGGACCTCCTCTACAGCCCACCCCCAACCACCACCCAGAGCTTTACACCAAGGATGTTGGGCAATGTAGGCAATAGAGCTATATATATATATATATATATATCATCTATGTAGAGGAGGTCCATCTATATATATATATATAAACGCTACTCACAAAAAGTAGGGATATTCGGCTTTCGGGTGAAATTTCAGGATGAACCTAAAATGCACTATAACCTTTACAGGTGAACTTAATTTGACCTTCCCTAAACTTTTGAATGCACATGTCCAACTGTTCAATGTTTCAGTACTTTTTGCACAACTTGCTGTTCTCTAACAAGGAGCTGAACGGCAAAATTCAGACAGGTGTTTGATCCATAAATCAACCAATACATTTCCAGGTTCAATTAGAATTGGTATTCAAACAGTCCTCTTCATCATGCTGTTCACATTTTGACATCATGAGACCAAGACGATGCCTAACAACTGATCAACAGTACCTCGCCATTGTGAGGCTTCAAACAGGATGTTCTCAAAGGGAAGTGGCCACTTAGAGCTTAGAGTGTCATAGAGTGTCATCAGCAGGTTGCAACAGAGATACAGAGACACTGGAAGAGTCACAGAAAGGCATAGAAGAGGACGTCCTTTGGCCACATCCCACACTGATGAGTGCTTCATTGTGAACAGTGCCCTGCGGAAGCGGATGATGAATGCCACTCAACTCCCGGCACATTTAAGAGCGGTGAGAGGCTCCCAAGTGTCACGTCAGACCATTCAAAACCGTTATCAGCGTGGTCTGCGTGCTAGACGACCTGCAAGGGTACCTGACCACACCACCAGGCACAGGCATCATCGTCTTGCATGGGCCAGGGAGCTTTTCCGCTGGACGAGGGACCGGTGGGCCCAAGTGCTGTTCACTGATGAAAGTCGATTCACGCTGAGCAGAAATGGTCAGCGTGAGGTTGTCACCAGACGAGCCTTTGGTGGTGGTGGTGTTACAGTGTGGGCAGGTGTGTCTAGTCAATACAGAACTGCCCTACACTTTGTGGATGGTACAGTGACAAGCCCATACTACCTGAATAACATCATTAATCCAGTCATTGTGCCCCTGCATGAACAACACAGGCCTAATTTCTTCTTCATGGACGACAATGCTCCAGCTCATCGAGGTCGCATCATTAGGGAACGGCTGCTGGAGACTGGGGCACCTCAAATGGAGTGGCCTGCACTTTCTCCTGACCTGAATCCCATAGAAAACCTATGGGATCAGCTGAGTCACCGTGTAGAGGCTCGTAACTCTGTGCCCCAGAACCTCAATGACCTGAGGGCCGCCCTTCAAGAAGAGTGGGGGGGCCATGCCTCAGCAGACAATAAGTCGACTTGTGAACAGCATGAGACGTCGTTGTCAAGCTGTTATTGATGCTCAAGGGCACATGACAAGTTATTGAGACACTGACATTTTTTGTTGTGGTAAACCCACTGCTGTTGTTGGCTTTTGTTTCAATAAATTGTTTGAGATGAGGAAATCACCATTGCTTCGACTTAAATGCCCTACTTTCATGATATAATATCACTGTAGCGTGAACTTTTTACATTTTCCATAAATTTCACCCGAAAGCCAAATATCCCTAACTTTTTGTGAGTAGTGTGTGTATATATATATATATATATATATATATACAACAATCCAAAAAGTGTAAAGAAATACATATCTGATTAATGGCATATTTTATACGCATGTGGATAAATATGCACAAATATACATTCTATACAGGTAATAAGTCATCGTACACATGCTCAATGACATGGGAACTAACTGTAAGTGAAAGTATTGTGTGAAGTATTGTACTTTTTGAGATACTTGTAAACATCCATCGTGTCATTCAGTGGAATCATAGTGGTGAATGCAGAAAAAACACATAATATGTACAATGACAAAGCCAAATATAGTAAACTCTCCACAGCAAAAAAAGAAATGAGTACATGGTATAACGCAGATAGAATACACTACATACTATATTACCAGATTGGGCCTGGTTTGAATAAGGTCACTTTGTTGGCATGAAGAATTTATTTTTGATGAAGTCTGTTTAATCTGCATGTGTAAGCCCTGTATGTGTATAGGAATTAGAATTGATCAGAATTGCAGAAATTTATAAAGCTGTCTAAGCAGGTTAATAATACTACACACATGATATTGTTTATAATGATATTCATTCTCATCAACTGGCTACACTATTTCACCATCCTACTACAGCACAGTGCAAAGTGGAGCACAGCATCAGGAAAATACTGTACACTCAAGAACAGAATGGCAAGTAAACCAACATTTGACCGTACAACATTCTTCATTAGAGGTGCTTCAGGTCCTCAGTTACACAATGAGAAATTAACCTCAATGTAACTGACTTAAACTTGCTCTATTTTACCTTGATTTGGGGAACAGAGGATTCCTTGTGAACAACCCAGGGGTCTCCAACTCAAATGACCCGGGGGCCAGGGGACCCGGGGGCCAGGGGACCCGGGGGCCAGGGGACCTGGGGCTGTCTAGCCAGTTGGGGCAATGGCTCAGGAGGTGGAGCGGGTCATCTAGTAATCAGAAAATCGCCGGTTCAATCCATGGTTCCTCCTGGTAGCGTGCTGATGTGTCTTTGAGCAAGACACTTAACCACTTAACTGCTCTCCAGGCACCGCTACATGTCAGCCAACTGCTCCTAAATACGTCAGTCACTAGGATGGTTAAAATGCATCTAGTTGCCTCAGTACTTGTGCAATGACAATTAGTGGAATCCAATAAAACAACAGAAATCATTGATATTTGGCTGTTTTTATGTCATGAAAGCATTTAGTAAGAGTGTGTGGATGAATTAAGCATTGTGATTTAAAAATGTATTTGCAGGTCAATATATCATAGCCATGTAGTGGCCCCACATAAAATTGCCTCGCAGAGCCGGTTGTGGCCCCCGGGCCCATGGTGGACACCCTGCAGTAAAGCTTTTCCACAAATATATTTTATTGAAAGTGCAATTAACCAATTAATTGGGCATAAATACACTTTATGTGCATATTTATGTGGTATATAACATTACACTTATATAATTGATATTGTTTTGTCATCCTAACAGCTCCCTCACCGCTCCTGTCTGCTCATTTCCCACGCCGCCGCCATCGCCCCGCTTCCAGGACGCGACCACTCAAGGTACAGTCACACCGCCGGCGACGGGGCTTCTGTGCACCTGTCTTTTGTTGGCATGTGGGCTCAAAATGGGCTGTTGTGGCCGTGTCAAACATTTCAAACCTCTTTCCTTTCCCATATTTAATATACATTATAGAGATAGATGGCGCTGTATGTGGTTTTTTTTTTTCATTAAAAAAAGTTTAGCAGTTAAGTTAGCAAAATAAATTACCTCTCTCTCTCGAAAAAAAGTAATGTAACGTCTTGCTATCCGTCCTTTAAAATAAAGAATTGTCCTTGTTGGAAAAACATAAAATTATGTGTTCCTTATTTTATCTATAATTTAAGGGAAGTTTATTTATGAAATAGCCTAATCATGAACAATTACGCAGTGGTCCGGGTGTCCATTTTCCAAAGATCAGCGGCATTGAGAGCGTGTCTTCCCTCCTATTGGCTGTCGCACCCGGCGCTGCTCATTTGCATAAAGTTGAAATCTGCTCAACTTTGCTTGTCGCCGTGAAGCCGTGAGCTTGTTGCTGGTCGTCGCTCCGCCCCATGCGGCTGGATGAAGCCGAGTTCTGTTTGAAATGCATTTCGGCCTGTCGCTTTGCAGCGCACGTGCGCCGGTGGTGTGATTGTACCTTGAGGCTGCCCTCGCTGCCTGACAGGTTGATCAGCTCCTCCACCTCCCCCTCCTCCTCATCCTCCGATTCTTCCCCTCCTCCGCCTGGCTCGCTGACCCCCTCCTGAGGGTGCCGCGCCGCCTCGCCCTCGCTTCCCTTCCCACCCAGCTCCAGGTAGCCCTTGGCGGTGGCGTTGAGGCAACCGCTCCCGCCGCCCTTCGTTCCTCCTCCTCCCCATTCCCCTCCTCCTTTGCCTTGAGTCTTGCTGTTAACGGGATGCACCATCAAGATGCCCTCCCCAAGGATGGGGGTCCCATCCAGGCTCTCTTCCTCCTTGGTTCGCCCCAAGCCGGCGGAGTCCAGGTCGCTCAGGGTGCAGGCGCTGGGGTCCAGGGTGACCGTGGACTTGCTGGTGCAAAGGCCCATGGCGGCTGTCAATGTCCAACCAAATCACGGTTCTGGCTGATATGGCCCTCAGGTTCAGCGGGTTGATTTATCGTCTATATAAATAAATGAAAGTCATCCATGCCATCAAGGGTATAGTGCTGAATTGGCTCAATTGTTGCCTTTCTGGGGTCGGTGCAAACAAGGAATGGGAAATTTGGTCCTACTTTGATCTTTTGTTGGAATTATCCTCGCTTTGGTTCAAATCCACAAGCAAGTTCAAAGTTCAAGTTCAGAAGCCTCCAGGAGATGCTTTCGATGGAAATAGGGCAGCTGCCGTCGAATCCTCCACCGACCCTTCTCCCGTCCGCTCCCCGCTGTGACTGTGGCTGACTGCGTTGTCCCGTCTGCTTGGAAATGACCATTCTAACTGAGCGACATGACCCAACGACGCCTCTCCTCCCGTCATTCCTCCTCCCCTCTTTCCTGGGTGAAGCGGAGAGGGAGAGGGATGGCGTGCACTTATAAGAAGGTTGAACCTCCTCTACAGCCCACCCCCAACCCCCACCCAGCGCTCCCCACCAGGGATGTTGGGCAATGTAGCAAGAGAGCTGTGTGTCGATATAGAATTGAGCTAAATCAGCTCAATTTCGCAACATTAGCTAAATTCTCACACACTTCTCCAGCTTGAGTCTTAATTCATTTTTGTCATCGCAACTGCAACACGAAAGCTGGCGGCGATTTAATCAATTTCACGAAGCAATGAGACGTCAATATCAAAACAAAAGATGGCTGCTTTGTTCCAGCCATTCAGAACACGAGGGGCCGTTTACTTGTTTCTTTTCATCCGTTCAAAAGTTGAACAGAAATGCTGTGTTTTGCATGTTATAGACCTATCCGTCCAGGAACCATCCGCCTGCCAACCTCGGCAGCCGGATGGTTCTGATGGATTCTGCCGCACAGAAGGTTTAAGCAGCTCCCATTGTTCGTTCTTTTTCAGCTGGTCCACCCAGAGCACTTGACTCAAAGCGGCGGAGCTCTTGTGGTAACTCCCAGACCAAAATAGCGCTGGACAGGGGAGGAAAGTCTGTTCCTGGCAGTTGGCTTAAAGTCCAAAATAGCTGTCAGGTGACTCAAAGTGTGTTTACACGCTTGGCGGCACACTGTAGTGCTGCATTTTTTGGGCAGAATACGAAAAAATGGTGAAACGGATATTTCTATAACCTTGTCTATTTCTGACCTGAATTTCTGTATATTTGGCTATTTTTGTTTTTATTTTTTTATAATTTTTTTCAGACTTTGCTCTTAATGATAATTGTCTGTACAGCAATGCGCCAATGCTCACCACGACAAACTCCTTCTACATGAAAATGTGGTTGGCGGAATAAACAGATTGTGGCTCTTCAGCTATGAATGACATAGAATTAGAATAAAATCGAGGACAGTTCAGCAACACCATATGTACTGTATATTTATTAGTCAAAGTAAATGAATGTTCAAATTATAACACAAATGAATCCTTTGTTCCCTCTGAAATGTGAAAATACTAAGTAGATCTTTATTTATATTCTCTTTATTTATCTATTAGTATTTATTCCTTTCTTTATTTATTTTTCCTTCTTTCTTTATTTTAATTATATATATATATATATATATATATCAATATAAGAAAATAAAAAAAAGTAACTAGTTAGCATAGTGCTTTTGCATGCCAACCCTGTGCATAGTTGTTATACATATGTTATTCTACTGTGGCAGCTCCGCCTTCCACAAGACACCTGAGTGGTGTTTTTAGGGCCCTCCGACAAAGAGACACAGGCAGAGATGTTGCAAACACCAGTTTATTGTTGAGAGTGGCAAGATGGAAGTGGCCGGAAGCAGATGGACACATGTCATGACAGAGGCTCTCCCTGTGTGTGTGTGTGTGTGTGTGTGTGTGTGTGTGTGTGTGTGGGGATGGGGGTTTTACTTGTTGCTAAGTTGATTGCTCTATTAAAGGGTCGGCCTTAGTAATTTGGAGGCCCCAGGCAAGAACAATATGAAGCCCTTTCCCACCTTGCTTAAGGCAAGCATGGCTGGTAAACAAAAACTATTTAGAGGTCGCTCTTTTCAGCGAACAAAACTACATGAGAATTTTAAGTGAACCATTCAAATGCTCTTAGAAGAGGACAATGGGACAAGAAAAATAGAATATGAATACAATATTTATTTATTTCTAAACAAAACAAGAGTATGTCCTATTCTCTGGACAATATACAATAAAAAAAAGTTGACCTATGTGTCTGACCTTCTGAGTGGGGCCTTGCTGCTGCTCTGCTTCCCGAGAGAAGGCAAAGGCAGAAGTCAGGGTTATCAATTAAGATTTGCATTCACATTACTCTTTGTTGTTTCTTTTGCTATATTCTTTAAAATGTCACATCAAATTCAGTCACAATGTCAACACTCCTGTTTGCCTTTATGAGGAGTTCCTGGTGTTCTGATGTTCAGCTTCACCTTCCAGGCTTGGGAGCCAGCCGAGGACATATTTTTTCCTAATTTGTTTGCAGAAGGCGACAATGGGCAAAGAAGTTGCCGTGTTGTTTATTTGTTCGTTTGAAAGGTTGTAATGCTCTTTGCAATGTTTTTTTGTTTTTATTTCATGAAATGCTTTTGTCCATTCAATGAAATATGCTTTCATGATAACTGTGTAATTTATCGTTGTTATAAAGGATATTATACATTAAATCATGAAAAATAATGTTTTGCCGTATGTGCCGCTCTTATCCGGCTCGCTGAAAAGAGCCTGAACTCCCCAACTCAAAAAGAGCCAAGAGCCCCGGGGTGCCTGGGAGAATTTCCATTCACAACTCAGAGCCGACACTTCTGACTCTCATTTACCGGAAGTTACACCCATGTGGTTGAGCGAACAAAGAGTAGAACATTTCGAATTCATCTTTTTTACAGAGTCACCTGTAAGCAGCGCCGTCGCTTAAAAGAGCCAGACTTTTCATCACTAAAGTCCAAACACTACAGCTCAAGTGCGTGGCTTCTCCTCTGCCCACACTCTGTACGTTGTCTATTGGGCCTTTTCTCTAATTCTAATTATTTGGATACTTTTCACAAGTGAGTGATGCACAATGCTGATCCTGGTGAAACAGTGCTACATACTATGCTGTGAACAGCGTTGGCCAAACCAATGGGGAAATATGCGTGTATTGCGTATTTTACATGCAACTTGCTCCTCTTGGTTGAGGTTCTGGCTTATAAAATGGTATTCCCGAGCTGACATACACACAAAGCGCTTTCAGATGATGTACCGCTTTTTCAAAGGGATCACCACTACGTACGCTCACCCATGTAACCCCCGTTTCGTCACGCCCTGGTAGAAGTTAGAAGTCAGAAGTTCCTTTTTGTCAATCTGAAAATAGCCGCTGTTTGTGTTCCTCTCTGGGGTTCCCCTGCAGGGTGACCTGTCCTTCAAAGAGCCACTGCACATGCAAAGTCATTGAATTCTGAGAGCCAGAGAGAGAGAGAGAGAGAGAGAGAGCGAGAGGTGGGGGGAAGTGGTTTTGTTATCTCTCTGCCGTGACGAAAAGGGGCTGAAGGTTTCTGCTTTGATTCGTACACCCGAGACACACATGCGAGAGCATCAGCATCATTTTTTTTAATCGGTCAATAGCTGTTGCTTCAACTCGGTAAATACATTGCCATACTTTATCGTTTATAATTTGTACCCTATATCGATCGGAATCGTTTTTAATTTATACCCTCTTAACTTGTACCATACATTATCACTTACACTCTATATACCCATACCAATTCTTTATCATTCTTAATGTATACCCTATATCCATATACCAAAACTTTATCATTTTTAATTTACACACTATTGTGAAGGAGCTGCGTTCACTCCCTCATACGTCGGGTAAGCAGCCTTGCGCTTAGGTTTATTATTTCAATGAGTTTATTGGATCCCGCTAATTTGATCTAGTCCTTTGCTTTATTTGGGATTTTTGTTGAAGTATTATCGTCATCGGGTTCATTCGCGATTCTCTCGTTTCTTCATTTCCTAATCAGTGTTTCCTCTGAGGTCCACATCCTGGCCGAGACGGCGCTTCCGTGCACGAAGCCACACGAACGCCTCGCACGCTCCCAGGCGTTTCCAGTCGGGACTCCACCAGGTGGGATCAGAGGGGGTGGAAAGTCAGAGGGTTGCTTTATCTTTGTTCCATTATTTTACTATTCACCAGCAGGAACTAATCAGATTGGCCTATGTTTGTAGGCTGCTGCACATGAATAATAAAGTAGCTTGTGTGATAATAGCCGACCTTGAATATCACTTGCGGTTTTGTGTGTGTATTACCTAGATGGCTTTGGCTCGGGAATATATAACGCAGCTTTTTCCGTTCACTGGAGACGGCGTTGCCAGATTTACCGTCATTATCGTATGCGTATGATAATTGAACCCTTTGTACGACGTACTATCAATGATTCCAAAAAGAATCTTCCATTAACCACGTCAATTATGTATGACAGAAAACTGACCCTCTCAACGAAGTTGTGGTTGTGGCGCAGTCTTGCAAAATTGGCCCCTTTCCACGCAATGAGCCCTGTTGCAAAAAGAAAAACAACAACCGCCCCGTTCACATGCACCGCCACTTAGAGCCACATGCAGTTGGAGTGAAGTCCGTCCGCGGAGACCTGGTGGAACGGACAAAAAAAACCAACGAAAAGGTAGCGCCTCTGACCCCGTCGGGTTCTCCACGCCGGGGGCACCGGACACTTTGCCCCGTGGTGCCCTTGTTATGAGGCGGTTGTTTTGGTTCTTGTTTTTGCGTGAATGGACATCGAGGTATTGGAATGTCAGGGGAAGATGTGCACATTCATCAATTCACATTCAATAATTATATATATGTGTATGTATGTAGTATGTATGTATGTATGTATATGGTTAGGGTGAGTTTCATTTTGAATGATTTAAATGTGTATTTGATACCACTCAGACAATTCATACGATTGTATGATTGTAGAATCCAGAATCGCGATTGTGGTGCCGCCCATTGCGGTCGCCTGTGCGTGCTCCTCCGTGCGTTTCAAAGACATTTCACTGCACATATGCAGGAACGCATGTATATGTACAGTATGTGACAAATAAACCTCCTGAACCTTGAATCCTGAATCCATAGACCCATACCAATACTTTTATCATTTATCATTTATACCTTATATACCCATAGCAATACTTTATCATGTATACCCTATATACCACTACCAATACTTTATTATTTATCATTTATACCCAACATAACCATATCAATATTTTATAATTTTGAATTTATACGCTATATCCATACCAATCATTTATGATGTATACCCTGTATACCCATACCAATACTTTTAAATGTATACCCTATATAACCATTCTTTATCATTTATAACCTTTATATCCATATTTCATCATTTATCCCTTGTGTACTTATACTTTACAAGATTAAACAGGACAAGCTTAGCTCATCTTTATTGTCACACGCACAGCGCTACAGCTGACACATGCAGATGGAGGCTGTAAAATGCGTTCATCCCGTCAAAGCTCGTCCTTCCTCTGCGTGGCAGGCCAGGAGCAGCGGGCAGCTAACAGCTAACGGTGCCTGGGGACCAACTGCGATGTCCCTCCCTGGTCAGATGATGTTTCTTGTGCATGTTTTTATACGGAGGAAACCACATGTGAGCACGGGAAGCGCATGCATACTCCACACAGAACGGCGAGGGGACACCCTCCGGAGCGTGGTGCCGGGTGGTGCCCAGACAGGAGTGGAACCCAGGGTCCTCTTGCCGTGAGGCAGCAGTGCATACATAGTGTATACCAATACCAATACTATATCATGTATTATTTATGCCCTAGATACCGATACCAATACTTTATCATCAATCCCTATATACCCATACCAATACTTTTTCATTTATACCACAGATACCCATACCAACACTTTATAATTTATTATTTTTAGCCTATATACCCATACCAATACTTTATCATTAATACCCTGTATAAAAATATCCATGCTTTATTGTTTATCATGTATACTTTATATACCTATACCAATACTTTATCATCTATTCCTATATACCCATACCAATACTTTTTCATTTATACCACAGATACCCATACCAACACTTTATAATTTATTATTTTTAGCCTATATACCCATACCAATACTTTATCATTAATACCCTGTATAAAAATATCCACGCTTTATTGTTTATCATGTATACTTTATATACCTATACCAATAATTCATCATCTGCATAGAATCACATTTTGTGTATTCCATATATTTCTATAGGTTTGACTATTTCTGTTTTGTATTTTTCGGATATATGTGGATATTTGATCACATTATGAGACACGATAAGATAAGATAATAATTCATTGATCCATACAATACATACAAAAGTAATAAACAGCTCAATAAAGTCAGATAAAATAAGCAATAAGTAATAAAGTCATAAACTGCTCATGAATATACAAGTGTAGTTTCAGTGAAATGCAAAACACACTTGATTATTTCATTATAAGAATATTAAATATTTTGATTGTTATTTAAGTAATGTACAATAAAACTCGTGGTAGGCATTAAATATTAAACCGGAACAAATTAACACGAGATAAAAAATAAACCAAAAAAGTCAACAGTCAACAGAATGTTGGCAACAAAACCTCAAAAATGAACAGCGAACGTACACCTCTGGAGATCATTTGACCGTGCAGCAACAACAACAAAAAAAAGACGCTTTCTGAAAGAATCGGTGGTGATTTCGTCAAAGCCAGAGTCGGCAGGAGCGGAATGGAGCGTAATGGAGCGTAATGGAGCGCCGCTCAGGCGTTCTGAGTAATCAGCTCCGAGAATCTCTGCTCAAACTCTCCGAATTTTGAAGAGCACATTCAATTAGTCATCTGTGATCGCTATGCCGTAGAGGAAATGTGTTGTCAGTTTTTTGGTTCGTAAATATAGAATTTCCCCCTATTTTATGTGGGGGAAAAAAAGCTGGGTTAAAAAAAGAGAGTTTTCTTGATTATCTTGAGTTGTACCTTCCATCTTTTATCGTTACTATATCTTCGGATGGGGAATCGTCTCTATCCTGGTCATATAAATCGAGTTCGGTCGTACATATAATCGTTTAATGTATGACCAATATTATTATTTTGAATAATAATAAGTATAAACATCATCGTTAATATTATTATAATTATTATTATTATTATTATTACAACATTACACTAAAAATCAAATCATTAAGTGACCCATTTAAATGACTGTTTAATATTTTTCCAATACATTTTCAATAAAGTTGAATTAATGAAGATATTACTTAAGTAATTGAATAATTACTTAATGCATTAAATTATAGTTGTCATTAAAAGTTGTCATATTGAGGTGGTATTGAGTAACTGAGACTTAACTACAAAATAGCTTAATAACGGAGAAACAATCAAGATGTTCAGTCTTTGAAAAGTTTGTCAGAATTGCGTGGAATGCCATTGCTATACTCTGTCACTGATAATGTGATTAAACATCTTCAATATTATTTGGTTTATCTTTATATTTATTATTTTTTCGTGGAAGTAGTTCATGTTTGGATTGAATTCAAACCTAAAAAGTGTTGTGTGCTGTATGATAAAATACATTTTCGTATATACCGTGTAAATTAAATACAGCCGAAGGAAAAGAGGAAGAAAGATTAGGCCGACGATCCGCTGTGGCGACCCCTAACGGGGACAGCCGAAAGAAGAAGAAGAATGGGATGTGGATTAAGTTGAAGCGGTTACTTAACACTAAATGAATTTAAATGGACAGTATATAAAGGAATAGCAAAATGAAGGAATTAGAAGCAATTGAAATGTCCTTTAAAGAAGGACATTTATTATTTATTTATTTATGTATTTGTTTGTTTGTTTATTCATTTATTTATTTTTTATCTTTATTATAATTATAAATTATAATAATAAATAAATAATATAATAATTATAATATTATAATAATAAATTAATAATTATAATTATAATTATTAATTTATTGTTATTGTGATTATTATTAATATTGTGATTATTATTATAATTATTATTATTACTATTATTATTATTATTATTATTAGTATTATTATTACTATTATTACTATTATTATTATTATTATTATTATTATTATTATTAATAGTAGTTGTAGTAGTAGTAGTATTATTAGTAGTAGTAGTAGTAGTAGTATAACATTATTGCGATTTTTACATGACATTATTACATTGCTACATTCAGTTTTTTGAAATCAAATAATTAATTGACTCGTGCAAATTGCCAATTACAATTGTTTCTGTACATTGTCATAAATGAACATATTTTAAAATCTTAACGAATCATTTAAGCAGTTGTTTTACTTTTTTTTAAATTTGCTATCAATTATAAAGGTGGTGTGTAATTTGGGAGAAAGCATCTACTGTGGCCCATCCCACTCTCATTTTCCTCACTCTTCGGCGTGGGGCTCTTGCTGCTTGGGCGCCATGTAGACGAGTTGCGTATTGAGTCGAAGATTAATAGTGAATTGAGAAATATATGTGTTTGGTAAAGGAAAAATGAACAAGCTTTGGAAAAAAATGTCACGGCATCCTATTGACCATTTTGCATTGATTGAATTATCGATTCATTTATTTAATTTGGGATTTCAATCATGAATGATCCCGTTTGTTATTGCATTTAATTATTTATTTCACAAACGGTCTCCTTAAATAGCGCTTTTATATGTATTTTAGTTGGTTGGTTTATAAATTGTTGTACTTTGTTTTACTCTCAATTTCAAATAATAATCAACAATTAATCACTAGCCTTTAATAATTCCATATGGGGTTTCATATTCAATTTCTTGATGCTAAGTAGCACTGTATTGCAGTGTCGTACTGTTGTATATTTTACTGTATATCTCTACACACACGACCTCACTTTATTCACTTACCACTTTAATGCACATATCTGTATTTACATATTAGCCTATCCCATATACATAAGTCTATTCCCTTTATTTCTATTTTGTACCAGCACTCTGCATTACCTTTGAGTTATTTGATTTTATTTTATTCTATATTAGGATATTTACTTACTGCATTACGTCTTAGGAATCAGTTGGTTTCAGTTAGATTGTCAAGTAGAAATTAGGCAGCTATTGTGGTCAGTCTAGAACATATTGTGCACAATCACCGGGTGCCATGACATTTCACTGCATATATGCATGGAAGTATGTATATGTATGTGACGAATAAACAAACCTCTTGAATCTTCAATCTTCAATCTTCAATCACTACGTAACCACTAGATGGCACTGGTAGATCCAATTTAGAGAGAAATAATGTTACATTTCCATCTTACATTGGTTCAATAAAAGATCCGTTTATTCTTTGAGTAGCGTTGATTTTCTATGTTTATTCTACAATTAATAATTGGAAAATAATGTGGGAAAAGAATACAATTGTTTGTAAAAATGTTTTTAATGTGTTAAGATTGATAGATAATGTGTTGTAAATGAAATAACAGTGGAAGTTGAACTTGAAATAATTTAACTGGTGACCCCCTGGAACCTCTAGTAGGACCCCCTGGGGGTCCCCAGACCGCATGTTGAGAACCGCTGGTCGTGGGCATACATATATACAGCATACATTCCAGAAAAGGTTGTGGCCGTGTAATTAACTCAATACAAACCCCCCGTTGTCGATATTTAAGAGATCACACAAACTCCAACCTCTCGGTGTCAAAGGTCAACGGGTTCCCACCGTGACAAGATCTCAGATCTGTTGATCTGAAATTTGAAATTGAATTTGACAAATTTCTTTCACCTTCTTTTGGGTTTTTATGGCGGCTCGCGTCGCTGTTCTGTTGCATCACCCCGCCTTTCCCTGCGTTTCTCCGACCTCGCCGCCTCGGCCCACGAGTACGTGCGGGCGTGTCTGATAACAATCTCTTCTCAAGTGCACTGTTCTTCACACCGAATGCCTAAACGCACCCGACAGTCGGATCGTGACATACTTAAAAACATTTTAAAAAAAACTTGACCGACGACACTTCCGGTTCTCTCCTTCCTCCTTTTCCTTTGTTATTTTACCTCAGAATTCACACTATAGGCCGGTGTTTTTCTGCTACCTGGAGGGACGTCACCGATGGCGTCACAGCTTCCAGGCACTGTCTCATCGAGGCCAGCGGTGATGGAAGGTTTAGACTCTTTTTCTGAGATTCGGTCCTTGACGAGCCACTCAGTAAAATGATTAATTCAACGAGAGACAAAAGAGCGGGTCGGCTCTGTTGGACAGAGAATTGTTGCAAAGGAAAACACCACATCATTCATTTGGAATTATTGTTTGAGGCGGAAGAATGCAACGTGCGGATCTCAAAAATCTTTTGGCCTCATTCTACCAATTCCAAACGTAACGTAATTCTGTCAAAATGGTTTAATGTGGTGAAATGCAAAGTGTAAATCAATCCCATGCCACATGATCTTTGCCAAATGCCTTTTCTCCCTAATTATTTGGAGCTGTGGTTAGCAACCTTTTTGCTACCAAGCCCCCCCCATATATTTTATATATATATGCTGTATATTGTCTTTGGTGCTGGCATGACTGAAAAGCCAGCTTTACACAGATATGACAAATAACCTCTTGAATCTTGAGTATGTGCTGCTGAATGGGACCAATACCTTCACTGCTGCATCATGAGCTACTGTACTTGGAGCCGTCCGTGCCGAGCCTGCCGAGGCATGAACACTCTGTGCAGTTGTTTTGGGTTTTAACCACGAGGGGGGGGGGGGTCAGTGTGGGGGGGACCCCCTCGATCAGTGTGGGGGGACCTCTCCATCGGTGTGGGGGGACCTCTCCATCAGTGTGGGGGGACCCCTCGATCAGTGTGGGGGGACCTCTCCATCGGTGTGGGGGGACCTCTCCATCAGTGTGGGGGGACCCCTCGATCAGTGTGGGGGGACCTCTCCATCGGTGTGGGGGGGGCCTCTCCATCAGTGTGGGGGGACCTCTCCATCAGTGTGGGGGGACCCCTCGATGAGTGTGGGGGGACCTCTCCATTGGTGTGGTGGGACCGCTCCATCAGTGTCGGGGGAACCTCTCCATCAGTGTTGGGGGGAACCTCTCCATGAGTGTGGGGGGACCCCTCGATCAGTGTCGGGGGACCTCTCATTCAATGCTGGGGGTACCTCTCAATCAGTGTGGTGGGACCTCTCCTTCAGTGTGGGGGGAACCTCTCCATCAGTGTGGGGGGAACCTCTCCATCAGTGTGGGGGAACCTCTCCATCAGTGTGGGGGAACCTCCATATCAGTGTGGGGGGAACCTCTCCATCAGTGTGGGGGAACCTCCATATCAGCGTGGGGGGAACCTCTCCATCAGTGTGGGGGAACCTCCATATCAGCGTGGGGGGAACCTCTCCATCAGTGTGGGGGAACCTCTCCATCAGTGTGGGGGAACCTCCATATCAGTGTGGGGGGAACCTCTCCATCAGTGTGGGGGAACCTCCATATCAGTGTGGGGGGACCACTTGATCAGGGCGGGGGACCCCTCGATCAGTGTGACTTGCTGTGTTGCAAAAGTATCCTCCCTCGTGTGATTATTGAACGAAACAAAAAAATCCAATCAAACCGTGTTTAGCCAACATTAAATTATCCAAATATTATTCCTTGACTTAATATCTGTTGTTTCGATCGTTTTTTGTATTTTTCTATATTTTTCAAGAAGTAGTCCCAGTCATGTCAAGGCCCCCCCTGGCAACTCTGGGGGGGGCCCCCCTAGTGGATTCGGGACCCCCTGTTGAACGACTCGTTCACCTGTCTTCACCACCTTCCATTTCGAATGGAGACTGAATGAGGGCTTAATACATTTGTAGGAAAAATTACCGTTTTTTATTGGATCAATAAAAATACAAATAAAAAATAATAAAATGCAATAATAAATGTTAATATCCACCGTAGTAGATCACAAAGTCAAGTGAATACATTCAATACACAAAAATAAATTAATACAACAACAAACCTCGATACAATTAACGCGCGACCAAGGCAAAGGGTAAAAACAAGGTATTCTCATGGCGAGGATTGATTTGAATATGTTCGTTTTAGCCCCGCGTGACGTCACGGACTCCTCAGCATCCCTGATGTAACGCACGTGAAATCGCCCTCCCACCTTACGTCATGACCTTCACCGCGCACAGTTCGTTCCGGCTGCCCTCGCCTCGGCCTGAGTGACGCGATCGCTAATCCGTGTCGAATTCGTGAAATGTTCCGAGATTGGAAAGCAGAGATGTACAACGCGTTTCTGAAAAAAAACAGCAGCGTATACACCATACCTATTTCTCATACAGTAAAAAAAAAAAAAAAAAGTTTTAACCCGTAACTCAATGCAGGCGCTCCCCGAGCCACACCCGAGGGGGGTCCTTCGAGCGGCGCTTGGCGCAGCGTGCGTGCGTTGGATTGTTCCAGAAGTTCGCAGCTCCCGAGCGTCGTGGTCACCGCGTCCCCCCCCCCCCCGTCGCCCCGCCACGCTCCGCCAGACGAAGCTCGCCGCGTCCCGCCCGTCAGTTCCACTTCTCCGGTACCGGCAACCGTTTGACAGCACGGGCGAAATGTTGAGCGTCGCGAGGACCGTGTCCAGGACGCTGCCCGCGCAGAACGGCGCCAGGGCCGTGTCGTCGTTGGTGAAGAAGGTGAGCGCAGCGCTACGTGACTAGCCCTAGCCGAATGCTATTATGCGTTAGCCGAATGCTAATCGGGGTTAGCCGAGGCTTACCTAATCGGAACCGTGAGAACGTCTTTATTTGGCCCACCGAAGAGTGCCGGGGCAAAAAGCCAGCGATGCTACAGGACCGTTTTGTTTTGAAATGTATTTGTCTTAAGTCGTGTACATTTTTTTTTTTTTCATTTTTGGCACACGGCCTGAAACGACGCTTTCTTTTAGCTACATTTCCGGCTGAGATGCAAGCTTCGGCCAATTTCAACGTCTGCCAACGTGTCAATTGACTGGGCTGAATGGGATGTTGTAAATGTGCGTGTCATTGCAACTTGTAAAGTCACGTAAGCGAGCGACTCATCCGATGCAGCGAGCGGCAGAGTGACCTTCAATGCGGGCCCCCCCCCCCCTCAAGTAGACCGCCGACCATGCTGGTCCATCTTTGTGACGTGTTTTCTTATTTGAACATATAGATATTATGTTAACGGCCTTATTAGTTATTGCGCGCATATATTTTAAATTCTCCGTTCTGAGTTTTTACTTGATCTGGGGCCTGCAGTCCCATCCCAAGATATGACAGCACTTTTTGTTAAGCCAGCAGTCCCAATGAATACATAAGGAAAGTAGGTTTGATGGTATTTGGTATTTGTAATAATTTAAGTACCACTAATGGAAATATATGATTATAATTGTGAAGATAAATTGTCATCAGTCTGCTCCTTAACTGAGGTATTGCTCATTATTAGCTCCCAATTACAGACTGATACTGATTTGATCATCACCGTTTGATATGGTGTTCACATGGTAATCCTGGAGGTGTTTTTATTTCCAGAGTCGAGGCGTCATCTGTGATCCAGTTTTTGATCCAATTATTGAATCTTGGCAGACGGTTCTAGTCGAATAAATGGACAAAGGTTGCCTTCAATTAGTCAGCTCTTCCAGAATGTGTGTTTGACACATTTTTCAACAGCATCACCCACCCTTAGTTTGCATTTTTTATTATTATATTTAAAACATCTGCTTTTAGGAAAGCAAAGCTGAAATTATCAATTGGGTTTTTAAGTCTTCTAATTTCGACCGGTCTCTTTTTTTTTTTTTTATGTTGTGTTCCTAGGCTTGCTGGAGTGGCTTCCAGTCAGATGCCCTCAGAACCCTTTCCAGGAGGGACTATGCGTAAGTATTATTGAGGGAATACCAAACGGATGTGGATGTTTTGTAGATCGGTTAATCTACCATCACTCACGTTTACTCGTCTGACCCCTAAACATTTGAAGCAGGTTTCAACGTCAAATGCAAGTTTCTCAAAAAGGACAATGTAGCAGATGATTAACTTTTCAATGGGAGGAGTATTTTTGATTTATTTATTTTTTATTTACAACTGCACAATGATTTTGTCTACTAGTATGGTTTCATTACAATTCCATCGTTTGGATCTGTAAATAGTTTCTTAAAGCCGCACCAATACTCTGGAGTTGGGATTCTCGTTTGCATTTAAAAGAAGCTGCTGGCGGGAGTTAAGTGGCAGCATATGATTGTTGGTGTGTCAGGCATGTTGAAATAATTTCTAACATTGAAATTGTGCTGTCTTCAGGAACACCAAAATAAGACAACCAAATTTCAAAACAAATATTGTCTAAACAAAGAATCTAAGCCACAGGGTGTTGCAGGTGCATGAAGCATTAACATGACATAAATATGCTTTTACAAATGTTGACTAACCATATATTTATTTTTACTCAATTCTTCTCCATTGGAGTCAACATTTCTCATGTTATGAAACTCCTAAACCTTCCGCTGAACCTAATACGGGGATGGTAGCTTAGGAGGTAGAGCTGGTCGTAGCTCAGTAGGTAGAGCTGGTCGTAGCTCAGTAGGTAGAGCTGGTCGTAGCTCAGTAGGTAGAGCTGGTCGTAGCTCAGGAGGTAGAGCTGGTCGTCCAGTAATCTAAAGGTTGCTGGTTCGATCCCAGGCTCCTCCTGCTAGCATGCTGTAATGTCCTTCAATAAGACACTTAGCCCCTAATTGCTCCTGATGGCTGCGTCCAACGGTGTTTAAATAATTGTAATTGTTGCTTTGGATAAAAGCCTCTGCTAAATGTAAAATGCTTTGCTGCACTTTTGGGTTCTCCACAAAAGTGCAGCGATTCGGCTGTTCAATGCGAATATTCAACTACTCGGGGGCAGGCTGGCTCGGCTCTTTGTATAGGCGACCGGCTAGGGCGCCATCCAGAGCAGGGGAGCAAATGGGCCTCATTTTGCGCACCGGTCTCCCTCTAATGGTACTGATGATGCACACACTAGCGATGCGCGTGTTACCTGCATGCTATAATCTTTAACGCGTCCACAAGTCATGCTCCGTCCCGCCGCTGTTTTTTACTTTTATTTGGCGGATCGGGGCGCACAGAGAGCCGTGTCTGGACAAGACCATTCAGACATGTAAAAATATATATTAGGATTCCCCTTATTTATAATTCCCCATCGAAAAGTTATCCCTGTGTATTTTGTAAGTTTGTAAGTGCACACTGACAAAGACTGCTCCACCTGAATCTCAGTTGACTGACAGCATTCCGACTGATGATTGCACCCGTCGACCCTCGGGGCAGCCCTAGTTAAATTTATTCCAGTTCCTACTTGCTTCCATTGGAATCTCACCGAAAGAAAACTGTTCTAATAAACGTTCATAGATTCATCTGATTCATAGCCTACCCCATTTCTACACAAAAACTGTCCTGTCCAAAATATATAATACTTAACTGCCATAATTTTTCACATTGAATAAGAGATAAGATCTTTCACACTTAGTCCAAGGATCAAAAATGGTCCTTGGACTAAGTGTGACTGAGTGTCCCTGCTACGCGCGGCACTTTTTATTTTTGTTTCGTTCAATGTGGAAATTGAGTAAAATAATATTAGTCTTACATAAAAAGTTTTTATTTTAAGAACATTGTTTTTATTTTAAGGACTGGTTATGCGATCACTCTAATGTCTATTTTGCATGGAGAGGGAGACAGGAGTGCAAATTGCACCCCAATTGCTCACACAGAGGACCTAAAACATACTTGCGCTTTTGATGAACGATATCATATTATTTTTGAAGGCTGTGATGCATGATTGGAATGAGAGATGAATAGATCCAGGGCTATTTTTTTCATTATTAAAAAAATAGTTAGATCGGGTTAAGGTTCTCTATTTCAGAGATTGTTTTATGAACCCCATGTCCTTTATTACTTTCCCCGTAATAACAAATAACTGAAAGTTTGTATGAACTAGACGTTATTGTTAGTGAAAACTTTTACAACCTGCCCCTTTTATCTGATTGGCTAAGCAACCATAATGTGACATTTACAAGCGCCACTGCTGTGTCTCTTTACGAAAAGTTAGAAGGCGTCAAGGCGAGTTACACAGGAGAGGAAAGCAGTGGTGTGTCATACAGAGGATTTCAAGCGGTGCGCTCCAAACGATAATGTTAAGAGAAGGCACGTGTATAGTTGTCGGAGCACCGTGGGGTGCATATTTCAATTAGCAGCTCGTGCATGGCACCAAAATCGGTGTTGCGATTCGGTCTGACAGATGCCGATTGTATAGGAAGCAGTGCTATAGTGGTTTCCTTCGGGATGTGTGGGAGGGTGAGACTTTACCCAGTTTTGAATAAAACATACAACTATTATTTTTTTAAATCAATATTTAGCGGTCAGTGTTGATATTGTGGCAAGCCGCCACAAATAAATCATTATGTGAAACACTTATGTAATCTGCTGAATTCTACAGTCTATTTTTCTGACTTGAAGAGTACCAAAGAACATGTATTCATGTAATATTCATGCATGAATAAAGTGGTGCTGGTCCTCGTGTCTTGGAAGATTTCAATGTCCTGGACAAATGGGAGAGATTCCGCTCAAATATTATCTGTGTTTATTGAGCTTAAAAACAATAGATAGGCAGGCTGTGTAAATAATTAAATCCTAAAGGCATGTAGATTAATAATCACATATTGTACATTTATTATTATATATTTTTATTGAATATTCATAATAAAATAAGTCTTAAATCAGTCAACACAGATTTAAAAATAAATATTACGCATATAGTTTCTGTTCCATTTCTGTTGCTGATCACATAACACCATAAAGCCATCACGCTTTAACATTTCAGTTAAATAAAATTTGGATAGAAACAAGATAAATATGGCAAGTAGATCTAAATAAATAATTAAGGTTGCGGTGTCTTCGTTGGGATGTCTCGTCAGATAATGGAAACTTGGAACTAAGTATGGTTGCACCCTTGGCTTGACCGCCGGTCCATTGCAAGTTGGCCTGACCGCCTAGAAAATTAAATTTTTTGGTCAAGCATTTTCTAGTTGGTCATGGAATTAACATGAAGGATTACATTTCTGTTACGTTAAACCGATTGATCTCAGGGTTAATCTATGTGTAATTTATGTGCTCATTTCGTGTGTGTTGCAGGTCAGAGGCCATCAAGGGGTCGGTCATAGGTATTGACCTGGGAACAACTAACTCCTGTGTCGCTGTCATGGAGGGAAAACAGGCCAAGGTGATGCTCACCACACATTTGTCATGCCCTTCAATGGCATTGTGCGGTATCTGATGCCTTGTACCGATCTACACCCACTGCCATGGTCCATGAGAAACTGTTCCTCTGTGTCTACCTATATAGTTATATTGATTGTTCTCTGCTCGTACGTCTTGATAAGTACATGACAGTTTGTTAAATATGTAACTATTAATTCCCAGGTGCTGGAGAACGCAGAGGGAGCGAGGACCACGCCCTCTGTCATTGCCTTCACAGCGGACGGAGAGCGTCTGGTGGGGATGCCCGCCAAACGTCAGGCCGTCACCAACCCCAACAACACGCTCTATGCCACCAAGAGGCTAATAGGACGCCGCTTCGATGACCCGGAGGTCCAGAAGGACCTGTAAGTGATTGATTGATTGATTGGCAGATGTGTGTGTGTGTGTGTGTGTAATTTTTTTTTTCTCCCCACCTTGAATAGGTTATCTAAATATATTTGATGTTTGTTCTCAACAGGAAGAATGTCCCCTACAAAATTACACGTGCTTCCAACGGGGACGCGTGGGTGGAAGCTCACGGGAAGCTCTACTCCCCCAGCCAGGCTGGAGCCTTCATCCTGATGAAGATGAAGGAAACAGCAGGTAAAGCCATTGGTTTCCTTTAAGCCTCTATGTTTTCTATGAGTGTGGGGTACCTTTTCCGTCATTCGGTTGTGGCATTTGCAACAAATAGGTGTTGAAATGAAGATTAACAATATATAATCTTCAATCGAAACCTAGTGATGGGTGTTGTTTGACTGGACAATAAACCTGTATGTATTGTGTGGTTGCCTTTGTGTTTCAGAGGGCTACCTGGGCCACAATGTGAAGAACGCTGTGGTCACCGTGCCGGCCTACTTCAACGACTCTCAGAGACAGGTGGCTGTTGCATTTCCTAATTTGTTGGCTTAATGAGAAATTAAAATCCCGATATTTGTAACGTTTTTTTCAAACTATAGTTCCTAAAATGTTTCGTACCTTCTACAATAAGAAAGTGCTCTTGTTGCCCTGTTGAGTTTTGCCAGGCACTGTCAGTAACGCACGGATAACCCCTCTTAGGGTCAATTAATTAATAATACACCTCTTCCTCACTATTAAAGCATTACCATTAGGGGCAGTGGCTCAGGAGGTAGAGCGGGTCGTTTAGTAATCGGAAGATTGCTAGTGTGATCCCCGGCTCCTTCTGATTCGTGCTGTGTCCTTGAGCAAGACAGTTAACCCCCTAACTGCTCCCCGGGCGTCGCTACATAGCAGCCCACTGCTCCTAGATACGTCAGTCACTAGGATGAGTAAAATGCAGAGAAATGCATTTTGTTGCCACAGTACTTGGACTCTGTGTAATGACATTTAGTTGACTCTAATCTTAGTTGAGTCTATCTCATCTTCTACATTACACCATGCTTTATTTGATGTTTATTCTATTTAAATTTCATAGTAAATCTACTTTGAACTGTCATTTTCATTTTGTCTTTGCTTTTTATTATACATTTTATTAATTTGGTATATGTATTCTTGATGTACTTACTTTGCGTTCCTCATTGATCAACTCTTAACACCAAAAGTAATCTCTTATCTAATGAGTCACGCATTTAGTCGGCAGTACACTAGAAAGGAAAAATAACCAACATGCCAACCTATCCCTGAAGGCTTTGTTTGTTTCTTAAAGGGGGGGGGGGGGGGGTTTCTCTGCTCCATGCGCATGGAGTGGTCCCCATATGAAAACATCTCATGGTTCAAACTTCTGATTTTGTGTTCTAAATCGAATATGAAATGATCGAGTGATGAACAGATATTGCTGTGTATTTACATGCCAACGTCCGTAAATCAGACAAAAATTTGCGTGCCTGTCACTGCCAATCAGAGCTGGAGCCGATAAATACCTGTGACTTCTGCAGAATCACTTGTCCCGGGAATGAATGCCGATTGTAACCTTTCCCACTTAAGACAAAAGCCAGATGTTGGCAGGGTTTTTGTGCAGTGGAAAAGAGATATCAGAGAATTGGATTCGTTTTTATTTTACTTATTTTTTCCTCCTCCAACCAGCGTTGCGCCAGTTCCCGACTCCCCTGCCAGTTCATTTTTTTTTTTTAATTTTCTAGATCTATTTATTTTAGTTTGTTCCCTGCTTGTATGAAATCAGATATACTGGAATTTTGCACAATCACCCAAGCCCACCCGCCAATATCGTGCACACATGGAGGGTCAGGCAGGTCATAATTTTGGCACAGTCGCACTATAACCGCTCTTCTCTGTTCCAGGCCACTAAGGATGCGGGTCAGATCTCCGGATTGAATGTGCTGCGTGTCATCAACGAGCCGACGGCGGCAGCATTGGCCTATGGACTGGAAAAGACCCAGGACAAGATGTGAGTGCATCAGTGGGTATGGTGTCAGACTCAGTAACACATTTTCAATGTCTGGAGGTTTTTACCCTTAAGAAATGCTTAATTACCCATCCAGCTTCCCGTATGGGCGAAAAGTTCCAAATATATTTTATTCTACTGTAGTCATTTTTCTTGGCCCCCTTTTTGGTTGTTTCTTGGCGCAATTATTTGTTGTAAATGTCTATTGTTGCAATTGTGTGGTACTGGCGATGTGTCCTTCTCCCTGAAGACAACCTTTATTTTATTTTTTTTCCATAGCATTGCGGTGTACGATCTGGGCGGCGGTACATTCGATATTTCTGTGCTAGAGATCCAGAAGGGCGTGTTTGAGGTGAAGTCCACCAACGGAGACACCTTCCTGGGAGGCGAGGACTTTGACCAGTACCTGCTCAAACACATCGTCAAGGAGTTCAAGAGAGAGGTACTTCTAAGTTTTACAGGGGGGAACAAAGCCTTGAGTGGGTATATGGAGACGGAATTGTGAATCAGTCCTCTGATGCCTCCCTCTCAACCCTCAGTCTGGCGTGGACCTGACAAAAGACAACATGGCCCTGCAGAGAGTCCGAGAGGCTGCTGAGAAGGCAAAGTGTGAGCTGTCCTCTGCGCTGCAGGTAGGATTTCACCTCAAGCAAAATAAATAAATTAGAACTTAAGATCAACTTGTAGGTTCATTGCAATTCGGTCTGTAGAATTTTTCGATTGCTGCTTGGTTTGGTTTCCAAAGCACTGTAGGATACTCCACACCAAGCCAACTGATTTTAAAATAAAAATTTCTCTCAAATCCCGAATCATCTTAACAAAACAGGTACATGACAGCCAAATGTTGGTGGACCTCTCAAATGTCCTCATTGGGTACTTGGTCTGAAATATTTTAAATATAAATTGATATCTTGCAAACATCTTATTATGACTGCAGGGGTTAGTTTTATTTGTCTCTCACACATCCACACTCACCCCCAGCTCTCAGTCAGCTGTCCTGGTGTTCAGTGCCTGGTTCAGTGTTACGGAGCTGGCAGAGAAAGGCTTTGTGTCCGGGCTTCGGCGCTGCTGCTTCTGTTCTAGAGGTTGTCTGCTGAAGCCTGGCCGGCAGGGCCCGGCCCCCTGAGAGTGGACTGTCCTGGTGAACCCAGTGGGACAGGCCTAGTGGAGGACCAAACAAACATTGACTCTGCTGTGCGCTCTATTAAGAATGCTGATATACTTACCAATTGTAAAATTGTGTTTCCTTTTGTTGTTTTTAATCAAGCTGTTGCAGATTATTACTGGTAGTAAATATTAAATTTTATATTGTATATTATTTACTTTAAAATTTACTCTTTAATTGGGATTCTAGTATGCACACGTACATTTAGTGAAAGTTCGGCAATTACTTTTATTAAAATAAAATAAAAGACATGTCATATCGATGTAGTATATTCACAGAGAGTAACCGAAAGACTTTCTAAAGTGTGCCTTGGTCTAAATAAGAGATGACGACGTCCTTTCCCTCCTCCCCAAAGACCGACATCAACCTGCCCTACCTGACCATGGACGCTTCAGGCCCCAAGCACCTGAACATGAAGCTGACGCGCTCTCAGTTCGAGGGCATCGTGGCTGACCTGATCCGCCGCACCGTGGCGCCATGCCAGAAGGCCATGCAGGACGCAGAGGTGTCCAAGGGCGACATTGGGGAGGTGCTGCTGGTCGGAGGCATGTCCCGCATGCCCAAGGTACGTGATACTCCCAGCGCTAATGGTATAGCAGACCTGCCAACCTGCACGTATTTTGTGAGTATATCTCACAAAATACGTGCAAAAGTATATCTGACAAAGTATATCACACTCATCGGCCAGTTTATACTGGCCGATCAGTGTCAGATACACTTTTTTTTATTCTGCCAGTCAAATTTACACACCGATACTGTGCTCATGTACTGTACTCGTAAAAAGGCTCCAATACTCAAACTCAATACCAACGTACTGTAACAGTTGCGTAGTTCACGCTCAAAAGAGGCCAAATGAAAGAATGTTGGCTGTTTGGTGGTACTTCAAGGTAAACAAAGAAGATTCGATAAATTATTTATTCATCACCTGACAACATTGTGCGGACTGCGTATCTACCGCTGTCACAGCGGAGCTCGGATCGTGACGAAAAGTTTGACTCTTTTTGAGACTTGGTCACTCAGTAAAACGAGTCATTGGATTTGATTCAGTTGATTAACACATGAGGGAAGGAGGACTTCCAGTGGAGCCGAGTGAGAGGAGTCAGCCATATAGTTGATTTGTTTATTTTTTTGAAATTGCAATTTATTTGCAAAGTACTATATAAATATAATATGAATGTAAATTTGCACTTAAAGTGAAAGAGACTTTCATTTAAAGTTTGAACTGGACATTTCCATGTTAGTTATATGTTGCGTCCTACTAAAACTCAGTGAGTTACAGGTTGAGTTATACTGAAACTTGGTGACCAGTCCCATATTACGTTTTGTTGGAACTCAGTGACAGTTTCATGTTGTAGTATTGTTCCATAGTGAATAACTGTTTAAGAATCAGCAATCCCGCTATTGTGGTAACTGAAAATTGCAGGGGTCGTCCTTATGTGCAGCTGTCTTATCACGTGAGTGTGATCATATCATGCAATGTATTTGTCATTGACGTACAGTAGATCGGAGATCAGAATCTGCAGGTCTGACTTAAAAAATTAAATGAATAATCTGAAATAGGAAACGGCCAAGAAAATTGCAATCGGTGCATCTCTAGTTGGTAAACATGTTTAGTGACTTTACGAGATGATGCATTTCAAGAGGTATATCCAAATAAGATGAATTTGTATACTGTATATAGTTAGCCAAAGTCGCTCGCATATTATGTAAATAGCCTCCTTACCAGACGGCTACGGTGTGAATAACTGATTGGAGTCATTTAGCTGCAGTGACTCAAACGCCACGGAGGCTCCTTGTGACACTATTGTGGTACTCAAAATATAGGAATGTCTGCTTGGTTGTTTTCAGTATGAAGTAGAACTGACACAGCTGATGTGACAAATTGTGCACTTCTTATTTCAAAGATTAATGGTTAATTATTTGCTTTGTAGCAGTGGTATTCACTCTTTAGAGGAGCACGGGGGAATGCAAGGGGGTGTGAGGAAATGAAAGATTCCTGTAAAGTGAATTCAATGATTTGTTTCCAAATGCATTATAAATGTTAAAGTAATTGTTGAAAACATGTGAAAAGACTGAAGGTTGTAGTACTGAACTGTGAAATTAGACCCTTAGACTGTTGCGCACCATTTTTGTGGTCCGGATTTTTTTGGACGGCGCTTACAAAAAGGTCATGGCCACGAGGTCATGGCCAACACTATATGAACACAAGGTCTGGAACGGAGCATCAGTGGTGAAATAAGCTAAAAGCCCAGAGTTTGGGATGAAACGCTGTTTAAGAAGTAACTTGGCGTGAAAGGGGTCTTAGGGAGGCCCCAAACTACTGCCAAGCCCATCCTGTGGCTGCCTCCGACGTTGTGCCCACGATGATTGTTTTTTTTAACCCTCTGTGGTCCAAGCTGAATTCAGAGAAGCGTTGTGATTTTGGTGGAAAGGGTGTGGATTTGTGGCTCCCAAATCCAATGACGTGATAAATAGGTGTTGGTTTGGAAAGTCAGGTAGAAAGAACTTTGGGACTTTAGTAAAAAATGTTTTTGTGTGAATACTTCCCGCACTTCTGTGACGGTAAACCGCATTTGCCACATGACACTACGTTCTATGTGTGTTGTAATCCATGTGTCTACTTTGGATATTATATATATTTTCTAATGATGGTTTCTCAAATATTTCTTGTATGTGAATAACTAAACAACCGATCGTCATCCCCAAAATATCATCAGAGGGTTCTCACAGGGCTTTGGTCATGAATAGAACATTAAATACATGGTCATATAGTCATGTGAGCGAGAACTGAATTTATGATTCGGAAACTTTTCTAAAAATGTATTTATTTGTTTATAAAGTTTAACGTTATACACTGCCTATAGTAATAACATTTAAAACAATTTTGTAATTCTATTAGCCACGGCCACCTAGAAGTCAGACATTGCCCACAAACTTTGTTACGTGAGGGAGACGGAACAGAGCTAGTGCTAGAGTGAATGGCAAGTAGAGACGCTCAGTGTGTTTTTATTATAGACTTCCCACTTTACTGTGTTAAAAAAAACACCCATATAGTTGCTCTTTAAAGCCTAACGTTTTTTTTTGTTTTGCCTGAAGGTCCAGCAGACTGTGCAGGACCTGTTTGGCCGTGCGCCCAGCAAGTCTGTGAACCCGGACGAGGCGGTTGCCATCGGGGCGGCCATCCAGGGCGGCGTCCTGGCCGGAGATGTGACAGACGTGCTGCTGCTGGACGTCACGCCGCTGTCGCTGGGCATCGAGACGCTGGGCGGCGTCTTCACCAAGCTCATCAACAGGAACACCACCATCCCCACCAAGAAGAGCCAGGTATGCTCAAGTTGACCAACATTCATGAAGTCATATGTATCTTTAAAAAATAAAAAAGAACTGTGATTTATTTGTGCATAGAAATGTTTATAGTTTGATGTTGGCATTTCCTCAAGTGATGCAAAGATACAGTATCTGGTCCAGTACTGTGCTCTGATATCTACAATGACATGACCATATCGTGGCGCAGTTGCATTGACCTCACTTAAGGATCTACTTCTATTATTTAAACAAAGTATCAATACTGAAATGTATATGCATCCAGGGTCTTGCAATTCTGTGATCTCACCATTTGTAGTAGGTTGCCAAGCATCGAATTCACAAGTGCAGCTCCATTTGGATAAAGAGTAGAGCTGTCCTCTCAAAGACATTTCAAAAGAGTCAAGCTCACTTTTGGACCTTTTTTATTACACATTCCTGATTCCTCAGTTCTGTATTCAGGAGAAATCTAGGTCTCTTCATAATAAGAAAAATTCACAACTGATTGATCCATTTTTTTAACCATATTTTGTCTGACAGATGTTAATTGCTGAAGTTTGCAGTATTGGGAGGTATTTCCATGACTAAAGCAGCTTGTGCTACCCCCCCCCGCCCCTCCCTAGGTGTTTTCCACGGCGGCTGACGGCCAGACCCAGGTGGAGATCAAGGTGTGCCAGGGCGAGCGCGAGATGGCGACTGACAACAAGGTGCTGGGCCAGTTCACCCTTGTGGGCGTCCCCCCCGCGCCGCGTGGCGTCCCTCAGATTGAGGTGACATTCGACATCGACGCCAACGGCATCGTCCACGTCTCAGCCAAGGACAAGGGGACGGGCCGTGAACAGCAGAGTAAGTGCCACCACCAGGGGGCGACGGAGCGGTTTGGTCCAACTAGGTTGATACAGGTTTCATCTGTAACCTTGCAGATTTCAGTAATACACTGAAGAAATGGATGTAAATAAGTATTACAATAGGTTATTAGCCCAATGAAATGTCTACGTTTGGTATTTGTTTGGTAATTGAATGACATATTACAAAGTTTTAAAACAGTGTTTTAAGTACAATTTTAATATTTTCTTCTTAACGGGCAGCAAATACTAACTGTTCAAAGCTTTCTTCCTCCAACTCAACCATTGGTAAAAATGATGAACCTTTACTTGAATATTACTGGGTGATATCCAATCAATAACAACATTTTAAAGAATTGTTTATCTTCCTTGTATATAATACAAGTGTTTTATGCAATCCGCTGTGAGCGGATATGGTTTATAACATGTATGCATATGCAGAGTACTGTTTGAGCACTTCATATTGTACAAATGTTATCCTATATGTCTTTATGTATATGCCTGTCACGAGAACTACTTTTGTTGGAAGATATATTGTCCGAGAAATAATTGCAATAAACGATATTGTCGTTTTAAGGCCATTTTTTGCCACTAATATAATAGCATAATAATGCAAGTACACACTTTAAAATAGCAATTAACTATTAATTTCTACAAATATTCAGACATTTATGTGAAAGAAAATATCCTAAATAAATAAAACCACACAACCAAAACAATAGATAAAATGGACTCTCAGGCTTGAGTAACACACAGTGGCAGTGAACCAGGTGAAGATGACGTGTTTGTTTGAGCTGCCTGAGATGAGGACAGAGGCAGCGCCACAAATGAGCAAAAAGTGTCTCACTGTGTGGCCGAGGTACCGTTGAGGTTTTGTGGTGTTGATACTTGGAGCAGCGGCCTGGCTCCCACCGCTGTGACAGGCCTGCCCATATCTTCATAAAGACCACAAAACAATACCGGGGATTGTGATACTGAGTTTGCCTTTCTCCCGCTTACAGTTGTGATCCAGTCTTCCGGGGGTCTCAGCAAGGACGACATCGAGAACATGATTAAGAACGCTGAGAAGTACGCCGAGGAGGACCGGCGGAGGAAGGTAGGCACCGCAGGCTTGGAGGGTTGCGAACCCACTTTGTAATATTTCAGTCCATTCAAAGTGGTTGCGTATCAAACTCCTATGGTAAATCTACGTGTAGAGACTTCCCTTAAATATTAACTCCAAAATTGGCCGCACCACGCCAAATAAAATGGTTCATGTAACCACTAGGGATCCAGGGATTTTCTCAGTTGGTGTGTTTGTCACGTTGATTCCGTCCTGTACCGCAGCGTTTTGATAACCCTGGATTGTTCGGTGTCTTGTAGGACCGCGTGGAGGCCGTCAACATGGCCGAGGGCATCGTCCACGACACAGAAAGCAAGATGGAGGAGTTTAAGGACCAGCTTCCTGCTGACGAGGTACAGCTACAGGCCCTGTTCACCTGAGATCTTCGTTGGTGACGTTCATTGGTTGCTACATGGACGATGATAGTAACCGTCTCTATTTTGACCCCCCCCAGTGCGCCAAACTGAAGGAGGAGATCACAAAGGTCCAGGAGCTTCTGGCCAACAAGGACTCAGAGACGGGAGAGAACATCAAGCAGGCGGCCACCAACCTGCAGCAGGCGTCGCTCAAGCTGTTCGAGATGGCCTACAAGAAGGTACGCACACCTTCCAAGGCCACTTATTTCACAAGATTTTAAACGTCATTGTACTTTTCAACGACGTGGACACCTACGCCGGCTATTCAGAGCAGAGCTGTAAAGCAGCCTTAAGGCCTCCCTCCCCCAGTGGGCGTTGGCACAGCAGGTTGGCAATCACTGGTGTAAAAGATATTTATAGAGAATAGACTCTCACCAGAGAAGTAATTATAATAATGAGGCATGATTTAGATCTCAGGAAGCACAAATATTTTGGCCGCTTCCACACAAATCTATGGGAGTTACTGACAGTCCTTCCCCCTGCAGATGGCATCAGAGCGTGAAGGCAGCAGCAGCAGTGGCGGCGGCAGCTCGGGCTCCTCGGAGGGCGAGAAGAAGGAGGGCCAGCAGTAGAAGCACCAATTTTAAAACCTGCACCTGGTTGTCACGGAAACATGACATTGAAGGACTTTTCGGGCTTGGGGTGTGGACGACGTCGATCCCGAGCAACAAGATGCGTTCTTAGTCATTCTCGCCATATGTATACTGTGTTTTGGCAGTAAAGACGGCTCTTGCTGATGTGTGTTCCTCCAAGCTGCCGTAATACCCAGATTTGTTTGTAATTTAATTGTCAAGAGCTATATATCCTGTGTTTTTTGTTTTGCAAATGTGTTTGATTTTGTCTTCTGAATCACTGTTAAAGTTTCAGTCAAGGATTCTCTGGTTTATATTCCTTCCCATGGTCACTCTCGCTGTCCTGGTTGGTCACTTGGACTTGGTCCTCAGCAACTTGGCTCTTTTCATTCATGGAGCGTTTCAATTTCCCGTTGTTTGAGGCAGATCTGTCACATCGTCATCTGTCTATATCGTGCGAAAGTGGAGTTACCGTGGATATCTTTGGGAAATGGGAAGTTTCTGACCGTGAGACATTTGTAACGCCTCAAATTACAGTTCTTGCTAAGAAACTTCTCACTTCTCCATCGCTGCCCTGAGTGCATTGAAGATGTAATGTGACTGCAGCCCGAGGCTGGTTTTTATTTAATCTCTGATGAGACGGTATCTTAATCAGACCTTAGTGGAACGTTAGTCTGATAATAATTGCAATGGTGAAAATATATACATATAATACATGCATAAATATTTGGATGTGTATGAGAATGACAAATCAACATTTGTCAGGCAAGAATGTGCAGCTCTGCAATATGAGAAATCCTTCAGCTCCTGTGCCCTCTCATGTGTCTCTTGGGCCTCCCCCCAAAAAAGAGAAAGTATGTAGCCTTAGGAGAGGAATGTCCATCCAGCGCTCAAAATGATGAGCCCGGCGCCGTCATAATGCCTCCTAGCTCGGTGGAGGTGGTGCCATAAGCTGCCCTGTATGATCAGAGTGTGCCAGTCTGATGGAAACAACGGAGGCGGGCGGTGTAACGTTATTGAAAAGGGGGAGCAGGAGCGATGGGAGTGAAAATTGAGGGTGTTGATTACTGTCTTTTCTTTTTTTTCTTCCTTTTTTTAAAAATAAAAATCAATGTAAACTGCTGTGATTATTTCATGATGAATTAGATCATCTACCTGCCTGTGGTGCCTCTACTGGCCAGCAGAGGGCAGCAGAGGCTCTTTTGAAACCTCTAGTCTTCACTGGGCGTTCGTGACCTTGTCAATGTTGGTTCCTGCGGTGCGAGAAGGCCCAGTGGGGATCCTTGCGATACATTAATTATTGTGATTTAATTTGTGATATTAAACAACTATTTTAAGTTAAATACAAGTAAATAACACATTACATACCTGAATGGCTTTTAGAAATAAACTAATTGTCTGAGCCACACGGCGTCGTGGGAGTGACGGATGAATAGATCCGCAGCAAAGTGCTTTGAACATTTTGAAAACAAGGAGTAGTTGACAAGGTGTCTCCGTTACACGCGGTGTTCTCATTCGTTTCATTCAATAAAATACATATACAATTAAAAAAAAAAAAAAGCCCACAGATTTATTCATTCGTTAAAATCATCTATTCTTTTAAATCAGAGTGGTATTGATTGGTGGTGTTGAGAAAATATGTTCCGTTCCAAAACATATTTCAATAAACAATTGCAAGATGATCCCGTATAAGCGAGGTGCTTTATGTTTTGAACCACAGCTCCTCCCGGTGGACAGATAAAGCATTGCAACGGCTTTTCCAAAAATGCAGCCTGGGGTCACTCTCAGGCGCCGGCGCGTGGATTACGTCATCAGGGGGAATACATTACAGGCAAGATCCGAGCAGGGATCCGGCAGTGACCCTGCGTGGGTCAGCCACGCCCCGGCCTCGGATCTACCTGGTCCCCGTCATGTTCCAGCTGCCCTCCTCCAAGCTGCTCCTACTGTAGGAAGATTCAGCTGACTTCCCGAAAGTTTGTAGGAAGGGCTACGTCCGCGCGGGCGCTCACTGAAATGGCGGTTTGTCTGCTCATGATTTCAGCTATGCTGTTGCTTGCTTCCCAGGCGAGCCAGCATGGTTCAGCCAGCAGATGGGTCCTGACCCGCTTCCTGCTTCGAGGAGCCACAGATTCCGATCTACGATGATGGCAGGGTGGTCAACGCCTGGGTTGCCTGGGTTCTTCTGAGGTTGTGGCCGGATGCCAAATAAAACCAATCCGGCTACACTAACTTCAATCAGCTAGCCTGAATCTTTCGTGGGGGGGGTGAAAATCAACAATGAATGAAAAAAACGTAACGTTGCAAAATCGAAAGGTTTAGTGATACGGAAATAATAAAAAAGAAAATAAGGAAAACACGGCCCTCCAGTTATTTAACTGGAGATGGCTTGTTCGCTAAGAAAATCAAATTCCGTGCGGACTTAAGCGAAAAGAATACTTAAAGAAAACACATTGAAAAACTTAACATAATATCAATGGAGTTTTATTGAGCTCAAGGAATGGAGGACCAGCCTGAGGCAAAATGGTCGTCGTGCTCCTTTTGAACACGGCCAGAGGAGGCGGAGTTTTGAATGTCTCCTCCCTTACACTGGCTGGGAAACTGCGATTACAGAGGAGAGACGGTCCAGCAGTCTCCAAATGTCTATGGCTATCTCATTTTGGGAATTCAGGAAGCAGCCCCTTCCTACGTCAAGTGGGGCGCGCGGAGTCCCCGTGGGGTGTCCGTGTCTCCCACAAGCCTGAAGTCCAACTCAAACCCCGTCGGCTCACAGAAATGGGAGGGCTGGATCGCAAGATAAGTGTTTGTTTCAAAACGGTCGGACATGGCACAATTATGAATATAAACTAGGAAAGGCAAATAATGTGCAATTGCATACGTTTGTTGGGGTTTGGAAACACACACGGTACTACAAGTGTACAGACAAGCAAAAGTACAGCAAAAGTCAAGACACAAGCAAAAGTACATCGCGGTGGCTTGTGATTTCCCAGCTTACTTTGGTCCAGTATTTTTTTTTATCAGGAGCTGCCCGACACCGCTTGTGGGAATATGTCTCTTAATAAATATCTAAATATCTAAATCTAAGTTTCTGTTTTGGAAACACCCACTGGTACTGTCCAAATACGCAGAGACAAAATCATCACCATAAATCAGCCATAGGGATGATAAGCAATCTGCAATTTTTGTTTTTTTAAGTATTTACATTCTCTGATTGGATTTAATGGGATTAAATTGGGGTTATCAAAAAAATTGCAGATGGGGAAACTCCTCTCGTCACAACTCAAATGTCTTAGAGTGCGCGCACACACACACACACACACACACACACACACACACACACACACACACACACACACACACACACACACACACACACACACACACACACACACACACACACACACACACACACTCAATATTGTACTGGTATCAAAGTGAGGTCGAAGTAAATACATCTGTTAGAGAGGACCCATGTTCCTGGTGCCCTTAGGAACATGGGTCTATAGTAAATTCTGAGACTGGTTCTCACAAATATAGTAAAACAAACACACACACGCACGCACGCACGCACGCACGCACACGCACACGCACACACACACCTACTTGTGTGACTTCCACAGCCACATGGTGATATCATTATAACATGTCCCTGGGATCGTCACTATGTATTTATGTGTCTCCAGTGTACATTTGTGTGTGTCTCCATACGTATGTATGTGTGTATGTGTGTGTGTGTATGTATGTGTGTGTGTGTGTGTGTGTGTGTGCGTGTGCGCGTGTGTGTGTGTGTGGATGGGGTGATTGACACGTCAGCCCTCTGCCCCCGTGCGGTTGTGTGATTTTCCTTCCACAACCTGTGGAAATGAACCCTCAAATATTAAAATCTCGACGCGCTCCCCTGGTGAATAGTGATCTGGGTGTCATTTATTAGCTGTTGTTATGGATGCTGCTGCCGTTGTTTCCCAAAGACACACCGTGCGCTCGCTCACCCCCGCTATTTCACCGCAATGCAAGTTCACGTTGAGCCAAGGGCCATTATCATTTGGATCTGCCATTGGGAATTATAACGAAAACCTTTGTCGGGAAAACATGACCGTTGGGTGATTTTCATCTGGAAGTTTGTTTTTATAAGCAGATCTAGACAAAAAAGATAGATAGATAGATAGATAGATAGATAGATAGATGGATGGATAGATGGATAGACGGATAGATGAATAGATGGATGGATAGATGGATAGACGGATAGATAAATAGATAGGTTGATAAGTTGTGGCTAATCGACAATGGCTGTCATCGGGAATGTGTCTGCTTTTGAATTTAAAATGCAATCATGGGAAGAATGTTGTGAGATCATGGAATCACTTTTATCTGGCAAACAACAGTGCAACTGCCATCCACAAGAAGGCAACGTTGTCGAGCTCTGTCGGCTCCCAAACGTACAGCTTGATGAGGAATATCCTGAGCCAGGAGAAGCCCTGAGACAAGGGGTACGAGGAGATGGTGAACTTATTTACCTCAAGAGGCAACCACAACCCAAAGCCAAGCGAGAATGTGCAATGCCTCAAGTTTGACTCACGGAATCGGCATGATGGTGAGTCTGTCGGTGACTATGTGGAGGTTTTGAGGAAACTCGAGCAAGACTGTAACTACGGCGACAACTCAACAGATGTTGAGAGATCAGACTTGCGTGAGGCATCAATAAAGACAGAATAAAACGCAGACTGTTATCAGAGACCGAGCTCACTTTTGAAAAAGCTTTTAGTCTTGCCCAGGCTATTGAGAGCGCTAACAAGGATATAAAGGAAATCCATGGGTTAGACCGTGCAAATGGGGAAGGGAAGCAGAGCCAGTCTATTGTACACATGCTAAACATATTCACGTTTAGAGAGGACCAGGTTCGGTCATGCTACAGGTGCAAAGGGTGTAAATTCATAAAGGTAAAGTGTCACAAATGTGGTAAAGTAGGACACATTAGCAGAGCATGCAGGGCCAAAACATCTCCTGGGAAACCCGGAGGGGAGCACAGAAGCTTTGGCACACACCACATAAAAGAAAGTTCAGAGCCAGAAGATCAAGAGGAAGAGCTGTTCACCACTCCCAGGATGTCACAGGACAGAGAGAGTGACAAGGCTTTTCGGATAGACCTCAAACACGACCAGGCAAAGGTGGAGTTTAAATTGGATTCAGGTTGTCGTGCTTCCATTTTGACTGATGCGGAGTACCTTAGACTACAGGAAAAGGGGAAAGTGCCTGTTTTAGAGCTATGTGAAATACCACTAAAGACCTGTACAGGTGAGCCAGTGCCTACTACTTGGCAAAGCCAACAGTGCAGCCTGGTGAATTTGTAAAACAGCTGCCTGTTATTGTAATGCCAGGCTCAAGACCAGATCTGTGATGCAGGACTTGGAATACACAGCTACAAATAGTGTGGCCAGCGCATCAGTTTCCTGAGGAGAGGCAGTGAGCATTGCTAGATGTGCAGCATGATAATGTTTTTAAAGAGGAGCTGGGTACATTTACAGGGCCTCCAGCAAAGATCCATGTAGATAAGGAGCTGCAACCCAACTTTTACAAACTCAGACCAGTACTTTTTGCCATGAGAGCTCAAGTGGATGCTGGGTTAGACAGGCTGCAGAGGGATAAAATAATAGTTCCAGTTCCAGCCATGGTCCAAAATGGATTCCAGGTGTTGTGGTAACGGCGATGGATCCAGTCTCATATAGACTCCTGTCTTTAGAGCTTATGGAGCTTATTGTGCGTAATCACCGGGCGTCCAGACATTTCATTGTATATAGGAATGGTAGCATCATTAAAAAAAGCCAAATGTTGACCAAATCTTAGCAAGACCAGATAAAACAGAGGTCAAGGGGGAGCAAGGGGAGGGGCCATCACCACCTTGCCACAACACTGCTGTAATAGAGACTGTTGCTCCTCTAGCTATAGTGAATCCATCCTTAGACTCGGTTAGGGTTGGTAAGTCTCTGAATTCAGCAGATAATACTGATATGGACGGTGGTAATGTTGTAGCTCTTCGTCATTCTGACAGAATGAAGCTGCTTTCACACATGCACTGTTAACCTGAAATGATTTGGACATTACCACGGATAAGCTGTATGTGTGAACGCAAATGTCCAAATGACATTAACCAGCCAGCACCCTAGCACACAGTCTGGGTAATGTCCAATTGAGCGGTATGTGTGTACGGAGCAGGCGATTGTCCGGATCATTCACGGCGAGCGAGTGGGCGTGTCGCGTGTTGATGACGTGCACAGAGCATAGCTGCTGCGTAGGCTTGGGCAGATTTACGATTAAATTGTTTATCGGCGATCGACTCCATCGATCGCGATTGTCATGATCTCCGCCTTCTTCTACTTTCCCCTCCCCCTCCTTACCTGTCCCATTAATCCAACTCCATTCACCTGCGCACACAGCTGTTCCCGATCTGTAATCTAACCCCTATATATGCCTCTCTCACCAGTCACCCATTGCCAGATTGTCTTCGATGCTTGCACCAGATTCTCCAGCGTTTTCCGGACTGATTCCCCGCTACCGACTCTGCCTCGCCCCGACCACGTACCCTGCCTGCCCCCCCCCTGCCTGTCTTCCGTTTGCTCTACAAATAAAAGACATTACCAAATATCCCTGCCTGTCTTTGTGCTGCAATTGGGTCCTAACCACACCTGTTACAGCGATTGACGTTGATGACAGACTTTTTCACAATTTTATTCCTCCGCCAGGAAAGATCCGAGCATTGAAACGGTGTAAGTGCAGTTTACCGTGTTCTGAAACTGGAGTGGAGAGGGAGAGTGGGGGCGGAGGCTCTCAACCCCTCTCGTATCAACGCTGCTGAGAAACTACTCCGGATCTCCCTTCCCTGCTCTACAGTCCTGTACAGAAACTTTAAAAGGGGCAGGTGCTCGATAAAAAGAAAAGGCACATGGACCCCCAGCTCCGCATCTGGGCATTTCGCTGCTCTGGGCGAATGGAGCAGCACAGCAGAGCACAGGAAGATGACTGGGAGGAGACGCTCCCGCCCCCCTGCTGCTCTATATGATGATCTTGTGATTATAATATAGCAATATATAACATAATCTTGTAAAGATTTAGATTTATTTTTTTTGTTTCTCGAGTTTCTTACTTGTATGGAAAATGAAAAACGTAAACCTAACTCAGAGAATTGGAGCAGAGTTGTTTTGTTTCTCCTCCAGACAGCGGTGCACCCCGTCTTTTTTTTATTTTAGATCTATTTTTTTTATTTTGTTTCCTACACGTATGAAACAACATTTTTAAACACAACAGAGTTAAGGGACTGTCCTGTTCTCTTCCAAAATTTTTTTTGAGGGTCCACTGTCGATTCCCTGTTGCTATGGGACTTCATTTAGTCAAAACTGGATGTCCTGCATTGCAAATCCTGCACTTCTGGAACAGGGAGACCACATTTGCCAATTTTGCCAATTTTGAGCTAACATTTTTCATCACAATTGACAAGTAATAAATAATTACTCTGTGTCATTTAAAGTAAAACAGGTAAGAGAAATTACAATTTTGTAAGAGCAACCTACGCTCACGTTGAACTGGAAGCCTAAACGCAGCATGAAGCTTAACCTCACTACGTATGAACCAGACCACAGACCACAAGTCGCATTAATGGTAAAAAGTATTTCATTTTTTATTGGTTAGCTACAGTATAACAACAATATTATTAAGAAGAATAAAGAGAAATTGATAATATATAGCGCTTTTTTAACTACTCAGAGATGTGTTATACGTTAAAAATGTATGCCTTACTTAAAAAATGAACGCATAAAGTTGCATTCAATTTTATTAAATATTATATGGCTCACAAGGGAATACATTTAGAAATATTTGGCTTATACAGCTCTCCCAGCCAAAAAGGTTCTAAAGCGTCATTTGCATCATGTCCTGCCTTCTGCACGTTCTACCCAGGTTTGGACGAGGGGCCTTCACCCCTCGTCCAAACCAAACTGATTATCTCCAGGTAGTGTAAACGCATCTGACTCGGACAGTCTCTGTTCATTTGCTACATATGTGAAAGGGAAAATCCAGACAATGTCCGAATAATCAAGTTTGGACATTGTCCGGACATTGTGCATGTGTGAAAGCAGCTCAAGAGTTACCTAAGCCACCTTACAAACATTAAAGGTTAAGTTTAAGAAAACTGTACTAAGGAATGGTGTTCTTGTAATGTTCATACGGGTTCATCCCGCAGCGATGGGTACCCTATTGTTATTGTTCAGATTTTTATCATTTTCATGTTTTTCCATTGGATATATTCTTTTTCCCTTTTTGTGAATATAAATACACATTCTGTTCCATCTAACCTCGTGCCGTGTACCTCCAGCAGCATTCGAGCCAGTCCTAACACGCAAACTGCGGGAGTCCAAAACATATTCCGCGTTTGCGTCCTCACACATGGAGTTCGCTTGCAGCTTCAGAGCAACGGGTCTGAATTGCGTCGTCGTCTAATCTTTAGGATAAAGTCATAACACGCAACAAGTGTATCCTTGTATTAGTATTTCTGTGTATCACCAGGACTCACCGCATCATAACGTGAGTCTATGCTGAGTCCATTTTAAACTCGGAAAATATAACTAGTTTTAGACGTAATTCTGATATAAAGACGAGCGACGGCAAAAACTGATACAGTGGTACCTCGACTTACGACTGTAATTCTTCATAAGAACGGTCGTATGTTAAAACAGTCGTGTGTTGAAGGAATTTGTCCCATATACATCACGCTCATATTTTTCTGTCATTTCCTTCTTAGTTTCAATGGGAGTCGTTGCCTTTTTCCTTTTCCCATCATCCTTCTTCTTAGGACTCATCACGAAGGGTGGAAATAAACAAAATACACAGCACAAACACAGTAAATATGAAAAAAATATCGATAAGCCACAAACTACGTGCACACACCATGTAGGTCGCCCGCTGACTGACTGCCGACTGACTGGCTGCCGACTGACTGCTGACTGACAGCTGACGGGCAACCGACGCGGCAACTGAAAATTTCCACGGTCGTATCTTGGCTCAGTCGGTCGCAAGTCGATACAAATTTTTGCGACTATCACTAGTAGATGCAGTCGTAAGTCGAGGTACCACTGTACTACATTCCATGGGAACTCCAAAGTTTTAAATTGGTGTCGATTATGGACCCTGTGTATTTCTGCATGCAGCTATATTTATTATTATTATTATTGTTATTATTTTAATTATTATTATTATTATTATTATTATTATTATTATTATTAATAATAATTTAAAAAAAGAAATGGGTGAAATGCTTAAAGGGGGAGGGATGTAGTAGCCTACAGAGGACACAGTTGTTTTATTTTTTACCTGTACCTACCCTTCCTCACCTATATAACAGGAACAGGAAGTGAACGCTGAACCTCTCCACAGCTGAGTGAGGCTGTCTCACACGTGAATGCTATGTTTGTAGCTGCCGTGCACACGACTAAATAAAAGGTGTTGTGCGGCATGGAAGTTCACGAGTGCATCATTTATATCCATGTTAAGGATATTACCGATAGATGGATTCATTGATTGTGCTTCTCACCCCATAGTATCAAAATCCTCATATCTGGTGATAATACTTCAAAATAGAAAACGAATGCAATGTGCGTTTGTGGGTGTCGACGGAAGACAATGGTGTACGCACACTAATCACTCATTCGCGCACCATCCAAAATAAAAGCGTTCAGGCCCAAAAACGCGCTCCAGGAGGCAGTCCTTCAGGGCAGTGGCTCATTTACATAAAACACTTTCAATTATGCAGTGAGGAGTCATTTAATTAGCTCCTTTGGTACCCAACCAAAGGCAGCGACACAGCGCCAATGTCCCACATGATCCTTTAAACAGAGGATGCTCTTTCCCCACTCTGTTTTGGCATGTGTGTGTGTTTGTGTGTGTGTGTGTGTGTGTGTGTGTGTTTACTCCCACACACACTTAAGTTGGCAGTATATCACAAACCAAAAAGATACTATACTAAAAACACTGGTGTCAGCACACTAGTCTACATGTAATCAACGCGGTAGTGCTGAAAGGTTGGGCTCTTCTTCGAGAGCCGGTTCTTGTAGAGTCACACAGTAAAGAGAGTCGTTTGATTTTCTGACTCTTTGTTCGTTGTCAGAAAAGTCGTTTGGTTGATGGAATTCTCACGGGAATCATTTATTTCTGTCAAAATTATGCAACCTTTTTCCCCCCCCAAATCCTGAAAGCGCAAAGATCACATGTGACGAGCAGCTCAGGGCTCTTTCCATTCGCAAATTGGGATTCAGAGTTACCTCCTGTGTGCCGGGCTGCAATTGCCTGAGTCGTGAAGGAAACAAAGAAACAACTCTTTTGCCGGAGTGACTCCCGACACCTGAGCCATTTAAGACATTTCGTTCAATGTGAACAAATTGTTAGTAGTGAGTCTTGCATCACTACACGGCATGTTTTTGCTCAAAAAGCAGTTTTTCGCCATGACAGATTTCGTTTTTCAGACGCAGACGCTGGATGACGCAGACAACGGAGGGCTGTCCATCTTTTTCACAGAGACTCGGTCCGCGTGTATACGTATGTCAAAAGTTGCAACCATTTTTACTTTATTCACGGCCTATGTAAAACTTCCCAAACGGGGGGAGCAACCAACCCTTTTCACAGGATTTCAAATCGACAAAGGAAGGTACATCTGGAACGACGTCTTGGATGGCGTTGTACAAAGGGAGGGAGCTAAAAGGCCCGCCCCCAATGCGCTCTTGTTGGTCTGTTGAGCTGTCAGTTAAAATGGTCCTGACGACACAAGTACGACCCATACGGACAGTATGTGTTTTCTGAAAGAAAGACGTTGTGGTGGCTTCAAAGAACAAACTGGATTCGTACACGTCTGGGGTTTTGATTTGTGTAATGGTGCCTCTGATAGCGCCATATTACCAAATAACGTCCTTTTGGTGATCTGGTTTCCCTTGGTTTCCTTGGGGAATGCAAACAATGGCATCAGCAGCATATGAGCGTAATCCAAAGTATTCTTCAACTAGTTCCAGTAAACCAGGGGTGTCCAAACATTTTTCACTGAGGGCCACATACAGAAAAATATGCGAAGGGCTGGATATATCGCCTCACCTCTAGTGTAGTAAAGTTAGCAAAATCAATCAAATGTAGGTAAATTATGCTTGATAATCAAATATGCGTAAAGAAAAACAGCCTACATCACAGCTTTCCATTAATGAGTTTTCATTAATTTTGTTACAGAAATGGTTGGCAGCACCTTCTCAAAACAGCAGCCTCAGATTGCTTCTTAGTCAGGATGGCGATCCCCCTTCACATTCGTCCTTTTGGCCAGCAAGCTTTTGTGTTCATTATCATAATAAAATTCTTGCCATGTTGGCAATCCACCGCCAGAAAGACTAAGTCCCCCTCTCTAAACCCCTACCAGTGGGCAGAGACTCCCACAAGTGGCGCCTGAACAGGGCCATTGTGCAGTATTATGACCAAAAGTGTGGCGTAGGCACCGTTTCAGGTCATCTCCCGAGTCGGGATTCCGATGGAAATCCTGACTGACCAGGGCACTACCTTTATGTAACTTAAACTTCGTGAACTTTACAAGTTACGCTGGTCCGCTCAATTCGGACCAGCGTTTACCATCCCCAGACCAAAGGTCTGGTGGAGCGCTTTAATGAAACGCTGAAATACATCATCGGAATTTCGTTCACGACGATAGCCGTAATTGAATGGTTGGACCCCCTATTGTTGCGGTGCGGGAGGTTCTCCAGGCCTCCGTGGGATTTTCTCCATTTGAACTCCACTTTAGCAGGAGACCCCGGGGGTGCTAGACCAAATTAATTAGGTCCTAGCACCAGTAAGAAAGAGATACAGTATGTAATGGACCCGAGAGCAGTTACACGTGCTGATTCGGCTGTTATCACGGGAGAATTTGCTCCGGGCTCAGGAATGTCAGCACCTCTCACAGGAGGGCTCGGCTCAGACAATTTGCACCAGGAGACAAGGTGTTAATGTTGCTCCCTGCGTCCACCTCTAAATTGCTTGGGAAGTGTCAGGCCTTTTGCGGTCACATGGTTTGAGAGGTTGATTATGAGGTTGAACGGTTTGACAGGCATGGGGCGACACAGATTTATCACCTGAACCTCTTAAAAGCATGGAGGGAGAGGGTGTCCGTGGTCCTGGTCACCCCGGTCATTGAGCGGGATGAGTTGGGGCCGGAGGTTCCAAAAGCGGCCGATCATACCACGGCCCTGTTAAGTGACCATCTGTCTCTGTCCCCGAGGGCAGACGTGCCCGCACTTCAGTGCCGCTTCACCCAGGGGGTGAAGGTGCACTCTCGGCCATATCGACTTTCTGTTCATCATCATACTGAGTCTCACCATGTTGGCAATCCAGATCAGTCCAAAAAGACTTTGTCTCCCTCCCTAAACCACTAGTAGTGGGCAGAGACTCCCACACCTAGGATGATTTCATTTCACTTGCTCACAGTGTCCCCTAATCGTATGACACAAATCTACTAATATATAAATACAGAACCCCAATTATTAATACTAATATGACTAACTAAGATTTCCATGTTGGTTGTATAGTAAAACAATGTTTATATTGATTATACTGAATGCATGTATGTATGGATTTGTTAGCTTACAAACAGAGCTCAGACTAAGTTAACAAGTAGACTTGGTTCAGTCACAGTAACTAGATAGATGGATAGACAGACCGACAGACAGACGTCGCAGAAGCTTCCAGAAATACCCCTTCTGTACAAGACAGAGAGCGATGGATCCCAAAACAAACTCGAGTCCTGATGGTTTGATTTATTTCTGTCTGCCTGAGGCCTATGAGGAAGGGAGCTCCCGCTCTCTCTTTCTCTGCTTTTGTCTTTTCCTCTCTCTGTCCACCACATTTTGGACCAATTCATCATCCTTCCAGATTAAAACCTCTCAAGCAAGGGTTTGTTTGGCCATAGAGAGGAAAGGGGGTGAGACATAAAACACAGTCAATCCATAGCGACACTGTTGATAGAACACCAGTGTGTGGCCAACAATGTGTTAATTTGAAATTACTATGAATTAATTTCAGGGTTGGGTGTGTTGAACATGTTCAACAATTGGGTTTCATTAAAGGAAGTGCAACAACCACAAAAGGAAAAACAAAATAAAGTGTTCCAACATAATGGAAGAAATTGCATGTTATAACATATGATTCACACGAATATAAAAGCACATCTGAAACCCATGTCTGGCAAACAACCTGACATTTACTCGTGTGCATCATGTGAATTACGCTCAGGTTTACGGGATAATCTCTTGCCAGATGCTTATTCCCAATTGCAGTTAATGCACAGAGGTTTCCACAAAATACAATTTGGGACCATTATTTCATCTTTTCTTTCCATAAGGTTTATAAAAGTGCAATCTATCCATTTAATCCAACCCTGGACGGGGGTTGATAAAAGCAGCTGGAAGGTAGAAGGGATTGAAGATCTTTGACGATCCTGGGGAGGTGAGTTCATGGAGGGATGGATCTTCAGATGGAGGCTGAAGTGATCTTCAGGTGGAGGGATGGATCTTCAGATGGAGGCTGAAGTGATCTTCAGGTGGAGGGATGGATCTTCAGATGGAGGCTGAAGTGATCTTCAGGTGGAGGGATGGATCTTCAGATGGAGGCTGAAGTGATCTTCAGGTGGAGGGATGGATCTTCAGATGGAGGCTGAAGTGATCTTCAGGTGGAGGGATGGATCTTCAGATGGAGGCTGAAGTGATCTTCAGGTGGAGGGATGGATCTTCAGATGGAGGCTGAAGTGATCTTCAGGTGGAGGGATGGATCTTCAGATGGAGGCTGAAGTGATCTTCAGGTGGAGGGATGGATCTCCTGGGAGCGATTGTACATTCCTGACAATAAAGGAAGCTTGTTCTGCTGAGATAAGAAGATACCTTGACTGGGGTTGTGTGTGACCTCTTGAGTCCTGGTAGTGATGGTGTTGCTCGGAATTCCGCAAAGTAGTGACGCAAATGGTTCATTTGTAGCGAACAAATATTTTGAATGACTCAAAGAGTCACTCGTCCTTTGACACGACGAAATGATTCTCGTGATCATTCCATTCGCAACTCGGAGCCGAACAGACTCTTCTTACCCTCGTTACAGCAACCGCATCGAGCGAACGAAGAGTCAGAAAATTGGACCCGTCTTTTCACCACTCGAGCCACTCGTAAAGAGCCGAGTCTCCAAAAAGAGCCAAACTTTTCGTCAATACTGCAAAAGTGCAGAAAGGTAGTGCTGGAGATGGAAGTGTTGGGAAAAAGAAACAAGTTACAGGTGTTAAACATACTTCAACGGCTTAAGATTATCAACACCAGCTGGTGAAGAGTTGAGATTGTGCATTTGAGCTCTCTCTCCCCCGCCCCTCTCTCTCTCTCTCTCTCTCTCTCTCTCTCTGGATCCTGTTTCCAGGAGGTTGCATCAAGCAGCCCTTTCATGTCATCAAAGTTGGTACCGTTTCTCCCCCCAGGAGACACAAAAGAGGCCAACGGGCTATTTATATTGGCAATGTTCATCTTTGATCCGGCATCTCCCTTTGTTCCACCGACACGAAACCTGAGAGATTTCCTTTATCTTTTCACCAGAGAAGTCACATTTTCCTTTTATCGTCACCCAGAAGCGACCGGGAGGCGATAACGTGCACACATATAAGAGCGGAACAGGATTAGTGATTAAGGGGCCAGCGAGCAATGTCACAGGGGAGGGGGGAGAATTAAAAAGTACTTTTTTTGCTGAAAATCATAACAACCTCATACAAGCAAACTGTCGAACTTTGAAAAACCTGCTGCCTCCACACACACAACTTTGTATTGAAATATGTGTCTGACCAAATTCAAGAGCTGGTCAATGGTTCACTGCTACATTGAGAGAATACATTTGTTTTATATATATATGTATATATATATATATTTTTTTTTTTGTCAAAACATGTCAATATTTTATTATTATATGTCAATATTTATATTATAATTAAATATAATACATTTACATTACAAATATTGATATATTTTAGGCTCATATTTTATACTGACAAATATGCTCTTATTTTGATGTACATATGCAAAAAATTCAACCAAACACAAAACTAAAAACTCTTAAAGCTAACAATTATAATGTATTTAAGTACACAAAATGTAAAGTTAACACGTAATATATAGTTGATATAAATAAATATACTATACATACATATCTATAATAATATACAGTATACTATACTATACTTTAATATAATATAACAAAATACAATATCATATCATATAATACGATATGATATATAATACAATATGATAGATAGCAGAGCCTCAAAGTGATTTAGTCATTGTACATTGTACTTTCTTAATTGTGTTATTGTACTCAGACAAATACATGTTTTTATGAAATCATCTTTTAGTCATATTGGAAGATTATGCTGTCTCTTCAATTAAAAATTAAAAACAAACTGTCCGTCAACCAAGAGCACCGTATGGATGGGAATTTAAAGGTAATTTCTTCACTTATACAAACTGGAGGAGATTAATATGTATATTTTAGTGTATTTAGTAGTTATTAAATAGAAGCATTAGTGACCTCTTACACATGTTGATGAAAATAGAGCTTTTTGATTTCATGGAGCAATTTGGGGTCACTGAGCTATTTATTTAAATATTAATTTCCCAAACAAACAAAAAGATGAAAAGTCAAACATTTTTTCGTTTGGGATTTGGGATTTCTGTTATTGCTGCCGTTCGTCTATAGATGATAAGGTTTGACAGCAGCCTTTGGCAAATTTTGTCATAACTGCAAGCAGTGGGTGTTTAAGGGCTTTGACTGTGAGTTAAAGGCATTTCTCTCGTTCATTTAAAGTTTGACGTCTGTCAGTGTGCGCCGCAAGAAGGAAAGCGTGCTCTAATGTTCAGTTTTGCTTCAAGCCACTTGGTGTCACATGACTGGTGACGCACAACACACACAGGATATAACAATGTTTCAAAATGAAAAAAATAAGATCAAATAGATGAATACAAAACTAAAACCAATTTAACTAAATTAAAAATAGATAAAAATAAATAAATGAATAAATACAATAATGATAAATAAATGAATAAGATAAGGTAAGATAAACCTTTATTAGTCCCACACCGGGGAAATTTACATTGTTCCAGCAGCAAAAAGGGGACAGCAGAAGATAGAGAGCATATCAAGGTAAGCGCTATAAACAATTAAGAATATATAGAACCCCCCCCCCCCCCCCAAAAAAAAACACCATTACTCGGAACCAGAGTACTAGGTGTATTGCACATATCTTGACGCATTGCACATCACGGTCTTTTTTTTTTTTACAATAAATAAAATCATGACAAATCAATGAATAAATGAATACAATAATAACAAATAATATGATAAATAAAACAAAATAATAAAACATAATAATGATAATAATAATTATAATAGATAAATTAATTAATAAATGAAATAAAATAATAAAAAAAAACAATAAATCAGAAGCAGATTGTAATGTTTGTGAGGGCATTAACTCCCTTAATGAGGCACACACACACTCACACACACTCGCACAAACACACTCGTGCAAACAAACATCTTGTGCAAATGCATCGCTGACTGTGGAGCCTGAAATATGTGCTAATGAACTGACTCAATTACTTTGACCCCTACTGACTTTGTGCATAAAACACATACACGCACGCACACACACACAAACTCACAGTAGATCCCTGCAGGGCTGTCTGTGGAATATGGAGAGAAGAATATCACTGAACACACATTGCTAGAGTGCAAAAGAAGCTAAATATTCTGGGGAGCCTTTAAGAGTTTGCTTTCCTGCAAACAGCCAGAGAGTAATTATATTGTTTACAAACTTTGTAAATATCTTTAGCTCAGAGCAGCAGGGATAAAAAGTTTGACTCTTTTTAGAGCTCTGGAGATTTGGCTCTTTTTAAGAGCGACTGAGAATTTTTTTTTTTTTTACATTTTCTGACTATTCGTTGGTTTGATCAGTCAGAAGAGTCGGGTCAGCGCTGGGTTGGCGGGACAAGCCCACGGACCTGGACCAACTAGTTGAGACCGCTATCCGCCTGGCTACCGGCTACGGGAGCGTGAGAGGGAGGGGGCGAGACTCCAGCCCGCGCCTCCCGCCTGGGCGGCCACGCCCCGGTCTCCAGCGCCCGCTACTCTTGGGCGCCCCAGAAGTCCCCCGTCTCTCTCCGATGCCAAGCCAATGCAACTTGGTCGAGAGTTACATTCCGGTCGCTCCAGCTCCAACCCTCCCTCCCGTCCTCTGCTCCCAGTTACCCTCTGGGAGGATATAACACTCTCTTCCTCCGCTCTCATAGACTCCGGGGCGGATGTGAGTTTTCTCGACCGGGGACTAGCACGTCAGCCGTCAAATGCCCCAGCGGTCTTCCAGGCCCTAATTAACAATGTCCTCCGGGACATGCTCAACTCATTTGTCTTTGTGTACCTCGACGACATCTTGAATTTCTCCAAATCCCTCCCCGACCACGTAGAACATGTACGCCTGGTGCTGCAGCGCCTCCTGGAGAACCGTCTGTTTGTTAAGGCCGAGAAGTGTGTCTTCCATGTTCCGTCCATTTCCTTCCTGGGATTCATCATTGGCCGAGGGAGGCTGGAGATGGACCCCAAGAAGGTAGCCGCCGTGTTGGAGTGGCCAACCCCAGCCAATAGGAAGCAGTTCCAACAGTTCCTCGGGTTTGCGAACTTCTACCGGCTCTTCATCCGTAACTTCAGCCGCATCGCCGCTCCCCTCTTAGCCCTTACCTGCTCAGCAGTGGCCTTCAAGTGGACCCCCGGGGCCGAGGCCGCATTCCTCGACCTCAGGGGCCGCTTTTCGTCGGCCCCAGTCTTGGCCCAGCCCGACGCCAATCTACAGTTCGTGGCAGAGGTGGACGCTTCAGACACGGGGTAGGAGCAGTACTTTCTCAGCGCTCTCCAACCGACGGTAAGCTCCACCCCTGTGCCTTTCTGTCCCGCACACTCTCCTCACCCGAGTGCAACTATGACGTGGGTAACCAGGAACTCCTGGCCGTCAAACTAGCCCTGGAGGAGTGTCGCCACTGGCTTGAGGGAGCAATCCACCCCTTCGTCGTCTGGACCGATCATAAGAACTTGGCCTATATCCGGACGGTGAAGCGGATCAACTCCCGGCAGGCCAGGTGGGCATTGTTTTTCGGCCGCTTTAACTTCTCTCTATCTTCCAGGAACCAGAACACCAAACCTGACGCCCTGTCCCGTGTGTTCGCACCAGAGGAGAAGACAGGGGATCCAGAACCCATCTTTCCACCCCTGTGCCTTGCCGCCACACACACCTGGGAGATCGAGTCCCTCGTCACCCAAGCACAGGAACACCAGCCCGACCCAGGTACCGGACCCCCTAACCGCCTGTTTGTCCCTGACTCCGCACACTCCCATGTTCTGCAGTGGGCCCATGCCTCCCGCCTCAGCTGCCATCCCGGGATCACTCGCACCCTGGCTGTCGTCTGCCAGCGCTTCTGGTGGCCGACCCCGCTCCCTGACACCCGGTCCTTCGTCTCGGCCTGTCCCACCTGCGCCCGGTCCAAGACCTCCAACCGACCCCGCTCCGGCCTCCTCCGCCCATTGCCCATCCCGACTCGTCCTTGGTCCCACATCGCCCTGGACTTCGTCACCGGTCTTCCACCATTCCGGGGCAACACTACCATCCTCACAGTGGTGGACCGCTTTTCTAAGGCGGCCCACTTCCTCGCCCTGCCCAAACTACCATCGGCAAAGGAGACCGCAGACCTGCTGGTGGCCGAGGTGTTCCGCTGCCATGGCATCCCGGCCGACGTAGTGTCGGACAGAGGACCCCAGTTCAGCTCCCAGATCTGGCGCACTTTCTGCTCGGCCCTGGGGGCACAGGTCAGTCTCTCCTCCGGTTTCCACCCCCAGACCAACGGCCAGATGGAGCGGGCGAACCAGGAGGTGGAGGCCATGCTCCGCTGCCTGACAACCACCAGCCCCACCTCCTGGAGCGACCAGCTGCCATGGGCCGAATACGCCAACAACACCCTGGTGAACGCCTCCTCCGGCCTGTCGCCCTTCCAATGCTCTCTGGGCTACCAACCCCCGCTGTTACCTGGCCAGGAGGTTAAGATCGCTGTACCCTCTGTCCAGACCCACATTGGTCACTGCCGGAGGACGTGAAGGAGGGCCACGTCTCGCTCCCCGGTATGTTGGACCCTTCCCCATTGTGTCAATCATCAACCCCTGTGCTGTACGCCTCCGTCTCCCTCCCTCCGTGTCCACCCTACCTTCCATGTATCCCAGCTTAAGCCGGTGGTTTCCAGCCCTCTCTCCCTCCCCGCCGGGGCCCCACCAGCCCCCCCACCATCGACGGTCACCCGGCCTACACAGTGCGGCACCTGCTGGATGTGCAGCGCCAAGGGACGGGCTTCCAGTACCTCGTGGACTGGGAGGGGTACGGTCCGGAGGAACGCTCCTTGGTCCCCCGGAGACAGATCCTGGATGCCTCCCTCATCCGGGATTTCAATCGGACTCGCGCTTCCGGTTCCAGGTGTCCGCCAAGGGGCGTCTGTAGAGGGGGGGTACTGTTAGGCCAACGGCCTCCCAGCGCCACTAGAGGCTGCTTTTGCCCCATCTGCAGCTCCCTACTCGAGCCCAATTGCACACACATGGGATCAATTACCTGCACAGTATTTAGTCTCAGCTTCCCAGTCATTCCTTGCCAGACCGTCAACTAGCTTACCCGAGTTGTATCGCTACTGGCTCCCTTCCAAGTTCCTAGCGCTTGTCTGTAGTTCCTAGTTTATGTCTTGTTGTCTCATCTTCCCCTTACCTGCTTGTCTCCTCTCGTCGACCCAGTCTGTCTCTCCAAATCCAGCCAGCCCGGTTTACCTGCCTGTCTCCGCTCATCGACCAAGGCTGCCCGTCCTTCTCCATCCAGCCTGGTTCCCCGTCTCTCCACCCGGATCCTGGACCCCTTCTCCTGGTCGTCATCGTCCCTGCCCAGCCCTGCTCCATCCCAACCTGACCGGGTGCCCCTGGCCAGCTCCACCGTCCAGGCTAATAAACACCCTTTGCCTGCCTTCCGTCTCCCTGTGTCGTGCGTTTGGGTCTCTCCTAGCTCTGGTCGTGACAATCGTGCATCATCACCGGGTGCCATGACATTTCACTGCATATATATGTGACAAATAACCTCTTGAATATTGTGGTTTTATTCTGATATGGGATACTTTTACTGATCAATATAAAAACACCATTTTTTTTTGAGTTGTTTGATGCAGGAAACATCTGATTACCTAATTAAGCTTTGAGTTTGAGGTGCCTGGATGCAGTGAGGTGAGTTTCTTGCAGTAGACAGAAGTTGGGGTTCATCCTGGTGAGGTGACTTCGGATTTTGCTACGTTTAGCAGGTGAGCCCAAGCCTCTCACATTCCAACTAACAAACTTAATGGGTGTGTGGTGGATGGGGTGGCTTGAGCAGCCACACCTGATGCTCGTTGGTTGGGCTAACGAGCATCAGGTTTAAAAACCCCGTCCACACACACTCAGTCAGGAGAGGAGCCCTGAGTCATGACATGGTCCACCTGCTCCTGGCCAATTCCACCTAGTCTCAGCTCTATAATGAACTGGTGTTATCAACCCCCGGTTGTCTGTGTCTCTGTGCCTGAGGTCCCTGAACACGCCACTTGGGTGGCATGTTGTGGCAAAACTGCCACAGGGTGTCATTGAGGTTAGTTAGGGGGTGATGGATGTGGATTTGTAGTTTTCCCATGCAGCAGCACCGTGCAGCCCAGGCAATAGCTATACTACCGTGCCCATGTTTTCCGATAGATAAGCCAGAGTTTTCCTCCTTTACATTCCTTTTTACTGTCCTAGTTTTGCAGGAAGTTTGTAGGGATATGTATCTTCACAAACAAATGAAAAATAGACAAAGATAAACAGAACATTGCAGAGTTAGACATACATATAGTGAGGGACTAAATAGAGCGAGAGTGATGGGAGAAGTAGGGCCGGAGGGATTAGGGAGGTGAGATGAGAGTATGCAAATTTTAAATCTCGCAGTATATTATTACCAAAATACATACAGTACATAATTATCAGAATAACCAGGGTGTGGTGGAAGAGTCTCGGGAAAACAGACCGCCTAGTTTATCAACAACCAGCGATACGCGTTTACCCTTCGGCCGGTCCTCCTTCAGGATGGGGTACAGCACCTTCCGCCGGTCATTGATCCCAATGGAATTGATCATTCATACCCAGCGTGGTTCCTTTCAGCTCCCATCCTTTGCTTTTAACCAGCTCTTTGTGCTTGAAGTGTTCAAACTAGGCAATGATGGAGCGGGGACGGTTCGTCACGTGGTGTCCCAGTTGGTGAACTCTGTGGAAGGTGATCTGCTTCACAGTGTCAGTGGGGAGTTTTAGGGCAGTGTGGAGGAAGTCTTTCACCATGTTTTCTGGGGACTCTGTGTTCTCTGGGATCTCATAAAAAATGAGGTTGTCCCGCATACTTCTGGATTGTATATCCAGGATGGTCCCTTTCATTATTTTATTTTCTATTTTTAAAACCTCTGTTCATCATTGTGAGACACTTCATGGAGGTTTTTAGATCGGTGTTGTCTTTTTTTGCATCTCGCCGACCATACGGTGCAGGAAATCAAGGTCTTGGAGAAGCGGACCAAGCATCCAAGACACTAACCTCTACAGCGCTGGGGATTAGATCGTCTGTGTCTGTTGCTGAGTCTGTCTTCTTTCTTTTAGAGGCATGAAGGGGGTTCAGAGGTGGGCAAAAGGGAGTCAAGCACACAGGAGAGTAGGGAGAATCTCCCCGGAACTAAGTCAGGAGTGAAAGGCGACTTCTCCTCTTGGTCACAAGTTGGGTTTTTATTCATTTTTTTACAGTGATCAAGAACATAATAAAAATTTAATAATCCTGTCCTGCGCCATTTCCAGTGTCAATTGTCGTGTGTGTTTTTGTGACAAAACATAGGTTGGAGACCAGACAGACTCATCAGGGATTCCTCATGGTAAAAGAACTTGTAATGTGTGACCCCCTGTCGCCGATCAATCATGTAGTGTGCAAACCACAAGACTGCAAGACTCCTGATCACAAGACAGAAAGTTGTGTAATGTGAACAGCACAGCGATCTGATGACTTTGAAAGTTGTGTAGTGTGTCCATGACATGAATGTACATGTCGCTATTTACAACACAGGGCGTTTGTCCTTTGCTGGATGGGCTTCTTAAAAACATACCTTTTTTGGCAAAAGTATATCCATTACTCCAGGCACCACTTCACCACTGGTGTGTGTATGTGTTGGATTGTTTGTTTATGTGTGTGATTCTGTTTTGATCTGCATTTACATAATGTGTTTCAGAATACACACACACACGCACGCACACACACACACACACACACACACACACACACACACACACACACACACACACACACACACACACACACACACACACACACACACACACACACACACACACACACACACACACACACACAGATGTCCTCTAAACTCATGAGTTCAATCAAGTGGAGCTAATTGGCTTCTCTCTCTCTCTCTCTCGCGCACTCTCTCTCTCTCTCTGTCCCATGGTGCATGCTGGGAGTTGGGTGTGTCAGAGCATGTGTGGTAAGAGCGGTTGGCTGCTGAGAGTGATACAGTTCCCCCCCCCCCCCCCCCAAAAAAAACATTAATTTTACCTGAGACAGGACCAGTGAAGAATGAATCTGCAGTCATCCGGTTTTTTTTAATCTAAATTAATAACTGACTCAGATGTTATCAATGCATGGAGGGTAAAAAAAAAATCACATACCAGACAATACACATGGGTCAAGGTTTTAGAAGACAGGGTCAGTGCGGCAGATTAGACAGAATTTATTTTACAGCAGTTCTGCTCCAGAATACTCAAGAGTTTTATTCACCCGGTAGGATTTTCAGACCATCATCTGGTCATCGTAGATTTACATCTCTCAATGAGCACAAAGTCCAACTCACACCGGCATTTTAACACAAAGTTGCAACAGGACAAGGTCTTCTATAATAATTAAAAATTTTTCTGGCAAGTTTGGAAAGGGAGAAAAGAGGATTTTATTTCCTTAAGCCAATGGTGGGAGCTAGGGAAGACCGATGTTCATCTCTTCTGCCAGCAGTATACTGCTCACTCTGCCACCAGGGTGAGGGAAACCATTTACACTCTAGAGCAGGAAATAAGGGACATTAAGAATGAACTGAGTTTAAATCAAGAGTCTGACAACACAAAACTGAAGGAGGAGTTTATTTTTAAATGAGAGGGTAAAGGGAGCAATGGCGAGGGCATGGTTTTTAAGCATTAAAGATACGGATGCACCTAGATCTTACCTTTTTAATCTGGAGAGGACTGTGTCTGAGAGGAAGCAGATGACCTGTCTTCACCTGCCAGATGGGTCTGTAAGGACTAACCCAGCTCAGATGAGGAGGCACGCAGTAAATTTCTAGACAGCCTTCTACTGAGTGGAGGAGTGTGATGAGGAATGTGCTGCAGAACTGCTTCAAGGCCTGCCTCAGCTGACCCCGCAAGAGGGTCTGGCCATGGATCCATCTATCTCCATCACCACGGAGGAGCTAACAGCTGCAGTAATGCAGATAAAACCGGGGAAATCACCAGGCATAGACGGATTACCTTTAGGAATTTTAAAGCAGAGATTTGGCTCTCCTTAAGAACTGGAGACAAGTGGCCCTGCTATGTGCAGACTATAAGTTGCTGTCCAAGGTATTGGCCAACAAACTTAAAGTCTACATGGGGATAACAAGGATCAATCATACTGCATCCTGGATAGATCAATTATGGACAATTTGTTTTTAATTTGACATTTATAGAAATTTGTAATGAATATAAAATTAACATTTGTGTTTTATCCTTGGATCAAGAAAAGGCAGAAGTTGCTTTAGACCCCAGGACTGAGCTGGCAGGATATAGCTCGTCTTTTATTGAGGAGAGCTGGACGTCTTGGTCTACAAAATCTCTTGTTCCTGCTGCAGCCTCAAGAAGTGGACTTTATAGGACTGACACCTTTTTATATTTCAGTCTTGAAGGCCTGGCAGGTTTTTAAGATCCACCGGGACCCTGTTGCAACACCAGGAATGTGACCGTTTGAAGAACCATTGTTTTTCAACATGTTCATCACATCTCAGACTTTGTCTTCTGACAGCCTGAGGTCAAGCCGGCTCCAGGCTGGCTGTATCAAGCTTGGACATTTGATGAAAACACTGTACGAGCAGCTCACAAGAACAACCGGCATCAGGTCCTCAAGACTGTTGGAGAGGATTGTGGAGGAGGTCTGTGCGTCCCTGCCACGGCCCATCGGATCGTTTGCTGGAAACTCTTACTGACCAGTGGGATGATTAATGTGAGTACATGCTCCCCTCTTTGACTGTCTCTCCAGCTGCTGGGGAGGGGCAGGAGGAGGTGGGAAGTTTTCTTTCCCTCACAACCCCAGTGCTAGAGGAGTTGGAGTCAGTGGGGAAGAAAACTACTTATTACACCTGCATTAAAGTGTCGTACTTACTTTCTCTGCCAGGGATGACTGCGTCGAGGTGGACTGAGTATTTTGGTCCAGGCTCTTCACTGAAAGGCAAATGGCAGTGCCTGTACAAGCCACCTGTCAATAATGCATACCTGCTGGATCTTGTTTTTTTTGATGAAGGGGGTGTTGCACCAATCGATGCATTTCTGTTCAGACAAATAGCATTAGAAGAGCTTAACAGCCCAAAAAAGTGAAATGAAAAGAAGAAAAAAAAAAGAATAATAGCCAAATATACAGAAATGGCCAAAAATACAGAATAGAATATATCAGAACATATTGAAATATACAATACCCAAAGCAATACGATAAATCACACACACACACACACGCACACGCACACGCACACGCACACGCACACGCACACGCACACGCACACGCACACGCACACACACACACAAATCAAGATACGCAAAGAAGATTGTGGTGTGGGGGTGGTGTGGTTTAGGCAGCCACACCTGCCTTGGGTCTAGATAATTGGGCCCAGAATCAGGGTGGTTGTACCCCTGTTGCACGTTAAAGCAATCAACGAGCAACAGGTAAACCCCCTATCCCCACACCCACACAAGCAGAGCCTCTGTCATGACAATGTTCCCTCTTCTCCCGGCTTGTTCCATCTTACCCACTCTCTACAATAAACTGGTGTGTTTGCAACATGTCTGCCTGTGTCTCTGTGTCGCAGGGCCATGAAAACGCCACTCAGGTGGCGTGTGGTAGCTGTTTATACAAAAAGTTAGGGTTAGGGTTAGAAAATAAATATTTTTTATTCTTTTATTATGAAATACTGAATATTTACTATTTTTTTTTTTTTACTAATTGTGGTTCTAATATGCCATTTAAATGTAGTTAAAGTTCGGCAATATCATTTTCTAGGACTGCATAGTAATGCATTGTACGCATGGTTCGAGGCTGTTCACAATTTTCTTCTAAAGTAAGAACAAATTCAAATACAAACATATTGTTTTCTTAAACCGTGCATACGCAAGATTTAAGCACAAATCTGTTCGGCAGACTGTTCATGAGTGAGGCCCACTGTCACTGTTGAATTTGTTAGGCACGTAGAAAAAGGAACAAAAATAAGTGAAGCACAAAGGCTCCTCACAGCCGCTCAGAAACCCCACGGCCGCAAGAACATTCCTAACCCAAAGCACAACGAAACTGTGAATAAAATGGCACCGTATTAGAAACATGGCTGCCATACATTCTACTCTATTAGGTTAAACCATGACAACATTATCGGAAAAATGACAGCCCACGCCAAAATAAAGAAAAACCTAAGGCCTTCTAGAAAATGTAGATGAATGGAAGTGGCCTTTCTGTTTGTATCAGTGGACTCCACTTTATGGTAATCTGTGTAGACTGCAGTGACTCTTCAAAATAGACCACATATGCACTCTCACGGAGGACTTCAGGTGAAAAGATGGACTATAGTAAAGAGAAAGGAATAAAGATAAATGGAAAGATGGAAACAATGGAGCAAAAGAGAGGAAGGCCAGAAGAATGGAAATAAAAAGCAGAGAAAAAAATTAAGAAAAGGAAAAAGATAGATTGACGATAAAACAAAGAGAGAAAGACGCGGAGAGATAGAGGGAAAGAAAGCACAGGAGGGAAAGGACACGAGGAAAGGAAGAAGGAGGGAACGATGGAGTGAAAAATAGAAGGGAAAGAAAGAAGAAACAAGAAGAAACAAGCCGAGAAGGAGGGATGCAGCAAACCAGCGATTGAACAAATTAATACGTTTGAATGGTAAAGAAAGGGAAAGAATGAAATAAAATGATGGGGGAGAAAAAGTGATCAAAATAGCTGCAGCCAGATTGTGCAGATGGGATGATGGACTGCAGTAATAAAGATCAATAAAGACGGATGGAAAGATGGAAGATGGAAAAAAAGAGGAGAGAAGGAAGGACATATATAAAAGAGGTGGTAGGAAAGAAATAAAAAGAGTGAAGGGGGAAAGAAAGTAGTGAAGTAGTAGTATAGAGAGAACAATAAAGACTGATAGAAACGATGGAGCAAGTAGGTAAGGAAGTAAGAAATTAAAGAAGGGAGGAAGTAAAAAAAGGAAAGGATAAAATAAGCAAGTAAGAAAGAATGAACGAAAGAGAGAGGGAGGGGAAGTTGGAGATAAAAAAAAGAAGGGAAGAAGGACGGATAGAACGAATTAGTGAATGTACCAGTTTAACAACCTAAATCTAAAACACAGGTTTAGGGTGAATGAAGAAAGTGACAAAAACAGAAGGAAAACAAGAAAAAATTACAAATGAAAGAGAGAAGGAGGAAGGAAAGAAGGAAGGACGGAAAAGGGAAGGGAAGGGAGTAGGCCTGCTAGGAAGAAAAGAAAGATGAAAAGATAATAAGGACGGCTGGAGGAAAGGATCGATGGAGGAATAAATGAGCGACTGTCGCAGATTGGTTAAACGCTGAAACATGGCGGCGTTTGGCGAAGATGCAGTCCCTGAGCGTCGAGGACGAATGGTAACGATCAATGCTCGTTATTCATCGCCACGGGGTTCGGGACAACGGAAAAAAAGGTAATTGGCGAGAAATGAAATGAATGAATGATAGAATGAAGTGAGAACGAGAGACACCAAGTCTCTCTCTCTCGAGCCCAGTGGAGCCCAGGCCGACGATCAATTGCACTCTCTCCATTACTCTCCCGTTTCTCAAATCTTTCACTTTCTTTTTTTCATCATCTCTCTATACCTCAATTTCTGCCTTTTCCCACCTCTTGTGAACAGTTCTCTCTTGATCTGGCTCTCTCTTTCAATCCAATTAAGTATTGTTAACACAACGCTTTGATTCAAAATATTATAATGAAAAACAATTGCTAACATTTTACCAACTGACTGACTTTTCGGGGTTCCTCTGCGGTTGTGGTGCTTTGGACTCGGAATGGTCTTGCGGCCGCGAGGCCACGACTAGTGTCAACGATTCGTTTCTGACCTTATGCACCATTATACAGCATAAATAAGGGAGCAATCCTGTGAACAATGGTGAACATGTCACACACAAATGCACACACACACTGTCAGCATGAGCCCCACACATTTCCTTCAACATCCTCTTGAATATGTCTCTTTTCTTTTCCTTTATTGCTATAGTTATTGCAGGAAGAGGCCCTGTGCTGCAATTGCTGTTCGTTCTTTGTCGCTTTAACTAAACTTTGTACTTGTCTGTTTCTAAGGCATATACTGCTGACAGCACAAATAGAGGAAAGGTGGCTTTTTTGGGGCCATTTGTGCCCCAAACCCATTCCAACCCATTGTATATGTTGCTGTATGTTTTTGTTTGTGAATCAATCCATGTATGTTTGATGTGTACGACGTGTATGACGTATGATGGCTGTTTGTGCCTGTGCCTGTGTGTGATTTGTTCGACGGCCGTCACTAAGGAAACTGAACTTTCGAACATGCCACTCCGCTCGGTAGCACAGCGTGGAAACGGGGGAAATAAATCACTCCCTTATCGGGCGATGAGCAAGCAGCAAGCGATGATTCCTGCCTTGGAATGAGTTTGAGCTTCCTCAGAAACGTTCTCTATCTCTATCTGTCTCCAACACACTTCTCAGACCACTGTCACACCCTCAACAGCTGCAGTGGTTCCCAAAACTTTTTTTTATCAGGAGTAGAAAAACTTTCCACAGCGATCCACCCACCCTAACCTCAATCTTCTGGACCAACCGCCTCGCAAATTCACAGTAGTTACCTAGTTTTTTTGCCAAAAGTATTCACTGTTATTGGATACGGGGACGTCAAGTATTCGACAGAGCCGTGAAAAAAACCTCGGGAGCTACAACTTACCTGTGAGAATAGACCTGTGTGACGTTGAGTGGCAATGAAATTGGCAAATTTGATTGGCAAATTATTTCGGGAACTCTGGCATAATGACAGATGAATGTTAAACAGATTTCACATTCTTTACTGCCCTAACGAGAAATTGTTTTGGAAACACAACTTGCATCAAATGATAATTCCTTTTCAAAGAGTATTGTACCTCATTGTGAGTCATGTTAGGAGTATTCTCAGCAGTCCATCACTGAGCAATGACACCATTGCTATGGGTCTTTACCCAGGTGGTCCGTGCATAAAGTATAATTCATCTGCAGTTGTTCACATTGTATAATGAAAAATGCCAGTTTATGATCTATTGCCTCATTTTATTGTCGTACTTATGCTACTGCAAATGTATATTGAGCTTGTTCAAGATTCAAGATTCAAGATTCAAGATTTTTATTTGTCACATACATATACATACTTCCATACATATATGCAGTGAAATGTAATTGTAAATTGTTCTTCAATAGCTGATGCTGCCTAAACGCTGTTAATGCCCTGCCTGCGTTGTTGTCACATTAAATGAAGACGTGCGACACAATTCAGCGCGCCAAAGTGTCAGTTTGTTTCATTATCCAACTTGTACAATGAAAATTGAACAAGAAAGTCAAGAGCTGGAAACAGCTCACCTTCAAAGTAACCTTTTGCGTTTTGAAACATGTTGGCTGCATCGATAAAATAAACAATTACCCTAAATAATGAACATAATTCATAACTGCTATACTGTACAGTCATTTTTTGCTGCTTTACCACAACTGATTGTGAATAAATTGCCAGTGGCCTCGAACACTGTAATTATTATAGAATGCTGTGATTCGTGTCTGTATGTAATTACTCAGCAACTTATTTATTTGATTAATGCTACTTAATCTGTCACTTTGGCTGAATGATAAAGGCTTAATTGTGTAACAATCTGTGATGAGTGTGATAGAGTCTGGTAGAAAGTGACTTTATTCCTGGTTCTGTTGTCGTGACAATAATGGCACTAATGCCGTTTTCACACCAAAATTAGGGGGTTGACCCTGCTAAAAATAGGCAATTGACACCTTTCCCATTGCCAGGAGAAATGCGTGTGTCATGTGCGACTTCATGAACACATTGGAAAAGGGGTGCTTCATGAATCCAGTGTGACTGTGAATTATACAATAGAAGAGACAGCAACTTAAATAAACAACGACTGTAAAACTTGGGAAAAAAAGTATTTTGAGCCGTTCAAATGAACAGGATCGGTCATGAACAACCCAACACTACAGTAGAAGCCAGTACTGTGCACCCACGCACGGATACCCCATGCGGACGGTGCGCGCAGCGGTCTTTCGCGGCGGGGACCGGCTTATGGCGATGCTGGACTCACTCGGAACCTTGCGGGCAGCATGGGGGTTCTCCGCTGTGCTCTCCGCGGTGCCATCCCCACACTCACAACATTTCACGGTCCCCCGTGCCGAAAAAAAGTCAATAACTTCAGATTCCGATTTTGGATTCTAAATTGGATATGAAATGGTGGAATGATACGGGGATATTCCTGTCTATTTATGCACCAGCATCCCGGTCATTTCACCTTGGACTGAGACCAGGATTTTTCCTTTCCCACTGGTGACATATGCCAGATGTTAGCAGGTGTTAACGGGATTTTGGTGCAGTGGGAAAGGGTTATAAGCTATCGGATGTTAAAATCCTTCAATTTTTTTACCGTTCTGTCTCTTAGGTAGGGTACATCAATTCGACTGAATAAATAAATAAATAAATAACTAAATAAATACAATGTTTTTGGTCGATAATCCTCTGGCCTGTATAATAAAACAAAATGAATGCAGTGGTAAGTAAAGAGCAATACAACATGATCAGGCACACCCACTTAGCATAAGCACCTTGTGCCTTCGCAACTGTGTTCAATGGTTTATTCAATTTCAGGTGTCTGCTTACAACACAGGTCTGTATTACAATTGTTATGAACAACATTAACAACATGAAAAAAAAATATATTTTCAAATTGCTTTACTTTTTAAGATATTACATTTTCTATCCGTGTCTGCCTGTTAGAATTATGGGAAGCACATATTTTTTTCATGGATCACTTTATAGAGCATAAGACTCATTTGTCATGTATTACATGCTGCTCATAATCCTTATCATTGCTGCTTCCTTTTTGAATCACATTCAATTGATTCATTGTAGGCTACACAGACACACTGCACACATGAAAAGCAAAATTAAGTTGTGCAACAATGTTATGAGAGAAAAATTAGATCAACTGGCTCTATGACCTTAGTATTTGCCTCCAAATGCTTGTGCTCACCCAAAAGGCCTAGTAACTTATATTATTGAAATCCATACACACTTCAACACTGCGTATGCAATATGTCAAGCTGCGACGATATTTGGCAAAGCTTAAATTTCTTTGTAATGTGGCTTATGTAGTTTCTCCATGGTTTGGCACTATGTTCAATATTTTGTAATACAGTAGGCTAAAATACACCAAACAGTCTTGAGTCATTCCATTTGACTTGTGAAAGCACAGCAAGTTTCATGCTATATAGTCATTTAAAATTGTCAATACATTGTAGTTAATAAACAGATCAGAGTCAGATTCTGGGTATCATTATTAAACACGGTTTCATGAAAAATGTATTGCACCTGAACAAATTCACCTTTTCACATTATGAACATTGTGACCAACAAAGTAAAACCAACCAAAACTAAAAAAAAATCGATGACTGCTCAAGGCCTCCCACAGTCTCTATAACCTCCGACAGGCCAACCACAGTAAGGATGTTAACAAACAAATCAGACAATGCATAGGCAATTTAGTGATATCCCCGCAGGTGCAAATGCAGTAGGAAGTGTGTGAAAAAGCTCAGTATAGGAGCAATCAGTGCAGACTGAATGCTTCTATACTGAGCTGAAAACAAGGTCTAAGCTGAAACAAAAGCTAGAAACTTACAGATTATGAGTTGCTTCAAAAATGACATGGGCTGAAAGAGCAGAAAACTTGATAGTTAGTTTGTTCTAACTGAAGTTCTATGAACGTAGGCAAAGCCCTCTTGCTTCGTCCTTATTGGTTTCCCCCCGCGCATGCCTGTCTCACTGAAGATATGAGTGTACTCATCAGCCTATCAGCTGTGGCCTGCCCCTATAAAGGCGCACTGCACCCGCTATTCTACCCCCCATGGCTCTTCAGTGACCCTAGGGGGACAGCAGGGTGGGAAAAGCTAGAGGGCTTCGCCTATCATAGAACTTGAGTTTTTGCAATCTACGTTCATGATTATTGGCATACGGCGAAGCTAGTTGAGTCCAAGCCCTGCTGTCAAGAGACAAGGCAATAGCTCTGCTGGTACAACCTGCCAACCGATAGGCATAAACTCCCAAGACCTTACAGGGTAGTGGGAATGGAATTACACTGATACGCAGTTTTTCTCTTTTAAATAGCATTTTGATTCATCCCAACAGAGAAGGTCTATGATATATCCAGACTGGCGATTAAACCAACCATGCACTGGAACCGTCCAACCTCCTTTGTATATCCAGATGAGCAGGTCTGTGATGTATACGGACCGGCAGTTTAACCATTCAAGGGCCTGTGAGATGCCGTCACATGACCAATGAGTAAGCCGCAATTTAGACAGGGGTTTGCCCATAGTAGCCCCGCAGTTGGAGACAAAACACCTGAGTTGTGCTCCTTATTTCCGCCGTGCGTCGGACATATGCATCCAATTTGCGAGTACGACATAAGCAATGGAGATTTTTATCTTCCTTGTTAGCGTGCGGTGGCGGGTAGAAAGAGTTCAGCACGATGTCCCTCCAACGATAGGAGCTCCTGATGTTCTTCTGTATCAAAGCCGTGTTAGGTTTCAAGGTAACTCTATTCAGATCGCCCTTCATAATAAAGCAGCTGGTGTGCACAGACCGGGCAGCCAGCTCCCCAACACATTTAGCAGATGTCAGCTCAAACAGAAGATCCCTTTTGACAGCTGTTTAAAACGGTTGGAGTCAATCGGCTCGAAGCGCTCGCCTCTGAGACAGTGCAGAACCAGTGCCAGGTCCCATTTTGGGGAGAAAGAGTGTGACGGGGTCGCATACGTCTAGCTCCCTGTAGGAACCATGAAATCAGGGGATGGCTAAACTGGCTTTTTGCCCAAATCCTCATGGCAGGCCGAAATAGCCGATGCAACAGTGGAACTCCAATAACTGGAGAATAGAAAGCATGAACTCCACAGGGCATGGGGTGGGAATGACATTTTGTCCTTTGCACCAGCATTCTCAATCAGAAATCTCCACTTCCCAGTGTACAGAGTGTTGGTAGAAGCTGCCCTGGCACTCTGTATCATATTAATCACCACAGATGACAAGCCCCATTGCAGTAGCCTCAACCTCTCAGGTACCAGGCCACCAGTGGCTAACCGAGAATCGGACGCTGATGACCAATTCCGTGTCCCTTATTTATTCATTTGTCTATTTATTATACTTTATTAACCCCACGGGGGAAATTTTTCCTCTGCATTTGACCCATCCTATACCTAGGAGCAGTGGGCAGTTCAGCGCCCCAGCACCAACTCCAGCTATTTCTGCAGTGCCTGGATCAGGTAGTATAGAGAGAGGGAGGATGCCTCCCAGTGGGGGGCGTTCCCCATAAACACCTCGTAGCCTCCCTCTGCCCTCACCACCGCAGACAGGTGATGTGCCTGTCTTCCCAAGGGGGGCACAAAGATGAGAACAGTGTTGATATTCTGCCACATGGTTCTCACCTCGCTCAGCCGGGAGAGTGGGGGGCACGGCTATCAGCGGAGATTTCATTTGCTGGATCTCAGCACTGGGAACCCTCGCCACAGAAATCTGTATAGAACCGCTGATGGAGGGGCTGCTAATGTGACATGAGTGGGTAGCCTTTTTGGGTCTAGTAGGGCAGTTAAACATGAAGAGCAGGCGCCCCTAGTGGCCCTACTTATCATGTTGTCAGTTGTAATGTCACAGGCGCCTTTTCTGGTATCAAGGCAAGCAATAAGCTGCCCTGCAGAATCAGCGACTGTCGTGGGGACACCCGGTGGCTTACCTGTGGCTGATTTGGGGGTCTCTAATGTCATCTGTTTGGCAGGAAGAGCTGAGGGCAGGACGGCGGCCAACCGGGGCCTCCGTCCGAACCCCACAGAATAAACGCATTCCTGTATATCTGCGGTGGATAGAGTGGGGGTATCATACGATTTTTGCTCTTTATTGGAGATGTTATTTTTTTTATTAAAATAAATGTTTTTAACATCATTACGATGATGCTGGTCCGCCAAGGGGATGTGGTGTCCCAGGTGGGTCCTCTCCTCTGGTCAGCTTGGTGAAGGAGGGTCCGAATAACAGAGAGATGGGACAGATCCTGCCAGTTCCTCTTTCCTCGCTCCAAACCGAACGATAGCATCTTCCGGAGGGACGCCGTCATTAAAGAAAAAGTGAACAAGATGGTGATCCTGCTCACTCTTTGGCAGGGCTGCGCATGCTGAGCAGGTTGTCGAGTCTTCAGCTCCCTGGCTGGCATGGAAGGAGCCCAGGCATTCGAAGCAGTAGAGGACGTGTTGGTCCACTGGCAACAAATATGCTGGCATCCCTCGCACCGCTGCCCAAGGGAACCTGGCCTGAAAAGGGCCAGGTTCCCTGGCGTTGTTCATCTTCAGGGTACTTCTAATCTTCAGTGAATGGTCACTGAAGAAAATGGGTAGTATAAGAACGGGTGCAGTGCCCCTTTATAGGGGGAGGCCACAGCTGATAGGCTGATGAGTCCATTTACATGTATTTTGCCAGTTTGCATTATTTGCCAACTGTTTTTGACACATTAGTAGAAACCTTCATAAACAAACATGGGCCCTGCTGGCTTGGTGCAGGTCGGGGGAATGCAAGTAGTGGGAGAATAGGGTTTGTCATTTGGCCGGAGGGCAGTGCTAGAGGAAAGGTCATGAGGTAAATTTGACAAGGCTCATCCTCTGGGGATCAGGAATGTACACATCAAATGTCATGACAATCAGCCCAGCAGATTTTGAGATACGTTGCCTTGAAGTTTTTGTACTGCTAGACAGACAACGCCATTCTAATGCCCCACTTTTCAGCGGGGCAAAGATTACTCAAGTGAAAGGTCATAAACTACACTCTCTATAGGCACAGGGATTACATATAGGGATTATATATATTTTTATGTGTAAAGTACTGTCACCAAACTTTGTTTTGGTTTACCTTGAGTACTTTCTTGGAGGTGGAGGTGGAAGAGGGCGAGACTGTGCGCTTTGAGGGCGAAAACTAAACCTGGAGCCACCTGCTGTGGGTACTGGCACGGTCCAAACTGGGGCCAAGTCTTCAGCCTCAACAATACAGTGGTCCCTCGACTTACGACTGCATCTACTGACGACTCATCCAAGATACGAGTAGTCGTATCGAGATACAAGGTACCACTGTATATGTTACCCCAGTCATATTGGAAATGCAATTTAAATAAAATAAAGGCTGGTCACCTCTCAAATACAGCTGTGAAAGCACACAGGGCTTATTATCAGGCGTGACGGATCATGCCGTATTGCCCTTTACTTACCACTGAATTCATTTTGTTTTATTACACAGGACAGAGGATAATCCACCAAAAACGTTACTTTTTATTTATTTACATTTTCTAATTTGTGTAGCCTAGTTAAGCGAGAGAACAGTAAATAAACGTGAAGGACTTTTACATCGTATAGCTTAGTGGCGTTATTGTCATGACAACAGAGCCAGCAATAAAGTCAAATTTCAAGGTAAATCAACACTTTCTATCAGACTCTTTCACACTCATCACAGATTGCAACACTATACAAAGCCTTTAACATTTAGCCAAAGTAACAGATTAAGTAGCCTCAATTAAATATATAATTGATGAATATATAAGTGAATCATTACATACATACACGAATCACAGCACTCTTTAATTATTCCAGTGATTGCAGGCGTTGGCAATTTGTTCACAATCAGTTGTGGTAAAGTGGCAGAAAAACAGTTATATATGATGTTCATTATTTATGCTTTTTGTTGATTTACTTCGTTTAACTCTCCTTAAATTGACCGCTGCAGCAAAACACGCAATTTTTACTTTGAAGTCGAGCTGTATCCTGCTCTTGACTTTCTTGTTCAATATTCGTTGTACAAGTTGGATAATGGAACGAGCCGACGCAACATACATTTTCAGTAGCACAAGTACGACAATGAGATTAGGCAATAGACCATAATAGACCACTGGCATTTTTTTTTTTAAATTATTTTTTATATTATTAATTATTATTATTATTAATTATAATTATAATTAATTATAATTATATATAATTAATTATATTTTTTATATAATTAATTATACTTTATGCACGGACCCCAGGCCCAGGGTCTCCAACCAACTCAAATCTTAGGATTATATTATCATAATATCATTATTTTTTTATATTTATAGATTGGGGAAAAGCAGAATCTTTTCCGGAAACAGACCCTTCTAACACCCTTCTAAGCTCCCCTGCATCCCAACTAGGGAGATGATGTCATCAAGTCGGGCAAAATTTACGACGGAAGTAAGGAAGGAATCCTAAGTCGGGAAGAAAATGGCTCGTATGGACAGGTGTTTTGTGACTTCGTAATGATCCTCCATGCGTTTACAAGTCACCTCGTAAATATGCAGGGCTGGTTTGGGCGGGGCCCGATTTGACGTCTCTCTCTCTCTCTCTCTGACGCCCAACAGACTCAGAAATGAGAGGAATGTGAACCTGCAGTTGGATTCATATTCATTGATGAATTTCCATATCATTTCATCTTTGGAGAAGGGACATTGCAAACTGCTCCTGGAGCTGGAGGTTCCTGTCACTCCTTTCTTTCCAGAGCGTCCTGTAGGAAACACACTGCATATCCAGTTCACAGGGACCAAATGTTGAAAATGTGTGTTCTAGGTTTATCATTTTTTTCTCGTCAATCCAGCGCGTGTTCTCGAAATATTTTCAGGAAATCGAGGAGAGACGGAGAATCCGGGTTCAGAACATGAAATCCATTGATCTATGTGGAGGTCTATTGAATTGGATCGGTGCAGGACTGGTTTGAAAACCAGGCCAGGCTGAACGTGGAAGTTTTTTTTATCTGTGAAAAATGACAAGCATATTTTGCAAAAAAGAGGCAGAACATTCTAGGTTCAGAAAGTAAAACTCCTGTTTCCACGCGTTTGCCTCATCCCTGCACGGATCGGATCTCTGGGTCGATGCTCGTATTACGCACGGTTGACTCAAAATCCGAACTGGGCTTTCCGGACCCGGATTTTCCGACTCTGTCCCAAACCTGACAATTATTCAAATGTATTTATTTTAATACATGATGTCATATTTTAGAATATATGTTCGGGGCTTGCATCATTCATTACCCGCTGCTCGCTTTGGCTTCACCTTGTTTCTCAGCCCGACGACTCGCGAGTGAAGCCTCCCGTCAGAGCCCCACCTCGGGCCGAAGCAAAGGAGAAATTACCATATGCCTTTTTGTTCTACGCCGTCACGCCGTCCCCGTGGCTTTGGGGGATTCGCGCTGGCAACCTTGTGATCACGAGCTGCTTCCAGGCCTCCGGGCAGGTTAGACCCCCACCCGCTCCACCACCCTAGTGTGTTTAAGCGTCTGGTACATTAGCGAACCGTCTGCTCCGCACTGACACCTGTGCAGTACATCTGGTGCAACACGCTTCTCGCACACACACGCCTGCATACAAATGAGCCACGCACACACACACACACACACACACACACACACACACACACACACACACACACACACACACACACACACACACACACACACACACACACACACACACACACACACACACACACACACACACACTGAAATTAATGAAGGCTGGTGAACTGGTTTACACTTGCCTCAGGTGATATGTAGCGAGACACGGATGAAGATATGAGTCGAGTCACAGGGAACACTGCTACACACACACACACACACACACACAATGAGGACAACAAAACAAAAGCCAGAATGTCCTCGCTTCCAAAAATGTCCTTACTTAAAGGTTAAAAACTAACACTGGGCCCACAAGAATAGAAAAACACACACACACAAATGGAGGACCGGCCAACATGTCCTCACTTACAAAAATGTCCTCACTCAAAAGGTAAAAACCTGATACTGGTCTTCATAAGGTGCAACACGCACACACACACACACACACACACACACACACACACACACACACACACACACACACACACACACACACACACACACACACACACACACACACACAGAGCTGTAGCCAAAGTTAAGCCTAGTATCCCATTTCTGTTCACAGTGAAAGACCGGACCCCGCTAGCAGAGCCCATACTGAGACATAGTTCGATGCAGTGCAGGGCAAATCGATGGAGCTGTTCTGTATGAACACAAATACCCGAACACACATCAGCTGATTCCGATTAAAAATGGGCTACAGACCTACTCTGAGTCCAGTGCCTTTGACTTTGATTGACTTATTCCTCTGTGTGTTGGTGGTCGGCATTCTGTATTCAATTTAAATTGTCCTACATTTCTTATGTGTGAGTATGTGTGGTGAAAATAATGTATGGATCTCTTCCACCATCGTTGTAAAGCACTTTGGTACAACCTTTAGATTAAAAAAAAAATCTATGTTAATAAATAAGAACTTGAATTTGAACTTGAAATACACAACATCACATAAATCCACGGTAATGATCAATATATGTAACAAATTCAGGAGAGTATTTTAACTGAGCTACAGTACAAGTGTTGATTTGACATGAGATATATCTGGACATTCTATTTCAAAAGTTCAACATGATATGCAAAACACTCCCATAATAATTAAGAATTAAATAATTCAATGAGACAAAAGACGCATTCTGATCACATTCTTTGGTGCATAATCACAGTCTGCAACCCCCTCACCGTTGTTTTTCTTTTGTGTATTGTCCACAAGGTGGCAGCCACACACCAGAAATGTTCCATGAGACTATGGGATTAAAATAAAAATAAAATAATAATAATACAGTTTTGACCAGTACATTTCAAAATGTAAAATAAAAATAAATATAGTAAAATGATAATAGTACTATAGTAAATAATAATAATAATATTATATAATAAAGATAATTATTATTATCATAATAATTATATTTTTAAAAATAACAACATTAATAAAGTAATAATAATGATAATAAAATAATCATATCAATGATTATTGATGATGATTAAAATGATTATCATTTTACAGTTGAAATAAAACAAATAAATTGACTAGTGAAAACTATTAGCTTTTTGTTGCCTTTTATTATATATATTTTTTATAATAATTGTATATCTTAACAGATATTATTATTATTATTATTATTATTATTAATAATATTATTTTTGTATTAATAATACTATCCTTTCCACTAAAGATAGGGTACAATGCAACATTATAAAGAAAAACAAATACATAATAATAATAATAATAATAATAATAATAATAATAATAATTTCTCTCATTGCCTATATAAACTGAAATTCTGCTTCCAGTCCAACAAATATATATATATATACATATTTTTTTGTTTCGTTTACACCAATTTTTACAAAAAACAGTTTCACAATGATGAATGTGTGCATGTGTGTAGGTACACAGATGTATGCATACCCCCCCCACACACACACACATTCTACGGTCCAGCCAGTGCTCTGCTTCTTCCGGCTGGTCTCGGCCTTTTTACCCAGCAGCAATCCGGTCACCACAGCCCTCAGGGCCCCCCTCAATCCTGGCCACGCACTAACCCCACCAACACCAAACACACACACACACACACACACACACACACACACACACACACACAGCCCCCAGCAACAAATGCTCCAATAGCATGTCCAGCGTTTCCCTCTGCCCAGCTCCCAGATGTTCAGAAATGATCACAACTTGGAACGTGTGTGTGTGTGTGTGTGTGTGTGTGTGTGTGTGTGTGTGTGTGTGTGTGTGTGTGTGTGTGTGTGTGTGTGTGTGTGTGTGTGTGTGTGTGTGTGTGTGTGTGTGTGCGTGTGTGTGTGTGTGTGTGTGTGTGTGTGTGTGCGTGTGTAAGGTGGCAGCTGGTCCTCGGACACACGCTACACTGAAAGTCTTCACATGCTGGTCTCCAGGCTTGAGGCCATTTTTCACATAAAGCATGATATTTAGGACACAAGCCTGTATGAAACTCAAACTAACTTCACCCAGAATGTCGCAACAATATGACATTTATTTCATTCGTTTTTTTTTCCTGCGAAAACAATGGGATCAGCCAATCAAACCATTCACATTGCATGAAACGCCAGATCAAGATGATGAATTTAACGCAAACAGGTTAAAAACATCCTTGGAGTTGTGAATTAATACTCTTGAATTCATTTGTAAAACCACATTAATGGTTTTGATGTCTCAAATCTTGTGTTGGAATTATTATATCTAATTACCTGGCTCTGTGAAATACTCAATTGTAATTGGTCATTACCAGCAGTCGGAGCTACGTTATTTCTGAATAATGTGCACTAATGACACTTCACGATTCACAATTAAATGTCATTAATAAATGACATTAATAACAATGAATATTAGTTAGTCATTTGCAGGATGAGTAGTTTGCTACGTTGGTATGTCAACTTTTTCTTGACAGAAGCTCTTTAAACTAAACGTAACATTACCGTAGCGTACAGAGCTAGTTCTGTCAGACAACTTGACAGCGCCACATGCTTCCACACACTTAATGAACCGGCCTATTTAAGCAGCCAATCCCTCCTCTTCTACATACCTTGCTGCCTGCTTTGTTGTGTTCCTGCCACCTCCCCTGATGGAGGCCTGAATGGTCGTTGTGTATTCCCAATCATGAAGTTTGGATTAAGAAACAATTAAGTAAAGTGTAAGACAGTTGTACATGTATGGAACTGGAATTTGTGCTTACACACTGTCTATTGAGTCCATTGAGTCCAAATCATTTTCCCATTTTTTTTTTTTTGCTCTGTTCACTTCTATATCTGCTATTTAACACTCTACAAATGGGTTCAAAACTCCGGAGTGCATCTTTTGACCGCGGCGAAATCCAGACCAATCTAATACAGCGGATTGCCTGACGTTTGACTACGAGACGGAGCTTCGCTTTTCTTAGCGTCTGAAATTAAGTCTTTATGTGCTTTCCAAAGTGTGCGTTCATTTGCTTGTGTTTGTTGCCATCTGTATTGTTTCACCGTGTTACGCTCTCTCTCTCCTCAGCCAACCACCTGCTTCCTGCAATCTGCCTGATTGGAACCAATTTACAAATTACTCCCGACCGTACACACAGACACACACACACACACACACACACACACAAAACAAAGACATTCTTGAACAATACGCATATATATATATATATATATATAAATACATGTGTTTATTGTTCAAGAATGTCTTTGTTTGTGTGTGTGTGCGTGTGTATATATATACACACACACAAGGATGCACAATATAAATAAACACACACACAGCAGCGGTGAAAATTGCAACATTTATCAAAGTCGCTTTACTGACCAGATTACACCGATTTAAACAAATGGAGCAATGGGGACTTTTATGACATAAATAAAGCGGTGTGGTCGGGTTTGAGGTGAGAGCTCAAAAGAAGGAGGTGTGTGTTGTGTGTTCAGATTAAAAAGAGTAACAACCAGTTTGGTATATGAGGCGATAACAGACCTTAGGTAGAGATTTAGCCAAGCTATTGCTTCCTATACTGCACTGTTTTGTACTGTATTGTGTGTGTTGTATTATAGTGTCATGTACTGTCCAGTACATGCACTGTACAGCGACTGAATCAAAGGAACGGAGGGTCTTTTTACTGAGTGATTTGTCAAGAACCGACTCGTCAAGAAGAGTCAAACCTTTCACCTCTATCGTTTACTGCACTGTCATGTTGTGTGTTGTACTGTTATGTCATGTATTGCACAGTGCAATACACTACAACGTTGTAGTGCAATACACAAAACGACAGCACGGCCTACACTGTCGTTTTCTGTACTAAAATGCTGTATATTGTACTGTAATGTGGTTTACTAGGGATGCAAGACTCGCGAATGACTCGTTCGTCACAAACAAATGTTTTAAATGACTCAAGACGATGGGGTCACCACAGCAAACGAGTCAGTGGGAGTCGCTACCCCCAGGTACAGGTCTAGGGAGGGAGACGGAGTCTTTCTGGCACTGGGTCGCCGACATGGTGAGAGTTTTTTAAAGACCGGAACAGAAAGGTTCGCTGGCCAAATGATAAATTATAAACAATAATAATAATAATTATAATAATAAAAATAATTAACAGTCTGGGCGCAGGAGGAATGAAGCTCCGCTCCGGCTCTGACCAGCCCCGTGCGCCGATCCCACTCTCTGCAAGACAGGCAAACGTTAAGAACACTCCCTGTGCGGCCGCGGGAAGAAAGCCTGCAAATCACAAGAAGTCGTTTGTTCATTTTGTCACGATGCACGCCTTGCATAATGACTCACAAGCGGTTTAAATTCAAATTCAGTGAGTGGGCGTGTGACGAGCGAGATGCCACTTCAGACTATGTAAATAAATGTGGAAAAACGGCAAAGTTCATATTAAATGTGAATGATTTTACATTTTCCCTTCCACATTCCACTAAAAGGAATAATTTTGATAGTCAATGGTCAATTTGCGTTAGATCAACTGAATAAAATGAAGGTGGAGTCAGAAAGTCGAACGACTCTTTTCAATGAGTGACTCGTCAAGAACCGACTCCCAAAAGAGAGTCAAACCTTTCATCACTTTTGTTGACTGTACTGTCACGTTGGGTCATTTGTTAGGTCTCTTTTTGTTGCTCTTTCTTAATTCAATTTCATCCTTTCACTCGTATCGTGCTCTCTTCAATTTTGTTTTGTTTTGTTGCTCGTGATGACAAAACCCACAAAACAAACAAAACAAAACAAAACAAAACAGCCACATCACACAAGCTGTGACCACTGTAGGGTTGTGGTTTAAGTGGTCTTAATCATATGTGTGTGTGTGTGTGTGTGTGTGTGTGTGTGTGTGTGTGTGTGTGTGTGTGTGTGTAGGTCAGTGTGACAGTCTAGTCAGATCTAATTAGAATCCCTCTTGAACCTGTCCACTGGCAAGGTCGCTGTGTGGCTCACACACACACACACACACACACACACACACACACACACACACACACACACACACACACACACACACACACACACACACACAATTCATGTCATGAACACAAATACACAAATTCCATTCACTGTAGGCAGTTTATCTACAGTATGCACGCACACACACACGCACACATTGACACTTTCCCAAATCCTTTCTGCTCTATCTGTGTAAATACAATTAGTCCCATTCTGCATGTCCCTCATTCTAACACAATGCAATCATACATGTGCGTGGGTTTGCGCATCTGCATTTAGATACAGTAAAGTAGAAGGGTGAATGACATGCTCTGACTCATCATGGCAAAGTGTAACGCAGTCTATATACATGGAACACAATGCAGAGCCACACACGCACACATGCACAAATATATTACGCTATTACGCAGCTCATTATTGTCATCATTTGAATGTGTCAAATCTATATGTAATTATGTCTGTGGGTGAGTGTGTGTACGGGTCCGTGTCAACAAGTCAATGCTAACGTGAGCGGTGTGTATATCACATGCACTTCCCGCGAACTGCGCGGCCACTAATATTTGAGTAGATGTGCACATGCGGGTTTCTGTTTACATGCATACTCATTCGTTAGCACTTTGCACCATTCCGCGTCACACCGCGCGTCAGGAGGGATGTTGATGATTGTTCGGCGCCTTGCTGTGTGAAACGCCGTGCAGCCAGAGGCGGCGCGACCGGCAGTTCTTTTCTTCATTCTGGCTAAACGCTCGGCACTTATTCTTTCATCAAACATTTATTGCGCAGGATTTAATACCGTCATTTGCCTCTTATTTATTCTTGCGGAAACTCGCCGGCAGTTCCTAGGAAACTAAGAGAGACGGTGACACAAAGAAGTGCATTTTTTAATTGTATCTCTCAGGTGAATTATTTGTGTATGTGGCTTTTAATATTTAAATTCAATCACGACACATCAGAGCCAATGCATGATTGCGCGGCTTTAGTTTAGTCAAATATCGTAATCGCACATTATCATAAATGATCATGAATCATAAATGAATTGATCTGCTGTTATTGTCAGTGTGTTTGTTTTCTCTTTAATTTTCTCTTTTCCATCAATAAAGAGAAGACATAAATATTGTAATTGGTATGTTAATATCTGACAAGCAAAGGCCTAAATCTACAATCAATATATTTTACAAGATAAAGAGTTTTCAGGGAAGCAAAGCACTCAAGTTTGATTCTGGCTTTCTCCGCTTGTTTTGACGAGATTGTAATGGATTGCTGCTCCCCCTGGTGGTCTAAAACGCAAGCTAAACATTGAAACTTCAGAGTAAGAAGAAGAAAATAAAAGAAAGAAAATAAACGTTATTTTCCTATGCACTTTAATTTTTTGACATGTAATCCATAGATTAAATTCCACTGCTCAACCAAGAAAGGATCAATAAACTACAGACTGCTCCATGATGGGTATTTTCTTTCACATTTGGCAGGACAATATTGAGCATGGCTGTCACATTTGCTCTCCAAATATGTTTCCTTTCTCCAGCTTTCCTACCAGGCTTAAGGATAACCATCATTAAGTCTTACTTTGTGCATGTCAAGATTACCTAAACCTCTTTAAATTTAAGTTACCGTTTATAGAGGTTTATGTACATTGAAGTTTTTCCAGTATAGTCAAAACCCTGATCAAATATAAACTTAACATCTGGGTCAACCATTAACATCAGAGAACTTTCATGCTTATTGCCATGCTGTTAGGATTTTGCCAGAAGGATTACATAATTAATCAGTACTAGAATGCTAACAATTATTAGTTAAAGGCTTATTGCTTAACTCGACCAATATTGATAGTAATGTGCTTAATATGCAAATTACATTATTCCCTGCCATAACTCATCAGCAAACCCCGTCAGGCTGGTAGCATGACCTTATATTGTTGGTAACTGGACAGCAGTTGGATTACAGAACCTCAAGTAATCCACTAGAGTACATTTTTGCAGAAAACTGAAGGTGGATTTCACCAAATACTGACATGGTTTCGCAATGAGTCAACATTTAGAATGAAATAACAGAGCAGTGATGATCTGAATGTTGCTGCCACCCAGTTATGTTATCTCAGTCATTAAAGTTTGCCTAATATCAGGATCACCTAAGCTGAATTCCAGAAAAACTATAAACTTATTACACTCACGAGTTTGGGATTTAATGAAATGATTCACAGACTAAGCTGAACAGCGACGACAGATAATAAAATGTTTCTCCCAAATAAATTGAAAGCAGCTGTGTGAAACTGTGCATACCGCAAAAATGATTGGATTTGGAAAAGCATTTTATCAAGTGTATCAAGTCACTTCCCATTCACAACTCAATAACGTACCCTTGAGAGTACTGCAACAGAATATTAATATTGGTTTCTAAATCAAGAGGGTCCTCATGGCTATATAAATATATTATATACTGTATAATTTGGGGTGGTTTTGTGAGGAGAAGAACGGGAGGAACACGTGAGAAAATTCTCATGGCAGAGGATCCCAAATCGGTTTAAGGGCAAGCAACATTCTGAGGCCCAGGTACAAAGTCTAAACCTAACCCAAACCTAGCTAGAGGTGTGACAATTAGCAAGAAGCGACTTGAGCTGACTTCGGGATTTTCAAATAGGACAAATTGTTTGCTGCACAATTGTATTCAGTGTAGTATTGTAGTACTGTAGTATTCAAGGTCAAGCTACAAAGGTGAATAATCTGCTATAATAAGCTCCAAACCTGGAGAACTGCAATGGAAAAAGGCAATAAAGTCAGATAAGTCATCTCTCACCCTGGGTGTTTCCGACATCAAAATGTGCTCATGTTAAGAGGAAGCCAAAGGATGTCTTGCCCACAATGTCTGTTGCCAGCTGTTAAACATGGTGAGGGAACAAAATGTATGGATGGCCATCTCATGGGAGTTATTGTGTCCATTGCTTCATTTGTAAATCAGGAGGTGCATGAACACAGAGAGGTTGGCGATTTGGCGGGTCAGTGGGTAGAAATAGAGTCACAGAACGTATGCACACAATGCCGAAGGGGGGGCTTAAGCTGCCATGCCTGACGCGGCACGGGACGCACAGTGCTTTTTTTGTTTCGTTCAATTAGGAGACGTCAAAAAAATAAATAAAATAGGGCATCCACCTGAAAGTCGACGAATTAAATCGTCCGTAGGAAATCCGCCAATCGACCGAAATTCTTCAAGTCGAGCAGTCGTTTTATTCTTTTTGTTTATTTTTGTCATTTCAGTGGGGAATGATAAATAAGGGGAATCATAAATATATTATTTTATGTGTGAAGCGGACACGGACAGGCGAGCCCTGTTCCTCCAAATAAAACAACTTAAACCAGTGTGGGGATGGGGCACGGAGGAACGGGACACGACTCGTAGACTCGTTAAGATTATTTTTGCTGCGCATAACGCATGGGGAGGGAGGTGATCGAGGAGAGAGTCACCAGAAAGTGTCCCCATTACATGCAGTTTCATTCCATATGCACAGGTTTCTTTCCATAAGGAGACGTAAAAATAATAACACACTGTCCTGCCGCACTCCATCTCTGGCTCCTGCCTCCCTGGGACATTGTCTGTACCTTCGGAGAGGGAGACAGTTGCGAATCCGATTCTACTGACAAAATTCTGACTCGGACACAGCCCCTAAAAACTATAATCTAAAACACACTATCCATATTTGTTTTGTATGGAGAAACGGGGAAGGCGGGCCTTGCAGCTTGAGCCACAGCTCCACAGCTTGTGCGTAAGTGACGGGTCCAATCAAAGAGGTGTCGGTCCCAATCTGGGAGGTCCCGGAACATGTTTCGGCAGGATCTGGCAAAAATGAAGTCCTGGTTGTGTTCAATACTTGCTCTCCACGGTTATAAAACCACCAGGGACTTTGAGGCAGTTTTACAAGACCAGGTGCAAATGCTGTTGCCTCGTGATGATCTCACAGTGTTACTATGTTCCAGGATGACAACGCCATCATACACGCAGCTTCACAAATTCAAGAGTGGCTTCATCAACACCATGATGCAGTTTTACCTCTTACCATGACCTCTCCAAGTTCTGGAGGGAAGGGTATCAAGTTGATCCCTATTTAATTCAAGAATAATGGCGCAATATCCCATTACACAGTTCAGCACAAGATTTCCGCTGTTCGGAAGCCTGCGTTCACTTCTCCTTATTAGGTGCTTGATATTAATATATTGTTAGGTCGCTGTTATTTGGTTCAGCTCATGTATGTATATGTAGGCTATGTGTATCATGTGATTGTAGTTGTACAATGTACATCTTTCACTCTAATAAAGAATCCCTTAAAAGTCATTTAAACCCTTAAAAGTGAGTTGCTTGAGTGTGAATATTTCATACATTTTATTTATTAAATGCCAACACAGCCTTTTTCATGTGGCATATATTTATTGGTGGCTCTCCCATATTTGGTTCATAGATCTTCATTTAAGCTGAATGGGTGTTTCTCCCTTTTGTGAACTGGTGTCACAACATGGAATCCTCCAATTAATGTTTCATGTTGCAAATTCAAATGAAGGCGGAATTAGAAGAAAATTGCTGGGAAATCTCTCAAAGTGGAACGTGGAACATTTGACACAAGTCATTGGTGCAAGACAAACTTGGAAATTAGAAGACTCCCATTCAAATATTGGAGTCTTGCTTTTTTTTGCCACCTTTAACTGGATGAATTAACTGAGGCCACATTAGATTGTCAATATAAATTCAATCTGCTTCCTACGTGGCCTTTGGATCAGAGAAAAACGACCGTTGTGAAAAACTCAGAAGAGGCCTCTGGAACGTCAGAGCAAAGGATCTGCTTTCCATCACAATAAAAGAATTACTTCCTTTTTTTCTTTTACCAAGCGGAATGTATTTCTGTATTTCAGGTAAAAATGATCACCCAGGATCAATGCTATGAATACTGAACATCCAGTTTGTATGTCTTGTTTGGGGCTCCCTCATGACACCTTCATTGCTTTGGGTGCAATGCTGGAGTTGGGACATAAAAACTGACAGGTCAGTTGGGCCCTTGAGGACTGGATCGAGAAACAGATGCCAGTGTGTGTGTGTGTGTGTGTGTGGCAATGGACTGGTATCCCACTAACGTTGACTTTGTACATCGACCACCGTACACACCCAAAATTTAATGATCAACAAAAACACACACATAATGATCAATATTAAATATGAATATAAAAAATCGGTAAATAAACCAAATATTTCTCGAAATGAATGAAACAAAATAAATTCCCAATGGGGCAAGATGAGATTTGTCTTTTTTAAAACAAGAATGATGGAATGGAATGGAATGATTTATCAGGAAAAAGAGAAAGAAAAAGTAAAAATGACGTATATTTCTTCAACCGTAGTTGAAGAGCACAAACCTTGAAGCACACTCTGACATTTGGATTCTGTCAGATGTGGAGGAGTATCTCTCTCTCTCTCTCTCTCTGAGTGGATGGTGGCGTGAGTGAGCGGAGCGTTTGTTAGAGCGTTTGTCGCGGAATGAGTGACTTTCGTACTACTTTTCCTTTCTTTTTGTGTGTTTTGAATTAATTTTTAGGTTACCACGAAAGCACGGTGTTAAGATCTGCTTCCCTGTGTTCCGTGGAGGAGTGTGTGCTGGCTGTGGCGAAGATTGTCGGTCCTGACAGCGTTGTGTCCGCAGCCAGGATGAATAGTGCAGTTGTTATTTTTATAGACTCCTGAGAGAAGGTGACACCGGTGGTGGAACGGGGCATCATAGCGAACGATGCGCTTGATGCCGTGCGCCTCTCTCAACCGCAGCGAAAAGCGTGACATTGTCCAATGTACCACCCTTTGTTAGTGATGAGATTCTGATCAGGGAACTGTCTAGACACGGAAATGGGTCTCCACAATGAAAATGTCGTCTGGATGCAAAGCACCTGAGTGGACACGTGGTGTCTCACAGGAGACAGGTTGGATGATCCTCAACAAGCAGAATGAGGATTTAAACGTGTGTTTGAAAATAAGATGTCTGAGACAACAAAGTGCTTTGGCTGTGGTGAGGAGGGGCCACCTGATGAGAGCCTGTCCAAGAAAAGCCTCTGTGTTTGGGGAGAAGAGCAGAGCACCGGCAGGGACAGACGGAGGGGAGGCCCAGGGTCAGACCCAGGTGGAGGTGGTTCAGGAGAACAGGATGGAGAAGCAGGTAGCGGATGAGTAAACAGCAGGACAGAAGGAAGCTGTGACATCAGCAGCTTCCGATGACGCTGATGAAGTATCGCCGGCTTTGCCTGAAGCTGCTGATGTAGATACTGAGATGGCTCCAGGTGGCAGTGCTGCAGGAGCACAGGGAGAGGCTGGTGGAGAGGTAGAAGGTGAAGATGGGAAGGTGGGAGAAATGGAGGGTGGTGCTCTGGCAGCGAATGTGGTCAGAGTGGTGCAGACAGGGGGCAGTGAGGATGAGGAGATGATGGAGAAGGAGTCGATACTTACTGTACCTCGTGTAATGAGAAAAAAACAAGAGTAACATCGGCTCAGAGGTGAAAAGCGTGACAGGACGATCAAAAGGAAAACAAGCAGGAATATGGATGGAGTCTGACTTCAGTTAGGAGGAGGAACCTGCTGAAAGCGAGAGTCAGACCCCGGATGAGGTCCCATGCAACCGTAAGACCGGAGGTGCATGTAGCATTGATAAAATTAGGCAGTTCCTGCAGAGAACAAAAAAACAGAATAGCGTAAAGGTCTTAGAACAATTCAAGGAGAAGGAGTTATTTGTTGTCTCACTCAGAACCCAGATGAGGAGTAAACAAGAAGGTGGTTTTACAGATCAGTAGATGTGCAGATTCAAGAAGTTTGTACAAAAGGTGAAATTAGAACTCGGCAATGGAGACGACACAGACACAGCATAAAGCCTCAGTTCTTCCTCTGTCTCTCTGCTTATTTTACAATGCCTGCGTTTAGAGTGGGAACCCTCAACCTAAATGGAGCAAGAGACATTAGGAAAAGAGACTTAAAAACGAAAGAAAATTGATGTCCCATTTATCCAAGAAACACACAGTGATAGTCTTAATGAGACAGACTGGGAGAGTGAGTGGGGCGGGGAAGTGACTCTCAGCCACATGACCTCCACCAGTGGAGGGGTGGGAGTTTTATTCTCTCAGTGCTTACTCCTTTGTTTTTTACTGTTGAACATGTGTGTGAGGGCAGGATGATGGAGGTCCGGGCCAAGTTTGTGTGTTTTAGTGTTTTATCAATGTGTTTATCAATGCTCCCATTAAATGCCTTGACAGAGTGCTGCTCTTAAATATGTGAAGGATCTTTTTAAACAATTGAACAATCAAGAGGAGTTTTTGTTTTTAGGAGGAGATTTTAACTGTATGGAAAATGACTGTTTAGGCAGAAATAACATGGAACTTCACGCTGCATCCAAACGAGCCATGACAGAGCTGAGGGAGATGTGGTAGATGTCTGGAGGGGATAAAAGACAAATCACATGAGCACACGCATGTGACAGTTTATTTTCCTGGCAAGACTAGCCAGGTTTTATTGTTTGAAACATAATTTTAACACATAACATGTGTATAATGATGCCTGTCACTTTTTCTGACCATTCCTTAGTCTTGTGTGATGTTTCAATCTTAAGTGCGTGCTGGCATTTTAATACCACCCTACTGAGAAATTTTCTGGATGTTTTCAGATATTCTTTGGAGTGGTTTTAGAATGAGAAAGCATGATTTTGCCTCTGTCAGACAATGGTAGGACTGTAGAAAAGTAAAGATTAAGCAACTCTGTCAGCAGTACGCTCTTAATGCCACACGAGACATCACCAGGTCTTATAAAGGTCCTCAAGTCTAAAATAGATATGCTAGCTGACCTACTTGGCACTAAAGTGCAGGGGGCGCTGGTCCGGTCACGTTTTTTGTCCGAGAACTTATTGGACAAACCTTCCAAGGTCTTCTTCAGATTGGAGAAGATGAAAGGACAAAGCAGACTTATCCACACTCTGCCAATGGACAGGAGCTAAGGTATCCAAGAGAGATATGTGGCAGGCCTGTACAGTTCTATACTGAGCTGTACAGCAGTGACTATGTGGAGGACGAAGAGTTGTTTAACTCATTCTGCAGCAACCTGCCCCAGGTCTCTGAGGAGACCAACATGGAGAGAGGGGCCAGTGGCTCCAGAGGAGCTGTACATTGTGCTGCAGAGCATGGAGGGGGGGGGGGGGGGGCAAGGCCCCAGGCATAGATGGGCTTCCTGCAGTTTTGTTTTTTTAACTTTTTGGGAGGAACTAAACGAAGATCTTTTTAATGTTTTTAATGAAAGTTTAAATAAAATAGTTTTGCCTCTGAGCTTCAGGAGGGCAGTTTTAACCCTTTTTCCAAAAAAAAGCAAAGCAAAGCAAAACTGTGACCGGTATCTCTGCTCGGCACGGACTACAAGCTCCTGACCAAGGTTCTGGCAAACAGACTGAGGAAGGTAATGGCAGAGGTCATTCTTCAGGACCAGACGTACCTAGCAGGTGCATCCTAGACAATATTTCCTTCATTCGGGACATTTTGGACGTCTCTGGTTCATAAATTTAGCTGTTGGTCTCCTTTCCTTGGACCAGCAAAAGGTGTTTGGTAGGGTAGACTACTTGTGGAAAAGTTTGGTCTCAGCCCAGGTCTCACTGCGAAGAACAAGGTTTTGTATCAGGGCATTGAGAGCGTACCAAAGATCAATGGGGATCCGAGTTGGCCTTTTAATGTGCATGGGGGATCCGACAGGGTTGTTCATTATGCTGTATTCACTCTCCATTGATTCCATGTTACAAAAGATCCGAAATGTTTTAGAAGGACTGCTTTTACCAGATTTTAGCATCAAATATTTTTTATCGAACTATGCTGACAATATCCTTGTCCTCACAAACAAAAAGGAGGACATTGTAAAACTAGTAAAAATAGTCAAATATTTCAGAATCATTTCAGCTGCAAAGGTTAATTGGGAGAAAAGCAATGCTTTAGCTGTTGGGAGCTGGCCCACTGGACTTCCTAAACTATCAGGAGGCCTCAGCTGGAGTAGGACTGGTTTTAAATAGTTAGGAGTTTATCTTGGAAATCAACAGACAATGAAGAGAAACTGGGAAGGAGTGACAGAAAAAGTGGAGGGGAGGTTGTCCTAGTGGAAGTGGCTACTACCCAAAAATTTCTTAGAGAGGAAGGGTTTTAATCATCAACCACTTGGTTGCCTTTGTACTGTGGCACAGGGTAGCCTGTTTGGAGCCACACGCAGGTCTGATTTAGAAAATCCAATGTCTAATGGTTAATATTTTTTGGGACAAACTCTACTGGGTATCTCAGAGTGTCTCGTTTTTACCAAGAGGAAGGAGGACAGGGAGCAGTCGTGAAGTAGAGTTGTTGTGAAGTTATGTCCGAGGACTATGCATCTGGAAGCTAACTCTGCTAGAGCTAGCTCATTAGTCGCAGACTTTGCTCAAGTGTATCCTGCTCGGAAGCCTTCGATACACATCGCCGGACTGCCAAGTTAAACACACCGAGAACAAGGGACATCTCGTGTGATCTGTTTTGAAGACGTCTCTCCTTTCTACCAACTCGGCGCGCTTGCAGCAGCGGCGGCGGCGGCGGCCATTGTTGCAAGCAAGTATTTATTTTGTTCTCAGTGCATTGGCGCGAAGCAGCCTGTGTGTGTGTGGCTTATACGATCCCAAGCTTCATATCAGGCCTGCACCGTGGGACTCGGTAACTCATTGGGTTCCCATAGTATGATTTCAGTTAGCTGCCGGCTATAGGTATACGTTTAAATTGTTTGAAATACTGTTTCATTCGGACTGTGTACAAGTTGGTTTGGTGGTCACATGACCAAAACTTTTGTGGTATTGAACTGAAATACTATTCTTTGTTTATTCATATTCTTCTACAGATGTAAATATTTTTTTCTAAGTAAATAGTTAAACTTATCTGTATTGCAGTTGAATGGGTTATTTGCATTTGATGGTTAATGCATAGCCATAGCCTTTACTTGAAGGTAAGCATTTCAATTAGTATATTGAGTGAAGCATATAGATAGAGACTAAAATAGTGAAAGTTTAGGGCTGATCCTTTAAAAGTGAGCAATAACCTATTAGTCAAAATAGTCTTGCTCCATAGTAATTAATACACACAGTTAAAAGACAAAGTAAACACACTAATAGAGTGTAGTTAGAGATAACACTTTATTTAAAGAACTCAGGTTAGTTACCCCTATTAATTGCACGGACAGCAAAGGGGTGCTTCATGTTTGAACAAATTTTAGGTCCTTTAAAATAGCCATTTGACCTCCTTTTTATCAGAGTCTTTGAAAACATGGTCTCTTTTAAAATGGAAGAGGTTGGAACCTGCTCCTTCACTGCACTGGTTACTGGAGAAGCCTCTGATCCACAGAGCCAGGATTGACATCGAGGATAACCACACACCAGGACTTTCCCAGAGACTGGTTTCCACTGGGATCATCACGCTACGCCACATAACGGATGCGGCAGGACCATGGCAGGTTTTAGTCCTGTTTTAGAAGGCTTTAAAGAGACAACAAGAAGTTTTTAAACAACAAAAGAAATAGATTTTTACATGGTGAAAGGCAAAACCCTTTACAAACACTGTGTCAAAGTCTTAAACAAGAAATAACCTAAATAGAAACAGACGGGACACAATGTGGAGAGAGTACCTGGGGACAGAGAACAGCGTCATGCCCTTGTGGGGAGTCTTGTATAAAGCCCCTTTAAACAAAAGAGCAGGTGATCACCAGGGGAGGGTATTACACGGCTCTGTTGGAGTCAACTATTTTGTCAATGTTTTTAACCCAACTGTCCCAAAACAATGTCCTTACTTTGACTCAACAGAAACTATTTTTCACTGTTACATTGCATGTCGGAGACTTAAACGTTTATTTGTCGTTTTAAAATAACTGTTTGCTGCTTTTAGTGAGAAATGGTCCAATGTTGCTTTAATTTATGGTGCAGGTTACAAAAGACAACTGCTACATATGGCAACTGCTGAATTTCTTGCAGGGGATTGCAAAGCTGTCAATCTGCAGGAGTAGAAAGATGATGGTGGAGAGCAGATCGGACCTGGGAGCAGCCGTCCTCTTTTTAGCTCTAGTGAGGGCCCGGGTCTGGGTGGAAGACAGGTTTCACAAACTGATGAGCAGCCTGGATGAGTTCACACAACAGCGGTGCTACTCCAGTGTCACCTGTTCCGTAGTGTAGGGAAATATTATCTTTAGCCCCGTTTTTAAGTAACACTTGTAATCATGTGCCCTATGTGTATGTGTTTGTTGTTTTCTTTCTTTGTTGTATTAAAAAACATTGTTATTGTTTCCTTGTTGATTTGGATGTTTAATTGTCGTTTATGAATGCATATGGTTGGAGATCCTTTGAAAATATGGAGGTTTTTTTTTAAATCAAATCTGTCTCTCTCTCTCTCTCTCTCGCTCTCTCCCTCTCTCTCTCTCTCTCTCACTCTCTGTCTCTCGCTGTCTCTCTGTCTGTCTCTCATCAATAGAGTGGGAAAAGATATTGTACATCAATGCCTTTGATACGCGGCGGTTTATCAGGACCTCAACAATGGAGGTCAAAGTCACACCCTCCATGGGAGAGATGGAGAGGTGAAGAGAGAATAGGGGAGAGAGAGATAGAGGGAGAGAGAGAGGAAAAACATAGAGATTTGATCAATTTAGTGATCCCAAACTGGCTCTTAAAACTGGTTGTCAGGAGGAAACAGCGCTTAGACGATGAAAAACAAACTCATGTCACAAACGAGTGAAATGGAGACAAACATCCACTTTCTCATAGAAATCCCACAAATCCCCTCCGAAATTGACTTCCTCTGCTAATTCACCGCCAAAAATTCTAACTGGACTTCAAATTCCCTTCTTGGAGAAACACTTGACAAGAAGCAGAACGAGAAACGTATTAAGTACAATTACTTAGTATATGTATTAATTTACACATCACAAATTTACTTAACATGGGGTTTGTTGTCAAAACTTCATGCCAATAAAGCTTTATTGGATTGAATTGGAAAGAGAGACTGATACATCGATGAAACATGAGGGACAGGGATATAGAGAGAGACAGAGAGGCATGGAGATATAGAGTAAGACGGATAGAATAAGTATGAGTTAGCCACGGGTCTCTGTATCCTCATCCACTCTTATGTCCCTTCTTCGCTTTTCCTTCAATGGTTCTTTTTTGTCTTATTTCTTCATCCCATTTCTTCCTCCTTTTCTGATCCCTTGTTCCACACCTTCTTTCCTCCATCTCAAAATAGAATAGAAAATCAACCTCAGAAAATAACACTTGAATAAAGCAAAGGTTATGTAGTGTTAAACCCATGCACCAATAAAGGCCGCTCTTGACCATCCACGGCTCCTCCCTCAGGCCAATTTCACACACCTATGATCAATTCCTTCCTACCTTCATCACTCACTCAGTATTTATTCTCCAGCTCCCCAGTCACTCATTGCGAGACCGTCAACTGGCTTACCCAAGGTGTACTGCTACTGGCCTAGCTCCTAGCTCCTAGCTCCTAGCTCCTAGGTCCGAGCTTATGTCTCCTGTTTCATCTTCCCCTAACTTGCTTGTGTCCGCTCGTTGACCAAGGCTGTCTGTCCGTCTCTCCACCCGGATCCTGGATCCCTCCTTCCTGGTCATCATCATCCCTACCCTGCCCTGCTCCATCCCTACCTGACCGGGTCCCTCCAGCCATCTCCACCGTGTGGTCTAATAAACATCCTTCGTCTGCCTCCCGTCTCTCGGTGTCATGCGTTTGGGTCCCTTCTAGCTCCGGTCGTAACAGTACGGTCTGGCCAAAAAACATAGACCCAGCAAACACAGAGGCGCTCCGCCGCACACTCCAGGACCAAGGAGTGTTGCTTGGTCAACGTGACCAGGCCAGACCAGAACACGGCCTTTGGCACATAGCGGACCACCTCCGGACCATCTCGGCAGCTGTCAGCTGCCGGCAGATTCCTCCGGCTCCCGTGGCCCCCCCTGCTCCTCCGGCCCTTCCTCCTCCCTCCACTATGGCTCCCAGTGCCCCCCCCCGTCCCCCGTGAGCCCCATGTTCCGGCTCCAGCACCCTACGACGGCAATTTCGGCACCTGCCGCGCCTTCCTGCACACTGGCCCTAGTGCAGTGCGCAATGGTTTTCCAGCAGCAGCCATTGTCATACACTTCTGACGGCGCCCGCATCGCATTCCTCATCTTCTGCCTGAGAGGGGCGGCTATCGGCTGGGGTTCCGCGGTTTGGGGTCAGGGGGCCCAGAGAGTCTCTCCTATGATTTGTTCACCTGCGAAATGAGGAGAGTCTTCTCAGGACCCTGGCGGAGGGAGAGGGCCTCCTTGCCGCGAACTGATCACCCAGTTCGCGGCAAGGAGGCCCTCTCCCGAAGTCCCCCAACTCACTCCGATGCCGAGCCCATGCAACTCGGTCGCTCCCGGATCTCCCTCGAGGAGCGAGCCCGCCACATACAGACTGGTGCCTGTCTGTATTGCGGCCATCTGGGACACCTGCCCGGTCTGGCTGGAAGAGGACGACTCCTCGGTAGGGTTACGTTCCGGCTGCTCCCCCTCCAACCCTCTCACACGTCCTCTGCTCCCGGCTACCCTCTCGTGGGGGGGTATAACACTCTCTTCCTCCGTTCTCATAGATTCCGGGGCAGATGAGAGTTTTCTCGAGCTGGGACTAGCACGCCAGCTAGGCTGACACCCGTCCCTCTCCCCACACCGCTCCAGGTCAAGGGGCTGACTGGGTCACTTCTGACCCGGATTACACACCATACGGCCCCCCTCGAGCGGCTACTCTCCGGAAACCACCGTGAGTCTTTGGGGTTCTTCCTCATCCATTCCCCGCAGAACCCCCTGGTTCTGGGGTACCTCTGGCTCCGGACCCACAACCCCCAGATGGACTGGCTCTCAGGTAGCGTGAGCGCCTGGAGCACGCACTGCCACGCCCACTGCCTCTGCTTGGCCTCTACCCCACCGCCGGACGCTTCACCGGCGGTCCGACCTGTCCTCTGTTCCATTGCAATATCTGGATCTGGCCCCTGTTTTCAGAAAGCAGGGCGCGCTGTCCCTACCACCTCATTGCCCCTACGACTGCGCAATCAACCTCCTGCCAGGTGCCCCCCTCCCCTGCAGTCGCCTGTATAACCTCTCCCACCCTGAACAGGAGTCCATGGAGACCAACATCCGTGACTCTCTCACCGCTGGGATCATTCCATCATATCCGCTGGGCGCGGGGTTCTTCTTTGTCCCCAAGAAGGACAAGACCCTCTGTCCCTGCATTGACACAGGGGACTCAATGACATCACAGTCAAGAACAAGTACCCCTTGCCTCTGATGGACTCAGTCTTCGTTCCCATCCGGGGTGCCACCCATTTCACTAAACTTGACCTCCGTAACGCCTACCACCTGGTCCGCATTCCGCGAAGGGGACGAATGGAAGACTGCCTTCAACACCCCACTCGGACACTTTGAATATCTGGTAATGCCTTTCGGTCTGTCAAATGCCCCAGCGGTCTTCCAGGCCCTGATTAACGATTAATGTCCTCTGGGACATGCTCAATTTGTTTGTCTTTGTGTACCTTGACAAAATTGTGATCTTTTCCCAATCCCCCTCCGACCACGTGAGACATGTACGCCTGGTGCTGCAGCGACACAGAAGTGTGTCTTTCATGTTGCGTCCGTTTCCTTCACAGGATTCATCATTGGCCGACGGAGGCTGGGGATGGATCCCAAAAAGGTGGCCGCCGTGACGGAGTGGCCAACCCCAAACAATTCCAACGCTTCCTTGGTTTTGTAAACTTCTACCGGCGCTTTATCCGAAACTTCAGCCGTATTGCTGCTCCCCTCTCAGCCCTTACCTACACCGCAGTAGGCTTCAAATGGACCCCCGCGGCCGAGGCCGCATTCCTCAACCCCAAAAGCTGGTTCTCGTTGACCGCAGTCTTTGCCCAGACACCAACCTCCAGTTCATGGTAGAGGTGGACGCTTCGGACACAGGGGTAGGAGCAGCACTGTCTCAGTGCTCTCCAACCGATGGTAAGCTCCACACCTGTGCCTTTCTCTCCCGCAGGCTCACCCGAACGCAACTATGATGTGGGCAACGGGGAACTCCTGGCCGTCAAACTAGCCCTGGAGGAGTGGCGCCACTGGCTTGAGGCAGCAAACCACCCTTTGTCGTCTGGACAGATCATAAGAACCTGGTCTATATCCGGACGGCGAAGCCGCTCAACTCCCAGCAGGCCAGGTGGCCGTTGTTCTTCAGCCGGTTTAACTGCTCTCTATCCTACCACCCAGGAACCAAGAACACCAAGCCTGACACCTTGTCCCGTGTGTTCAGGACAGAGGAGAATGCAGGGGATCCAGAACCCATCCCACCCGTCATCATCATCCCTGCCCTGCCCTGCTCCACCCCTACCCGACCGGGTCCCGGCCGGCCATTTCCACCGTGTGGTATTATTAACATCCTTCGTCTGCCTCCCGTCTCTCTGTGTCGTGGGTTTGGGTCCCTCCTAGATCCGGTCAAAACATGTAGTGAGGGTAGATAGTTATTTAATAGTAGTTAGTTACTTTAATTAAATGAGATCATATTATGTCCTAAAACTTGTTAAAAAAAATAATGTGAGAAATGGTTAAAATTCTTAAAATCATGAAAGACGTCTTCAGATTTCCTCATTCTTCGTGGAGAAAATCAAAAATTGGCTTATTTCGCTCAAGGAAATCCCCAGAATTAGCTTTAACCACAATTCTCTTTAATACAATTTGTTAAGAAATAAAATAATAAAAATATTTTTATATTTACATTAATTAAAGTTGAAGATATGATAAAATTTTTCAATGCACCTTTAATTCCTGATTTCACCCTCCCTCCCATTCCTGTTTGTGTTCCTTTTCATTGCTTACCTCTCCTCTCCTATCTTCCCTAGATCTCCCTCTCCATCGCTGTGATCACAGCTGCCCTTGTCCTCGCAGGCGGCTGAGCAAGGGTTCACGGGAATAAATGGAACGGCCTTGTCTCTGCGCAGAATACAAACTCCCCCCCCCAATTCAGCCGTGTGTGTGTGTGTGCGTGCACACACACAACACTTTATGCAACATTGCTGGTGTAAGCATGCGTTTGAGAGTGTGCATGGTTCTGTGCCATACATATGATATGTTTACTTTTTATATAGTTATACATGTGCAGCCTGTGAGGCGATGTTCATCCATGTGGTTGTATTTATATTTTGATAAATTTTTAATTGGTTTTACATAGCGGACGCTTTATTTAAATAGTGATGCTCACAACTCGCAGACATTTTGTTTGCAGCGAACGACTCATGAGTTGGCAGTCACACAAAAAAAACAAAGGATTATGAATTCTCGAACGAAACACACATGAGCCTCACGCAGCCCAGCAATGAGCATAATGCAAGACTCACAAATGATTCGTCATACTGAAGAAATCCTTTAAATGACCCAGGGGTCCGCCGTCACACAAAAAAAGGTGTTAGTTCGGAAACGAACCAAGCAAACTGCCCCTCAACTCTTGTGCGAAAAGAGCCATGAGCCATATAAAATATGACAGAATTTTGTGATTCACATTTGGCTTTCCCTGCCAAAATAGCTCATTTTGAGATTATTAGGCTAAAAGATTTTTTGGCGATCCGTAGTTTGCATTCTTTGACCCAAATATATAATTTTGACAGAAATAAATGATTGCTGTGAGAATTCCATTCGTAACTCGACAGAGCCAAACTACTCTTTTGACGGTCGTTCATCGTTCGCTGGAAGTCCTCCCTCGCTCGCCTTGCGCTGCGGTCATCATTTGAATGAGATGAATCAAGGAATCAAAACATAGGACCAATCTTTTAACTGAGTGACTTATCAAGAACTGACCGTCACAAACGAGTCAAAACTGTCATTATTGTACACCATAGTTGTACAGATGCGATGAGATGAGATTAACTTCTTATTAGAACATATGAAGTGATTTCCTCTCTCCAGACATCCATTTGTGGGACTTGGGACCCACAATGCATCTGTCAACCAAGCATTTACTTATGGGCTTGAGAGAGAGAGAGAGAGAGAGAGAGCGAGAGAGAGCGAGAGAGAGAGAGAGAGAGAGAGAGAGAGAGTTGGGTGTGAAAGGAGAAGTGTTATACAAATCTTTTGGAGTCAGTAAGTATTACATTGAAAGTATAAAGAGAAGTACTATATAATTATTAGAGGGCAGATGTAAGTATTACAAATAAATAGGGAAAGTTATTAAGTATTTTACTCTATGAACTGTTATTAGAACAGTTTCCTTCAGGTAGGATAGCAACGTAAGCGATTCATTACCTTGGACAAATCAAGTCAATTCAAGTTTATTTGTATAGCCCTTAATCAGGATCTTCTTTTTCAGATTAAGTAAGTTGGGTTCATCTAGAACAGGTAGGTGGAGCAGGTTAGTGTTAGGTCAAGTATTAGGCTCAGCGGTAGGCTAAGGATTTTACAACATTAGAAATGTTGACTCTGATGCAGAAATGACCTCATAAATTCCAATGTTTGTTTTGGCTTGTTGTTTGTAAAAAACAGAATTTAAGACATTTTAAAACTACTAATATTTAAGGACTTACAGACGCCCCGATGTCAACAAAAATGTTCCCAATAAACACTTGTTTCAGAGTTAAAGTCTCTTGAAGCTAAACAGGACTGATGGTACTCAATTGGGTCACAAAACACAGCCGCTCTTTTACTTCAGTTCTCATACAAATCCACGATTGGACGTTGGACTGGAATGACCTTTCGGCTTCCTCCAGCAGAGCTCACAGCCTGCTACCGAAGTAACTCTCTGCCTAATAGTCGCAATATCTACCATAGTAGACTGATGTTACAACATTTTACTGTGTGCTGTCAGTATGGTGGAAAAGAGTCACGTGTCCACAAACCCTGGAAGTCTGTTCAGAGTTCTGAGCGAACATGGCTGCAAATGTGCGATATCACTCACCCTGAAGGTGTTTTTTGAAAGCGACTGGCGTAGCGATCCACCAGCCAAACTGTGCCACTGCGGCTTCGCCTCTTGCAGCCTTTGTACCAGAGGAAAGGAAGGGGAATAAATTTCACTGCAGAACTCCAGTATAAAATCCTCAGATTGTTCTACTCTAAATGTTGGTTTAACAATGTGAATTTTAAGGTCAAATAACATGAATGATTATCTTTTACAGAGACCATAACGCCTCACTTAAAGTAAAATCAAATCAAGCAAAATCAAACACAACCTCATAAATCCATCATATTTACCACAAATATGGCTAAATTGGACAAATATAGAAATGCTTTCAGGTACCTTTCTGAGCTGTTTGCTTGCTATCGTCTCTCGATACGGTATCAACAAAGCGGAAACTGATTGGCTCGGAACAGGAGGTTGCTTTGAAGCGAACTGGGATCTAACCAGCTCAAAACACCACAAATATCTGATTCTTGGATGAAATACAGTTCTGGAGCAGTAAATTGTTACCAAAGTGAGAACAGCAAGTTACACCCAAAATGTATGGTGTGTGAAAACTACAGTGGCTTAGAAATGCCAAATACACAAAGAAACATGTGACACAAACCCCCAGAAATGTCCACCTATGACCAAAACAGCAGTGGGACCACTCGCTGTTAACTAAAGTTCTTCTGACAGGATCTCATCTTATAAGATAGGAGTTGCCTTGTCACACCCTATGTTATACCACATTTTGTCCATTATGTGGAATCAGCTACATGGAAACCATCATGTGACTACACTGTGTGGCAACTCTTTAAATAAAGAGAACGACTGACAACCAACTTTAAGCCTGAGCATCAGCGTCGAGAAGGACTTGTGTGTCCACGTGTGCTCAGGGCCAGCTTTATTTTCATGCTCCTGTACATTTTGGTTGATTCATCACACAAATCGAAAAAGAGATCATAGGGAAAAGGAGAGAGTAAGATAGCGATAGGCTACCTTTGATATAGATGGCCCGGGCAGTATGTCCCGAGTTTGAACTCCTATCTCAGTCGACCAGAGGGTGGAGGAGGCGCGTCACAAATCGTGCTGAAGTCAGACGTCTTCTTTCATCATAATCAAGGCCTTTATTTCAGGGTCCGGCTATTTGTTTCCAAAGGACAGTCCGGTGTCTGATGTGAGATTGCCAGGCTTTTGAACCTTTTAGCTCTCTGTTTGTGTGCGTGCTTCTATTTCTCCACAGCCACACTGGGCACAGGGGTTTTCTTTTGCGAAACAGCCGTCTTTCTTTTGCGAAACAGCCGTCCTTCCCATGCAGGTAAATCTGCTATTTTGAGCTTCTTGTGAAGACTTTGTCATGGTAAAATATTAAAATATAACTGCGTTCACTGTTGGAACCGGCCTTATCGATTTCGCGAGTCGGAAACTGCAGTCACGCACGCAGGCTTTCACTGAATCTGGTCTCTAGATTTGTGAACAAAAAGAGCCACCAGCAGTGATTCACATGCCATGTTCATCTCTTTTGGGAAATTCGGCCATTTACCAGTGATTCGTCCCCAATTCCGACAAAGTAAAACATTTTGACCGAATGAAATAATTTTTGTGAGAATTCCATTCACAACTCTACCGACTGACTCTTCTTCTGACTCTAATTACACCAACTAAATCAATTTAACAAAGAGTCAGAAAATGTAACTAATCTTTTTACTGAATCACTCGTAAAGAGCCACATCTCCCAAAAGAGCCAAACTTTTCATCAGATATATTTTCAGAGAATGGAGATGTTGAGTGTACGGGCATAAGGTATTTACTAGTGTTATGCATGATTGGGACTAAACTACATGAGTTTCTATGTGTGTCTATTCATGCCTGTGGGATAAAGGCTTAGTGGTGATGGCAGAGGTGGAAGGTAAGTTGAAGTCTGACCCAGATGGAGAAGTCATGAAGTTGAGGTTCTGTGTGAGTGTACCTGACGGTGCATGTGTGTGTGTATGGTAATTGGCTGTTGAAGTTGAGGGAGTTGCAGCGCGGCAAAATCCCAGGCTAAATTCCAATCGCAGGCAGGATTTATTGGCTGGTTATGATTTCATTTTTGGCAGAGCAAGAGCTTTTTGCTAGGCCACAGATCTGGGTGAACTTAGGTGAATCGAATTCCTCTCTATTTGTCTGTATATAGCAGGGCCGTGTAGTCAGGGGAGGCAGGGAAGGCCTCACCTGTCATTACTCCGATGAAAATAGCTGTGAAGAGAAGTAACAAAAAAAATATATACATGAATTTAATTAATTGTGGACTGCTCCATCCACATACAGAGGTTCAGGGACAAGACTTCCTGGCAGTGAGGTGCCTACACGGCGGGGTTTTTATTATAATAAAACAACAAAAAGGCTCGCTGGCAAAACGTGAATATAACTTATAAATCAGAATTCTCAATGTGCATTAGTGTCTGTTGTGCGATATGGTCCGCAGGCTTGAGGATCCTGCACCACGCCATCCCCACTGCAAGACAAACAACACATAAGAAAGCTCTCCCAGTGACTCCGACCGAGCGGCAACGGGTTTATCGGCCCAGTGAGAACAGCGTCGCTGGTGCCCGACGAAGCCTGTGCTGCAGCCCGCATACCCCGGTTTAACCACGCCTCCTCATCTGCCACATGAATGTTACCATTTTTCCACTGATCTGTGTTATAAATGTCACGTCTGTATGATTCCAGTCAATTTCAAAATTGCCAAAATTGCGGCACTCCACTGCAAATACAGCAGCAACGAGAGGTGAGGTAGCGTCGAGCTTCGCCTCTATCTGATTGCGCAACTCTCAGGAACTGGATGAAGCCTGTTAATACCTCTCTGTATGTCGCAAATGTAATCTTTGTAGACCCCTTAATTACATGTCCTCACCTTCCATAGTCCAGGTAACTTATTTCACACATATATATATATATAAATATATATATATATATAAACAAACTTTAGATGCGATCACATCTGCCTCACTGACAGGGGCGTGTGCTGAGCCCACTCAATTGATACTCATTCTCCCTCCACGTTAGCTGACTAGACTAGACTCTTATCATCCCTTTCCCTAACCCAACAAATATGAAAATATATACAGTATTGCATGTTCTGACTATGCAATATTTATTTTTTTGTTGAATGAGTATAACGTCAGAAGAACTGCATTCGGCTATAAAACGGGAATTGAATACGCAACTTACCTGTATATTTGTGTTGTAAAGAATGTAGGAGACGAAACATATGGTTGACTAACAAATAGTCATTGTGCAACCTGCCAGTTGAATGGTGAATTTCAGCGACCTCTATCGGGTTCATATGTGTGTAAATCTCACTCTGATACTAGCCGGTGCCTCCCCTGCCATTGACCTTCCATCTAAATCTTCGCTGGCTCAGAGCGGTGTCCTCACGCCCCCGATGAGCATCCTTCTTTCATCTCCCATCAGACCTGTCACCTCTCTCTTCTTCCTTATTTCTTTCTTTCTTGTTCTTTCCATGTTCTCGTGATCGCGTTCTGCCCAAATGTACAAGTTTGCTCAATGGGCCTTCAAAGAAATTTCCCTAATGGAAATATCTCGAACATGATGCTCACCTGCAAAGGAGATAGATAGATAGATAGATAGATAGATAGATAGATAGATAGATAGATAGATAGATAGAAAGAATAGCTGAAAAATTGGCAGTATACACTTAAAGGTAAATTGCAGTTGCCATTGGCAATGTAAACCTAATAATTAATAATGAACTATATAAATAAAATAAAAAACTAACAATACAAATTGGCAATTTACATTAACCAAATGATAAACAATAAATACAAACCTAAATAAATAACAAAAACAAAAATTGGTTGATGTACAACCAACCTTAGAGGGAACTAGAAGATAGAAAAAAGTACAAAAAAAATACAATACAAAACCTAATGATAAACAACAAATATGAACCTAATAAAGCTCTTGAATCTTGAAGATCTTCAATCTTGAAAAATGAAGTACTGATGTTTGTGCGACAACACTGATGGAAAGCCAGTTAAATTGACTTGACAGTACGTAGCCGATCCCTGGAGGTGTATTAGGAACACTTTTGACGTGCTCTGAGGTGATGGAAAAGTGTTTTGTACCACGCTGAAGAAGGAGCGTCTTTTCCACTCTTCACCACTCCTCCTATCATTTGAAGACCTCCCTATCACTCTCTTAACCACCGTGCATGCCGTGGCCTGCAAAACCCAGATTGGTAGAAAAAAAATCAAGGTCCTACAATCTGAAAATCTGGAACAGCTAAGCATCAAAAATGTTCTCAGTGATCACCACTTGTAACTGCTTTGCGCTGATGATGTTTCCTTTCCCAACTTCCTTTTTCCCCCCTCTCAAAAAGAAAAGAAAACATCATCAAGAAATGCGGAGTCAGGTCTGCAGACTGAGAGGGGGCGGGAAAATCTTTAAAGAGAAAGAAATTGCAGACAGGGATGGGTAGATACTTGTGTGGATCACTGTGATGGTGTGTTGAGGGTTCTATCGTCACGGTTGGTCTGATGGGTCAGATCAGTGGTTCTCAACGTGGGGTCTGGGGACCACCCAGGGGGTCCTTCAAGAGGTTCCAGGGGGTCCCGAGCTAAAATATTATTAAAGTTAAACTTCACCATTTTTCCATTTACAAGTCGTTAGCACCAGCATTAGAGAATGCCTAATAAAGACTCTTCTGATCTTGCTTTCACCGTTATCTCCCTAAATAGAGTATAATCATGTATGGAAGTTGGAACCTTATCATATCTAACTATAAAAATGTTATCAAATTGGTCTGTGGCCTAATGCTTGTCCAATTGAGGGTCCTTGATTCTGTGGGTCCTTAAAAGCATGAGAATCATGGGTTCGATAGATCAGGCTCAAGAGTCACTAGTTAGGCTAGTGCTACCACATGCTCACTTGTGTAGATAGATATGTCATTATGTGTTATTTCTTATCTTATTTTCATTTGTACCTCAGTCTCGACTGCACTGTTTTTTGCTGCTGTAACACATACATTTCCCTTATCATAGATAGATAGATAGATAGATAGATAGATAGATAGATAGATAGATAGATAGATAGATAGATAGATAGATAGATAGATAGATATGTGTCTGTCCATGTGTACTATTGGTCAAGAGACTTATATACTTACGTAACTGTTACAAAGCCTTCCTGTCGTCCTCTCTTCATGCCAGGCGCTTCCAAGCAGGGCACTTTCGTAGGAAACATGCTTCTTCACGCTGCCAAAAATTTGCCTGCAGGAGGAAAAACTGTGGGCGACGGAAGTCACTTGTCTTGGCAAGGATGTTCAGACCCTTCACATTGCCAGCTACGGCTTCCAGTGAGAGGAAAGGGCACATTGGCCCCAGTTTAACTTCTCCTGATTTATACCTGACCATCTGTTGCTATCACATCAATACAAGAGTATTTCAAGGTTCAAGGCATTATTTAATATATTTGATATAAAGGAAAAGATGACTGTTTAACTGATTAAAACTAACCTCTAGGATATACCTAATATTCCAAAGAGGTCTAATGTTTAATTGAGTCGTTCCGCTGTCAAAAGCCGTCATAAATGGCATCCAACTTTGCGGGAAACCGGATAACCAGCAAATCAAGACAAAGCAGGGATTTCCCGGTGCTTCCAACACAAACGTTTGACCTTGTGTGAAACCACTTTCATTGTTTACCCTAGCTGGCATTAAGAACCAAACCCAAACAGTTCGATTTTGAGGAAGAAACTTGGTCCTTGAAGTTGGTTCCAAGGAGCCAGGGCTCGGACCCCCTCCGGGGAGAGCTTTGTGGCAGCCTGACTTCAGTAGAGGACGTTCCAACGTCACATCTGCTTTCTGGAGGCAGACGTCAGGGAACTTCAGAGGGTTTATTTTTGTCCCAGGGCGTTTCCCCGCATATCTGAAAGTGAAGTTTACATGTGCTTAATTGTGACTCGTCCTGACTTCGAACCTGTCTTTTATTCTGGTCACTTTGTAGCCCTTTCAGTGCCTTAAATATTTCCCATATACTGTATGTGTTTCCACTAGGCTTGGGCGATCGTGCGAAATTCCAATCGCCGATCACTGGGGGGCAGCGCTGGGAAGCAAATGCGTTCTCCCGAACGATATCCGATAAAATCTCCGGGGACACCGCATTTGCCACGTTACTTTACGTTCTATGCAGGCGAACCCCCGCGACAGTAGGGACACACAGGTTGTTTATGAACAGTATGGAGTGGGACAGTCCCTTAGCTCAGTTGTGTTGTGTGAAATTGTGTGTCATACATTTGAGAAACAAACGACAATAAATAGACAGGCACGGGAGTGCACACCGCTGGCTGGAGGAGAAACAAAAAAAACTACAATTCTCTGAGTTAGGTTTACATTTTTCATTTTCCATGCAAGTAAGAAACTGGTTTTCGTCTGAACCAGAAAGTAGGTCATTTGAGCCACTTAGACTTCGACTTCGGCAATTTTCTTGGTCCACCAAAAAAATACCTCTCTCTGTCTACAAGAAGGGAGGAAGAGAATAAAATGTGGTGACATCGTCTTCCTTCACATATATGCACTTCCATGCATGTCCGCATCTGTGTGCGTGTGTGTGTGTGAGCAAGCGTGTATATGCAAACAAACCTGGCTGTCACCATGACCTTTTGTGTTTGAAAATCCAAACGTTTGAAATGATGGAGCAGGAGATAGTGAGCCAGAGGAATTGATATGCTAATGATTCCTTTACAATAATAAACTCGCCATTTATGCGACAGTTGCTTGCCTAGCTAAAATAAATCTTTCACTTTCACTCGATGTCACCTGCTCTCAATTTGGCACCGGGCATTTTACTGTGCCAATTTTGCATTTAGCCAGCTTCATTTGGCACAGGGATAGATTGGTTGATGTGAAAACAAGTGGCCATCTTTGACGTTTGAACCCCTGGTGTTGGCAAATCAAGTGTTGATTTTTCTTCGATGTAAAAACATCGAACCTTGTTATTGCCTAATTTAAAGAAACAACTATCTAATACGCTGTCCAATAAGATCACAAATAATCCTGAGTGAATTTCTCAGAGGAGTTTTCAATCTTTTTATAAAGTAGGTGTTGTTTTGTGGCCCAAAAATCATGGTACGCTTGGTTACGCTAAAGGTAGGAGCAGCAAAGTAGTCACAAGGTGCAATGGAATAAGATGGGGCCTGAGTAAACCTCTTTTTTTGGCTTTGGAAATACTCCTTCGCTGTAACTGGAGAATCTTGCCCAACTCACCTTTAAAATATCAGTGATGTGTCTGAATTCATTCTGTCCTGGTGACAACCTTCTTTCGATCTCTTGCCACTAACCTTTTTTTTGCTGGACCAACTTTAAAAGTCATTCTGATATGTCTCTGTAGGCATTCTAAACTACTTCATTTTTACTCTTGAAACAGAAAAACTCAGAAAGGGAAATGCAAAAAAAGAAGAACACAGGCAGGAAAAACAGAGAAAGAAAGAGAGACACAATAAAAGTGTCTGTGACAAAACAAAGAGAACAAGGCAGAAAGAGAGAGGAGGAAAAAAACAAAGAAAAATGAGCCAATTAAAACAGCAGAAGAGAGAGAGCACCATTAAAAGGTAGAAAGGGCAGGGGTGGATGCAAAGAGGAAGAGCGATGGAAAAATGGGTTGGGAGGAAAAGAAAAGCAGAGAGGAAAATATTCTGAGAAGGTCGATAGATAATAGCAATAGAGTGGGTGACAAACAGACAAAGCAAGAAAAGGGGGTTCGAGAGAATGCCTGAGGACAGGCAAATAAAGGAAATATTGGCGTGGGAAATAAAGGGTGTGCCATTGTGCAGTTAGGGTTTATGACCCTTGTTTTATGGCGGTGCTTAACTTCCGACTGTGGAAGGAGACCGCTGATGGGGTAAACACTGAATGCTTGCATCTTCATCAGCTGTGGATATATCACTGAGGGAGATAAATATTAATGTGAACGAGAGAGAGCCGAAGTGCTTTTTAAATCAATTCATTTTGACGTATGCTTTGTTTTTTATTTGAGGATGTAAACTTCTGTGGATTTATTTTTCAAGAGCCTAGAGCGTATTTAATCATACAATCATGCAGTCTGTTATGAGTAGAGAGATTGGTTTGGCCATTGAAATGGGCTTGTGAACGGGAACGAAGGCAGATATTTACACAAATTTTTTTGTTTCGTTTGTCTCAAAATGTTGTTGAAAATGGACATTACCAAGAGCTATGTTGAGGCGAAGTGTGTGATAAAATGGAGGTCACGGGATCAACAGTCATCCATGCCTGAATATGAGGATACCTTTTGTTCCATGCTTTCAAATATTGTGTAACAGATATATATTTTAATATTAAAAGCAACCACTTTTGATGAGAGATAATCGTTTTTCATGTAATGCCACGATTAAGGGAAAATAATCATTTTAAAATTTGGGAAGTACTAACAGAGAATATTGTACTATGTCACTGACACCGCACATGGGTGTGTTGGCCAAGTGATAAGGGGTTGCTCGAGTAAATCAAACATGGGTTCAGTCCTCATCCGCACCTTCATGATGTAAGGCTTTGTTGCCATACTAACAAGGCTGAAGTCACAGATCATCTGTCTCTATTGAATGCCACCATTATGTTTCATAGGTAGAATACTCTCCTAATTTGAAACATGCCTCCATAAATCTAAACTTTCCTGTCTCTCAGTGCCAGCTCGTTGAACAACTATCTAGAGTCTATTGGATAAAGAGTTGCGCATTGTGGACAAGTACAAAAAACCCAGTTTTACAATGAAAAGATCATGTGATCATCCCTTTACATGAGATGTTTCCGGACAGGTAAGACACAGATCAGTCATGTGTTGGCTGCCTACGGTCAAACATCTTTCTTTACTGAATGGCACCAGGATGATTTTGGGTGGACAAAACACTCAACTAATTTGTATCAATTGCTCTGAATCGAATGTCAAAATTAGACAGGATTACATAGAAAATGTAGTAGCATTTACTAACCTCCATGGCCTGACAAGGTGTCAGCTGCAAGGCGTCAGCGTCATGAAACGAAGTTTCCGGGGTCACGCCTGTCTTCTGGCTAATGTTTTTGTGACAGATCATCCATCTGTATTGAATGCCATTATCATGATGTTGGATAGGTCAAATTTAATAGACTCCTTCTAATTTCATTCAATTATTTCTCAGAACCGTGTCAAAAATATACAGAACTATACAGGGAATGTCATACCTTGTTTACATTCTCAGGTGTGGTGGCCAAGTGGCAAGGCGTCGGTCTTGCGAACCGAAAGATCATGGGATCGACCCCCATCCATAGCTTGAGAAGGTAATGGTTCCTGGGTTGTTTCTATGTGCCAGCTCATTGTTCTTGTTGAAGACATAGGTAAATCCCATGGAATAAGCAGCTGTGCATTGTGTGCTGAACACATGCAAAGGCTCTTGAATCAGGAGCTAACGATCATGTGATCGACCGAAATATGTGAATTGCGATGTCTTTGAGCAGGTAGGACGCACTCAACCCCTTTTGAAACAATTGCTCAAAATCTTGTGTCAAAAATTAACACAATTATACAGAAAATGTAGTAGTATTTTACAGCAAACTATGATAGGTTGGTGGCCAAGTGAATGACACCAGGATGATTTTGAGTCGACGAAAACCTCAACTCATTTGAAAAAGATGAACTTCACTGTCTCTCAGTGCCTGCACATCTTTCTTTTTGAATGCCACCATTGAACAAGTACCTGAAATCTATTGGATGAAGCGCTGTGCATTGTGGGCTTGTAGACAAGAACAAAGGTTTCAGTTTTATAGAGAAAAGATCATGTGATCATCCCCATACATGCATTGAGATGTTTCCGGACAGGTAGGAAACAGATCAGTCATGTGTTGGCTGACTCTTGTCAAATATCTTTCTTTACTGAATGGCACCAGGATGATTTTGGGTTGACAAAACGCTGAATTAATTTGAAATAATTGCTCTGAATCTAATATCAAAATAAGTCAGAATTATACAGAAAATGTAGTAGCATTTTATGACAAAACATGGTCGGTGTGGTGGCCAAGTGGCAAGGCGTCGGTCTTGTAAATCGAAGATCATGGGCTCAACCCCCAACCATACCTCCAAAAAGCTGAGCTTCCCTCTCCCTCACAGCCAGCTCATTGAACAACTATATAGAGTCTATTGGATAAAGAGTTGCGCATTGTGCACAAGTACAAAAAACCCAGCTTTACAATGCAAAGATCATGTGATCGTCCCTTTACAGGTAAGACACAGATCAGTCATGTGTTGGCTGCCTATTGTCAAACAGCTTTCTTTACTGAATGGCACCAGGACGATTTTGGGTCGACGAAAACCTCAACTCAATTGAAAAAGATGAACTTCAGTGCCTGCTCATCTTTCATGTTGAATGCAACCATTGAACAAGTATCTAAAATCTATTGGATGAAGCACTGCACATTGTGGGCTTGTGGACAAGAACAAAGGTTTTAGTTTTACAGTTTAAAGATCATAAAATCATCCCCATACATGCATTGAGATGTTTCCGGACAGGTAGGAAACAGATCAGTCACGTGTTGGCTGACTCTTGTCAAACATCTTTCTTTACTGAATGGCACCAGGATGATTTTGGGTTGACAAAATGCTCAATTAATTTGAAATAATTGCTCTGAATCTAATGTCAAAATAAGACAGAATTATACAGGAAATGTAGTAGCATTTTATGACAAAACATGACAGGTGTGGTGGCCAAGTGGCAAGGCGTTGGTCTCGTAAACCGAAGATCATGGGCTCAACCCCCATCCATGCCTCCAAAAAGCTGAGCTTCCCTGTCCCTCAGTGCCAGCTCATTGAACAACTATATGGAGTCTATTGGATAAAGAGTTGCGCATTGTGGACAAGTACAAAAAACCCAGCTTTACAATGAAAAGATCATGTGATCATCCCTTTACATGCAACGAGATGCTTCCGGACAGGTAGGACACAGATCAGTCATGTGTTGGCTGCCTATTGTCAAACATCTTTCTTTACCGAATGGCACCAGGACGATTTTGAGTCGACGAAAACCTCAACTCAATCAAAAAGATGAACTTCAGTGCCAGCTCATCTTTCTTGTTGAATGCCACCATTGAACAAGTATCTAAAATCTATTGGATGAAGCGCTGCACATTGTGGGCTTGTGGACAAGAACAAAGGTTTTAGTTTTACAGATTAAAGATCATGAAATCATCCCCATACATGCATTGAGATGTTTCCGGACAGGTAGGAAACAGATCAGTCACGTGTTGGCTGACTCTTGTCAAACATCTTTCTTTACTGAATGGCACCAGGATGATTTTGGGTTGACAAAATGCTCAATTAATTTGAAATAATTGCTCTGAATCTAATGTCAAAATAAGACAGAATTATACAGAAAATGTAGTAGCATTTTATGACAAAACATGACAGGTGTGGTGGCCAAGTGGCAAGGCGTTGGTCTCGTATCCCGAAGATCATGTGCTCAACCCCCATCCATACCTCCCAAAAACTGAGCTTCCCTGTCCCCTCAGTGCCAGCTCATTGAACAACTATATGGAGTCTAATGGATAAAGAGTTGCGCATTGTGTACAAGTACAAAAAACCCAGCTTTACAATGGAAAGATCATGTGATCATCCCTTTACATGCAACGAGATGCTTCCGGACAGGTAGGACACAGATCAGTCATGTGTTGGCTGCCTATTGTCAAACATCTTTCTTTACCGAATGGCACCAGGACGATTTTGAGTTGACGAAAACCTCAACTCAATTCAAAAAGATGAACTTCAGTGCCAGCTCATCTTTCTTGTTGAATGCAACCATTGAACAAGTATCTAAAATCTATTGGATGAAGCGCTGCACATGGTGGGCTTGTGGACAAGAACAAAGGTTTTAGTTTTACAGATTAAAGATCATGAAATCATCCCCATACATGCATTGAGATGTTTCCGGACAGGTAGGAAACGGATCAGTCACGTGTTGGCTGACTCTTGTCAAACATCTTTCTTTACTGAATGGCACCAGGATGATTTTGGGTTGACAAAATGCTCAATTAATTTGAAATAATTGCTCTGAATCTAATATCAAAATAAGGCAGAATTATACAGAAAATGTAGTAGCATTTTATGACAAAACATGACAGGTGTGGTGGCCAAGTGGCAAGGCGTCGGTCTCGTAAACCGAAGATCATGGGCTCAACCCCCATCCATACCTCCAAAAAGCTGAGCTTCCCTGTCCCTCACAGCCAGCTCATTGAGCAACTATATAGAGTCTATTGGATAAAGAGTTGCGCATTGTGGACAAGTACAAAAAACCCAGCTTTACAATGAAAATATCATGTGATCCTCCCTTTACATGCAACGAGATGCTTCCGGACAGGTAGGACACAGATCAGTCATGTGTTGGCTGCCTGTTGTCAAACATCTTTCTTTACTGAATGGCACCAGGACGATTTTGGGTGGACGAAACACTCAACTAATTTGAATCAATTGCTCTGAATCGAATGTCAAAATTAGACAGCATTACATAGAAAATGTAGTAGCATTGACAAACCTCCATGACCTGACAAGGTGTCAAGCTGCAAGGCGTCAGCGTCATGAAACAAAGTTTCCAGGGTCACACCTGTCTTCTTGCTAATGTTTTTGTGACAGATCATCCATCTGTATTGAACGCCATTATCATGATGTTGGATAGGTCAAATTTCATAGACTCCTTCTAATTTCATTCAATAATTTCTCAGAACCGTGTCAAAAATATACAGCACTATATAGGGAATGTCGGATCTTGTTTACATTCTCCAGCAGGTGTGGTGGCCAAGTGCCAAGTGAGATCGACCCCTATCCATAGCTTGAGAAGGTAATGGTTCCTTGGTTGTTTCTAAGTGCCAGCTCATTGTTCTTGTTGAAGACATAGGTAAATCCCATGGAATAAGCAGCTGTGCATTGTTTGGTGAACACATGCAAAGGCTCTTGAATCAGGAGCTAACGATCATGTGATCGACCCAAATATGTGAATTGCGATGTCTTTGAGCAGGTAGGACACACTCAACCCTATTGAAACAATTGCTCAAAATCTTGTGTCAAAAATTAACCCAATTATACAGAAAATGTAGTAGTGTTTTACAGCAAACTATGATAGGTTGGTGGCCAAGTGAATGGCACCAGGATGATTTGAGTCGACGAAAACCTCAACTCATTCGAAAAAGATGAACTTCACTGTCTCTCAGTGCCTGCTCATCTTTCTTTTTGAATGCCACCATTGAACAAGTACCTGAAATCTATTGGATGAAGCGCTGTGCATTGTGGGCTTGTAGACAAGAACAAAGGTTTCAGTTTTACAGAGAAAAGATCATGTGATCATCCCATACATGCATTGAGATGTTTCCGGACAGGTAGGAAACAGATCAGTCATGTGTTGGCTGACTCTTGTCAAACATCTTTCTTTCCTGAATGGCACCAGGATGATTTTGGGTTGACAAAACGCTCAATTAATTTGAAATAATTGCTCTGAATCTAATATCAAAATAAGTCAGAATTATACAGAAAATGTATTAGCATTTTATAACAAAACATGACAGGTGTGGTGGCCAAGTGGCAAGGCGTCGGTCTCGTAAACCGAAGATCATGGGCTCAACCCCATCCATGCCTCCAAAAAGCTGAGCTTCCCTGTCCCTCACAGCCAGCTCATTGAGCAACTATATGGAGTCTTTTGGATAAGGAGTTGCGCATTGTGTACAAGTACAAAAACCCAGCTTTACAATGAAAAGATCATGTGATCATCCCTTTACATGCAACGAGATGCTTCCGGACAGGTAGGACACAGATCAGTCATGTGTTGGCTGCCTATTGTCAAACATCTTTCTTTACCGAATGGCACCAGGACGATTTTGAGTCGACGAAAACCTCAACTCAATCAAAAAGATGAACTTCAGTGCCAGCTCATCTTTCTTGTTGAATGCAACCATTGAACAAGTATCTAAAATCTATTGGATGAAGCGCTGCACATTGTGGGCTTGTGGACAAGAACAAAGGTTTTAGTTTTACAGATTAAAGATCATGAAATCATCCCCATACATGCATTGAGATGTTTCCGGACAGGTAGGAAACAGATCAGTCACGTGTTGGCTGACTCTTGTCAAACATCTTTCTTTACTGAATGGCACCAGGATGATTTTGGGTTGACAAAATGCTCAATTAATTTGAAATAATTGCCCTGAATCTAATATCAAAATAAGGCAGAATTATACAGAAAATGTAGTAGCATTTTATGACAAAACATGACAGGTGTGGTGGCCAAGTGGCAAGGCGTCGGTCTCGTAAACCGAAGATCATGGGCTCAACCCCCATCCATACCTCCAAAAAGCTAAGCTTCCCTGTCCCTCAGTGCCAGCTCATTGAACAACTATATAGAGTCTATTGGATAAAGAGTTGCGCATTGTGGACAAGTACAAAAAACCCGGCTTTACAATGAAAATATCATGTGATCCTCCCTTTACATGCAACGAGATGCTTCCAGACAGGTAGGACACAGATCAGTCATGTGTTGGCTGCCTGTTGTCAAACATCTTTCTTTACTGAATGGCACCAGGACGATTTTGGGTGGACGAAACAATCAACTAATTTGAATTATTGCTCTGAATCGAATGTCAAAATTAGACAGCATTACATAGAAAATGTAGTAGCATTGACAAACCCCCATAACCTGACAAGGTGTCAAGCTGCAAGGCGTCAGCGTCATGAAACAAAGTTTCCAGGGTCACACCTGTCTTCTTGCTAATGTTTTTGTGACAGATCATCCATCTGTATTGAACGCCATTATCATGATGTTGGATAGGTCAAATTTAATAGACTCCTTCTAATTTCATTCAATAATTTCTCAGAACCGTGTCAAAAATATAGAGCACTATACAGAGAATGTCATACGTTGTTTACATTCTCCAGCAGGTGTGGTGGCCAAGTGGCAAGGCGTCTGTCTTGTAAACCGAAGATCATGGGATCGACCCCCATCCATACCTTGAGATGATGATGGTTCCTCGGTAGTTTTTAAGTGCCAGCTCATTGTTCTTGTTGAAGACATAGGTAAATCCCATGGAATGAGCAGCTGTGCATTGTGTGCTGAACACATTCAAAGGCTCTTGAATAAGGGGCTAACGATCATGTGATCGACCCAAATATGTGAATTGCGATGTTCTTGAGCAGGTAGGACACACTCAACTCTTTTGAAACAATTGCTCAAAATCTTGTGTCAAAAATTAACACAATTATACAGAAAACGTAGTAGTATTTTATAGAAAACAATGACAGGCTGGTGGCCAAGTGAATGGCACCAGGATGATTTTGGGTCGACGAAAACCTCAACTCAATTGAAAAAGATGAACTTCAGTGCCAGCTCATCTTTCTTTTTGAATGCCACCATTGAACAAGTATCTAAAATCTATTGGATGAAGCGCTGCGCATCGTGGGCTTGTGGACAAGAACAAAGGTTTTAGTTTTATAGATTAAAGATCATGAAATCATCCCCATACATGCATTGAGATGTTTCCGGACAGGTAGGAAACAGATCAGTCACGTGTTGGCTGACTCTTGTCAAACATCTTTCTTTCCTGAATGGCACCAGGATGATTTTGGGTTGACAAAATGCTCAATTAATTTGAAATAATTGCTCTGAATCTAATGTCAAAATAAGACAGAATTATTCAGAAAATGTAGTAGCATTTTATGACAAAACATGACAGGTGTGGTGGCCAAGTGGCAAGGCATCAGTCTCGTAAACCGAAGATCATGGGCTCAACCCCCATCCATACCTCCAAAAAGCTGAGCTTCCCTGTCCCTCAGTGCCAGCTCATTGAACAACTATATAGAGTCTATTGGATAAAGAGTTGCGCATTGTGGACAAGTACAAAAAACCCAGCTTTACAGTGAAAATATCATGTGATCCTCCCTTTACATGCAACGAGATGCTTCTGGAAAGGTAGCACACAGATCAGTCATGTGTTGGCTGCCTATTGTCAAACATCTTTCTTTACTGAATGGCACCAGGACGATTTTGGGTGGACGAAACAATCAACTAATTTGAATCAATTGCTCTGAATCTAATGTCAAAATTAGACAGCATTACATAGAAAATGTAGTAGCATTGACTAACCTCCATGACCTGTCAAGCTGCAAGGCGTCAGCGTCATGAAACAAAGTTTCCAGGGTCACACCTGTCTTCTTGCTAATGTTTTTGTGACATATCATCCATCTGTATTGAACGCCATTATCATGATGTTGGATAGGTCAAATTTAATAGACTCCTTCTAATTTCATTCAATAATTTCTCAGAACAGTGTCAAAAATATACAGCACTATACAGAAAATGTCATACCTTGTTTATATTCCCCAACAGGTGTGGTGGCCAAGTGGCAAGGCGTCGGTCTTGTAAACCGAAGATCATGGGATCGACCCCCATCCATACCTTGAGATGATGATGGTTCCTGGGTAGTTTTTAAGTGCCAGCTCATTGTTCTTGTTGAAGACATAGGTAAATCCCATGGAATGAGCAGCTGTGCATTGTGTGCTGAACACATTCAAAGGCTCTTGAATAAGGGGCTAACGATCATGTGATCGACCCAAATATGTGAATTGCGATGTTCTTGAGCAGGTAGGACACACTCAACTCTTTTGAAACAATTGCTCAAAATCTTGTGTCAAAAATTAACACAATTATACAGAAAACGTAGTAGTATTTTATAGAAAACAATGACAGGCTGGTGGCCAAGTCAATGGCACCAGGCTGATTTTGGGTCGACGAAAACCTCAACTCAATTGAAAAAGATGAACTTCAGTGCCAGCTCATCTTTCTTGTTGAATGCCACCATTGAACAAGTATCTAAAATCTATTGGATGAAGCGCTGCGCATTGTGGGCTTGTGGACAAGAACAAAGGTTTTAGTTTTACAGATTAAAGATCATGAAATCATCCCCATACATGCATTGAGATGTTTCCGGACAGGTAGGAAACAGATCAGTCACGTGTTGGCTGACTCTTGTCAAACATCTTTCTTTCCTGAATGGCACCAGGATGATTTTGGGTTGACAAAATGCTCAATTAATTTGAAATAATTGCTCTGAATCTAATGTCAAAATAAGACAGAATTATTCAGAAAATGTAGTAGCATTTTATGACAAAACATGACAGATGTGGTGGCCAAGTGGCAAGGCGTCAGTCTCGTAAACCGAAGATCATGGGCTCAACCCCCATCCATACCTCCAAAAAGCTGAGCTTCCCTGTCCCTCAGTGCCAGCTCATTGAACAACTATATAGAGTCTATTGGATAAAGAGTTGCGCATTGTGGACAAGTACAAAAAACCCAGCTTTACAGTGAAAATATCATGTGATCCTCCCTTTACATGCAACGAGATGCTTCTGGAAAGGTAGCACACAGATCAGTCATGTGTTGGCTGCCTATTGTCAAACATCTTTCTTTACTGAATGGCACCAGGACGATTTTGGGTGGACGAAACAATCAACTAATTTGAATCAATTGCTCTGAATCTAATGTCAAAATTAGACAGCATTACATAGAAAATGTAGTAGCATTGACTAACCTCCATGACCTGTCAAGCTGCAAGGCGTCAGCGTCATGAAACAAAGTTTCCAGGGTCACACCTGTCTTCTTGCTAATGTTTTTGTGACATATCATCCATCTGTATTGAACGCCATTATCATGATGTTGGATAGGTCAAATTTAATAGACTCCTTCTAATTTCATTCAATAATTTCTCAGAACAGTGTCAAAAATATACAGCACTATACAGAGAATGTCATACCTTGTTTATATTCCCCAACAGGTGTGGTGGCCAAGTGGCAAGGCGTCGGTCTTGTAAACAGAAGATCATGGGATCGACCCCCATCCATACCTTGAGATGATGATGGTTCCTGGGTAGTTTTTAAGTGCCAGCTCATTGTTCTTGTTGAAGACATAGGTAAATCCCATGGAATGAGCAGCTGTGCATTGTGTGCTGAACACATTCAAAGGCTCTTGAATAAGGGGCTAACGATCATGTGATCGACCCAAATATGTGAATTGCGATGTTCTTGAGCAGGTAGGACACACTCAACTCTTTTGAAACAATTGCTCAAAATCTTGTGTCAAAAATTAACACAATTATACAGAAAACGTAGTAGTATTTTATAGAAAACAATGACAGGCTGGTGGCCAAGTCAATGGCACCAGGCTGATTTTGGGTCGACGAAAACCTCAACTCAATTGAAAAAGATGAACTTCAGTGCCAGCTCATCTTTCTTGTTGAATGCCACCATTGAACAAGTATCTAAAATCTATTGGATGAAGCGCTGCGCATTGTGGGCTTGTGGACAAGAACAAAGGTTTTAGTTTTACAGATTAAAGATCATGAAATCATCCCCATACATGCATTGAGATGTTTCCGGACAGGTAGGAAACAGATCAGTCACGTGTTGGCTGACTCTTGTCAAACATCTTTCTTTCCTGAATGGCACCAGGATGATTTTGGGTTGACAAAATGCTCAATTAATTTGAAATAATTGCTCTGAATCTAATGTCAAAATAAGACAGAATTATACAGAAATGTAGTAGCATTTTATGACAAAACATGACAGGTGTGGTGGCCAAGTGGCAAGGCGTCGGTCTCGTAAACCGAAGATCATGGGCTCAACCCCCATCCATACCTCCAAAAAACTGAGCTTCCCTGTCCCTCAGTGCCAGCTCATTGAACAACTATATAGAGTCTATTGGATAAAGAGTTGCGCATTGTGGACAAGTACAAAAAACCCAGCTTCACAATGAAAATATCATGTGATCATCCCTTTACATGCAACGAGATGCTTCTGGACAGGTAGGACACAGATCAGTCATGTGTTGGCTGCCTATTGAACGCCATTATCATGATGTTGGATAGGTCAAATTTAATAGACTCCTTCTAATTTCATTCAATAATTTCTCAGAACCGTGTCAAAAATATACAGCACTATACAGAGAATGTCATACCTTGTTTATATTCTCCAACAGGTGTGGTGGCCAAGTGGCAAGGCGTCGGTCTTGTAAACCGAAGATCATGGGATCGACCCCCATCCATACCTTGAGATGATGATGGTTCCTGGGTAGTTTTTAAGTGCCAGCTCAATGTTCTTGTTGAAGACATAGGTAAATCCCATGGAATGAGCAGCTGTGCATTGTGTGCTGAACACATTCAAAGGCTCTTGAATAAGGGGCTAACGATCATGTGATCGACCCAAATATGTGAATTGCGATGTTCTTGAGCAGGTAGGACACACTCAACTCTTTTGAAACAATTGCTCAAAATCTTGTGTCAAAAATTAACACAATTATACAGAAAACGTAGTAGTATTTTATAGAAAACAATGACAGGCTGGTGGCCAAGTCAATGGCACCAGGCTGATTTTGGGTCGACGAAAACCTCAACTCAATTGAAAAAGATGAACTTCAGTGCCAGCTCATCTTTCTTGTTGAATGCCACCATTGAACAAGTATCTAAAATCTATTGGCTGAAGCGCTGCGCATTGTGGGCTTGTGGACAAGAACAAAGGTTTTAGTTTTACAGATTAAAGATCATGAAATCATCCCCATACATGCATTGAGATGTTTCCGGACAGGTAGGAAACAGATCAGTCACGTGTTGGCTGACTCTTGTCAAACATCTTTCTTTCCTGAATGGCACCAGGATGATTTTGGGTTGACAAAATGCTCAATTAATTTGAAATAATTGCTCTGAATCTAATGTCAAAATAAGACAGAATTATACAGAAAATGTAGTAGCATTTTATGACAAAACATGACAGGTGTGGTGGCCAAGTGGCAAGGCGTCGGTCTCGTAAACCGAAGATCATGGGCTCAACCCCCATCCATACCTCCAAAAAACTGAGCTTCCCTGTCCCTCAGTGCCAGCTCATTGAACAACTATATAGAGTCTATTGGATAAAGAGTTGCGCATTGTGGACAAGTACAAAAAACCCAGCTTCACAATGAAAATATCATGTGATCATCCCTTTACATGCAACGAGATGCTTCTGGACAGGTAGGACACAGATCAGTCATGTGTTGGCTGCCTATTGAACGCCATTATCATGATGTTGGATAGGTCAAATTTAATAGAGTCTTTCTAATTTCATTCAATACTTTCTCAGAACCGTGAAAATAATATACAGCACTATACAGGGAATGTCATACCTTGTTTACATTCTCCAACAGGTGTGGTGGCCAAGTGGCAAGGCGTTGTTCTTGTAAACCGAAGATCATGGGATCGACCCCCATCCATACCTTGAGAAGGAAATGGTTCCTGGCTTGTTTTTAAGTGCCAGCGCATTTTTCTTGTTGAAGACATAGGTAAATCCCATGGAATGAGCAGCTGTGCAGTGTGTGCTGAACACATGCAAAGGCTCTTGAATTAGGAGCTAACGATTATGTGATCGACCCAAATATGTGAATTGCGATGTTCTTGAGCAGGTAGGACACACTCAACCCTATTGAAACAATTGCTCAAAATCTTGTGTCAAAAATTAACACAATTATACAGAAAACGTAGTAGTATTTTATAGAAAACAATGACAGGCTGGTGGCCAAGTGAATGGCACCAGGAGGATTTTGGGTCGACGAAAACCTCAACTCAATTGAAAAAGATGAACTTCACTGTCTCTCAGTGCCTGCTCATCTTTCTTTTTGAATGCCACCATTGAACAAGTCCCTTAAATCTATTGGATGAAGCGCTGTGCATTGTGGGCTTGTAGACAAGAACAAAGGTTTCAGTTTTACAGAGAAAAGATCATGTGATCATCCCCATACATGCATTGAGATGTTTCCGGACAGGTAGGAAACAGATCAGTCACGTGTTGGCTGACTCTTGTCAAACATCTTTCTTTCCTGAATGGCACCAGGATGATTTTGGGTTGACAAAATGCTCAATTCATTTGAAATAATTGCTCTGAATCTAATGTCAACATAAGACAGAATTGTTCAGAAAATGTAGTAGCATTTTATGACAAAACATGACAGGTGTGGTGGCCAAGTGGCAAGGCGTCGGTCTCGTAAACCGAAGATCATGGGCTCAACCCCCCTCCATACCTCCAAAAAGCTGAGCTTCCCTATCCCTCAGTGCCAGCTCATTGAACAACTATATAGAGTCTATTGGACAAAGAGTTGCGCATTGTGGGCAAGTACAAAAAGCCCAGCTTTACAATTAAAAGATCATGTGATCATCCCTTTACATGCAACAAGATGCTTCCGGACGGGGAGGACACAGATCAGTCATGTGTTGGCTGCCTATTGTCAAACATCTTTCTTTACTGAATGGCACCAGGACGATTTTGGGTGGACGAAACCCTCAACTAATTTGAATCAATTGCTCTGAATCGAATGTCAAAATTAGACAGCATGACATAGAAAATATAGTAGAATTTACTAACCTCCATGACCTGACAAGGTGTCAAGCTGCAATGCGTCAGCGTCATGAAACAAAGTTTCCAGGGTCACACCTGTCTTCTTGTAAATGTTTTTGTGACAGATCATCCATCTGTATTGAACGCCATTATCATGATGTTGGATAGGTCAAATTTAATAGACTCCTTCTAATTTCATTCAATAATTTCTCAGAACCGTGTAAAAATATACAGCACTATACAGAGAATGTCATACCTTGTTTACATTCTCCAACAGGTGGGGTGGCCAAGTGGCAAGGCGTCGGTCTTGTAAACCGAAAATCATGGGCTTGACCCCCATCCATACCTTCTGAAGGAAATGGTTCTTGGGTTGTTTCTAAGTGCCAGCTCATTGTTCTCGTTGAAGACATAGGTAAATCCCATGGAATAAGCAGCTGTGCATTGTGTGCTGAACACATGCAAAGGCTCTTGAATAAGGAGCTAACGATCATGTGATTGACCCCAATATGTGACTTGCGATGTTCTTGAGCAGGTAGGACACACTCAACTCTTTTGAAACAATTGCCTAAAACCTTGTGTCAAAAATTAACACAATTATACAGAAAACGTAGTAGTATTTTATAGAAAACAATGACAGGCTGGGGGCCAAGTGAATGGCACCAGGATGATTTTAGGTCGACGAAAACCTCAACTCAATTGAAAAAGATGAACTTCACTGTCTCTCAGTGCCTGCTCATCTTTCTTTTTGAATGTCACCATTGAACAAGTACCTGAAATCTATTGGATTAAGCGCTGTGCATTGTGGGCTTGTAGACAAGAACAAAGGTTTCAGTTTTACAGAGAAATGATCATGTGATCATCCCCATACATGCATTGAGATGTTTCTGGACAGGTAGGAAACAGATCAGTCACGTGTTGGCTGACTCTTGTCAAACATCTTTCTTTCCTGAATGGCACCAGGATGATTTTGGGTTGACAAAATGCTCAATTAATTTGAAATAATTGCTCTGAATCTAATGTCAACATAAGACAGAATTATACAGAAAATGTAGTAGCATTTTATGACAAAACATGACAGGTGTGGTGGCCAAGTGGCAAGGCGTCGGTCTCGTAAACCGAAGATCATGGGCTCAACCCCCATCCATACCTCCAAAAAGCTGAGCTTCCTTGTCCCTCAGTGCCAGCTCATTGAACAGCTACCTAGAGTCTATTGGATAAAGAGTTGCGCATTGTGGGCAAGTACAAAAAGCCCAGCTTTACAATGAAAAGATCATGTGATCATACCTTTAAATGCAACGAGATGCTTCTGGACAGGGAGGACACAGATCAGTCATGTGTTGGCTGCCTATTGTCAAACATCTTTCTTTACTGAATGGCACCAGGACGATTTTGGGTGGACGAAACAATCAACTAATTTGAATCAATTTGATCGAATCGAATGTCAAAATTAGACAGCATTACATAGAAAATGTAGTAGCATTGACTAACCGCCATGGCCTGACAAGGTGTCAAGCTGCAAGGCGTCAGCGTCATGAAACAAGTTTCCAGGGTCACACGTGTCTTCTTGCTAATGTTTTTGTGACAGATCATCCATCTGTATTGAACGCCATTATCATGATGTTGGATAGGTCAAATTTAATAGACTCCTTCTAATTTCATTCAATAATTTCTCAGAACCGTGTCAAAAATATACAGCACTATACAGGGAATGTCATATCTTATTTACATTCTCCAACAGGTGTGGTGGCCAAGTGGCAAGGCGTCGGTCTTGTAAACCGAAGATCATGGGATCGACCCCCATCCATACCTTGAGAAGGTAATGGTTCCTGGGTTGTTTCTAAGTGCCAGCTCATTGTTCTTGTTGAAGACATAGGTAAATCCCATGGAATAAGCAGCTGTGCATTGTTTGGTGAACACATGCAAAGGCTCTTGAATCAGGAGCTAACGAACATGTGATCGACCCAAATATGTGAATTGCGATGTCTTTGAGCAGGTAGGACACACTCAACCCTTTCGAAACAATTGCTCAAAATCTTGTGTCAAAAATTAACACAATTATACAGAAAATGTAGTAGTGTTTTACAGCAAACTATGATAGGTTGGTGGCCAAGTGAATGGCACCAGGATGATTTTGGGTCGACGAAAACCTCAACTCATTTGAAAAAGATGAACTTCACTGTCTCTCAGTGCCTGCTCATCTTTCTTGTTGAATGCCACCATTGAACAAGTATCTAAAATCTATTGGATGAAGAGTTGCGTATTGTGGACAAGTACAAAATACCCAGTTTTACAATGAAAAGATCATGTGATTCCCCCTTTACATGCATTGAGATGTTTCCGGATGGTTGGAAACAGATCAGTCACGTGTTGAATGCCTCTTGTCAAACATCTTTCTTTACTGAATGGTACCAGGACGATTTTGGGTGGACGAAACACTCAACTAATTTAAATCAATTGCTCTGAATCGAAAGTAAAATTAGACACGATTATATAGAAAGTGTAGTAGCATTTGCTAACCTCCATGGCCTGACAAGGTGTCAAGCTGCAAGGCGTCAGCGTCATGAAACAAAGTTTCCGGGGTCTGGCTAATGTTTTTGTGACAGATCGTCTATCTGTATTGAACGCCATTATCATGATGTTGGATAGGTCAAATTTAATGGACTCCTTCTAATTTCATTCAATAATTACTCAGAACCGTGTCAAAAATATACAGCACTATACAGGGAATGTCATACCCTTCTTACATTCTCCAACAGGTGTGGTGGCCAATTGGCAAGACGTCGGTCTTGTAAACCGAAGATCATGGGATTGACCCCTATCCATACCTTGAGAAGGTGATGGTTGTTTCTAAGTGCCAGCTCATTGTTCTTGTTGAAGACATAGGTAAATCCCATGGAATGAGCAGCTGTGCATTGTGTGCTGAACACATGCAAAGGCTCTTGAATAAGGAGCTAACGATCATGTGATCGACCCAAATATGTGAATTGCGATGTTCTTGAGCAGGTAGGACACACTCAACTCTTTTGAAACAATTGCTCAAAATCTTGTGTCAAAAATTAACACAATTATACAGAAAACGTAGTAGTATTTTATAGAAAACAATGACAGGCTGGTGGCCAAGTGAATGGCACCAGGATGATTTTGGGTCGACGAAAACCTCAACTCAATTGAAAAAGATGAACTTCAGTGCCAGCTCATCTTTCTTGTTGAATGCCACCATTGAACAAGTATCTAAAATCTATTGGATGAAGCGCTGCGCATTGTGGGCTTGTGGACAATAACAAAGGTTTTAGTTTTACAGATTAAAGATCATGAAATCATCCCCATACATGCATTGAGATGTTTCCAGACAGGTAGGAAACAGATCAGTCACGTGTTGGCTGACTCTTGTCAAACATCTTTCTTTACTGAATGGCACCAGGATGATTTTGGGTCGACGAAACGCCCAAACAATTTGAAATAATTGCTCTGAATCTAATATCAAAATAAGACAGAATTATACAGAAAATGTCGTAGCATCCTATGACAGAAAATTATAGGTGTGGTGGCCAAGCGGCAAGCCGTCGGTCTCGTTAACCGAAGATCATGGGCTCAACTCCGATCCATACCTCCAAAAAGCTGAGCTTCCCTGTCTCTCAGTGTCAGCCTGTTGAACAACTATCTAGAGTCTATTGGATAGAGAGTTGCGCATTGTGGACAAGTACAAAATCCCTAGTTTTACAGAGTAAAGATCATGTGATCATCCCCATACATGCATTGAGATGTTTTCAGACAGGTAGGAAACACAGCAGTCACGTGTTGGCTGCCATTTGTCAAACATCTTTCTTTACAGAATGGCACTAGGACGATTTTGGGTGGACGAAACCCTCATCTAATTTGAATCAATTGCTCTGAATCGAATGTCAAAATTAGACAGAATTATATAGAAAATGTAGTAGCATTATTAACCTCCATGGCCTGACAAGGTGTCAAGTGGCAAGGCGTCATCGTCATGAAACCAAGTTTGGCTCCTGGGTTGTTTGCCTGCTCATTGTTCTTTTTGAAGACAAACATACAATCTATGGAATGAGCAGCTGCGCATTGTGTGGTCAACACGTGCAAAGGCTCTTGCATGCTACGATGATGTGCAACGATGATGTGATCAACCCCAATATGTGCATTGCAATGTTTTTGAGCAGGGAGGAAACACATCTGTCACATGTTGGCTGACTCTTGTCAAACATCTTTCTTTCCTGAATGACACCTGGATGATTTTGGACAGACCAAACAGTCAACTCTTTTGCAACAATTACACAGAATCTTATGTCAAAATTTAACAGAATTATACAGAAAATGTAGGAGCATTTAACGGTTAACAACGACAGGCTGGTGGCCAAGTGTCAAGGCCGTTGCTCTCATAAATCAAAGATCATGGGCTCAGCCCCCGTCCATGCCTCTGAAAAGATGGGCTTCCTTGTATCTCAGTCCCAGCTCATCTTTCTTGTTGAATCCCACCATTGAACACATATCTGAAAATGTTTGGACAAATAGCTGTGCATTGTGTGGTGGTGGACAAGTCCAAAGAATCTGACATGGTATATATCATGTGTTCATCCCCATACTTGCGTTGAAATGTTTCCGGACAGGTAGGAAACAGATCAGTCACGTGTTGGCTGACTCTTGTCAAACGTCTTTCTTTACTGAATGGCACCAGGATGATTTTGGGTCGACGAAACACTCAACTCACTGGAAACAGTTGACAGGCGTGGTGGCCGAGTGGCAAGGCGTCGGTCTCGTAAACCGAAGATCATGGGTTCAACCCCCATCCATGCCTCTGTAAAGCTGAACTGTGCCAGCTCATCTTTCTTGTTGAATGCCACCATTGAACAAGTCTCTAAAATGAAGAGCATTGTGGGTTGTGGCCAAGTACAAAGGATCTAGTTTTACAGAGTAAAGATCATGCGATCATCCCCATACATGCATTGAGATGTTTCCGGACAGGGCGGACACAGGTCACTCACGTGTTGGCTGGCTCTTGTCAAACATCTTTCTTTCCTGAATGGCACCAGGATGATTTGTGTCAGATCATCCATCTGTATTGAACGCCATTATCATGATGTTGGATAGGTCAAATTTAATAGACTCCTTCTAATTTCATTCAATAATTTCTCAGAACCGTGTCAAAAATATACAGCACTATATAGGGAATGTCGGATCTTGTTTACATTCTCCAGCAGGTGTGGTGGCCAAGTGGCAAGTGAGATCGACCCCTATCCATACCTTGAGAAGGTAATGGTACCTTGGTTGTTTCTAAGTGCCAGCTCATTGTTCTTGTTGAAGACATAGGTAAATGCCATGGAATAAGCAGCTGTGCATTGTTTGGTGAACACATGCAAAGGCTCTTGAATCAGGAGCTAACGATCATGTGATCGACCCAAATATGTGAATTGCGATGTCTTTGAGCAGGTAGGACACACTCAACCCTATTGAAACAATTGCTCAAAATCTTGTGTCAAAAATTAACCCAATTATACAGAAAACGTAGTAGTGTTTTACAGCAAACTATGATAGGTTGGTGGCCAAGTGAATGGCACCAGGATGATTTGAGTCGACGAAAACCTCAACTCATTTGAAAAAGATGAACTTCACTGTCTCTCAGTGCCTGCTCATCTTTCTTTTTGAATGCCACCATTGAACAAGTACCTGAAATCTATTGGATGAAGCGCTGCACATTGTGGGCTTGTGGACAAGAACAAAGGTTTTAGTTTTACAGATTAAAGATCATGAAATCATCCCCATACATGCATTGAGATGTTTCCGGACAGGTAGGAAACAGATCAGTCACGTGTTGGCTGACTCTTGTCAAACATCTTTCTTTACTGAATGGCACCAGGATGATTTTGGGTTGACAAAATGCTCAATTAATTTGAAATAATTGCTCTGAATCTAATGTCAAAATAAGACAGAATTATACAGAAAATGTAGTAGCATTTTATGACAAAACATGACAGGTGTGGTGGCCAAGTGGCAAGGCGTCGGTCTCGTAAACCGAAGATCATGGGCTCAACCCCCATCCATACCTCCAAAAAGCTGAGCTTCCCTGTCCCTCAGTGCCAGCTCATTGAACAACTATATAGAGTCTATTGGATAAAGAGTTGCGCATTGTGGACAACTACAAAAAACCCGGCTTTACAATGAAAATATCATGTGATCCTCCCTTTACATGCAACGAGATGCTTCCGGACAGGTAGGACACAGATCAGTCATGTGTTGGCTGCCTGTTGTCAAACATCTTTCTTTACTGAATGGCACCAGGACGATTTTGGGTGGACGAAACAATCAACTAATTTGAATCAATTGCTCTGAATCGAATGTCAAAATTAGACAGCATTACATAGAAAATGTAGTAGCATTGACAAACCTCCATAACCTGACAAGGTGTCAAGCTGCAAGGCGTCAGCGTCATGAAACAAAGTTTCCAGGGTCACACCTGTCTTCTTGCTAATGTTTTTGTGACAGATCATCCATCTGTATTGAACGCCATTATCATGATGTTGGATAGGTCAAATTTAATAGACTCCTTCTAATTTCATTCAATAATTTCACAGAACCGTGTCAAAAATATAGAGCACTATACAGAGAATGTCATACGTTGTTTACATTCTCCAGCAGGTGTGGTGGCCAAGTGGCAAGGCGTCTGTCTTGTAAACCGAAGATCATGGGATCGACCCCCATCCATACCTTGAGATGATGATGGTTCCTCGGTAGTTTTTAAGTGCCAGCTCATTGTTCTTGTTGAAGACATAGGTAAATCCCATGGAATGAGCAGCTGTGCATTGTGTGCTGAACACATTCAAAGGCTCTTGAATAAGGGGCTAACGATCATGTGATCGACCCAAATATGTGAATTGCGATGTTCTTGAGCAGGTAGGACACACTCAACTCTTTTGAAACAATTGCTCAAAATCTTGTGTCAAAAATTAACACAATTATACAGAAAACGTAGTAGTATTTTATAGAAAACAATGACAGGCTGGTGGCCAAGTGAATGGCACCAGGATGATTTTGGGTCGACGAAAACCTCAACTCAATTGAAAAAGATGAACTTCAGTGCCAGCTCATCTTTCTTTTTGAATGCCACCATTGAACAAGTATCTAAAATCTATTGGATGAAGCGCTGCGCATTGTGGGCTTGTGGACAAGAACAAAGGTTTTAGTTTTATAGATTAAAGATCATGAAATCATCCCCATACATGCATTGAGATGTTTCCGGACAGGTAGGAAACAGATCAGTCACGTGTTGGCTGACTCTTGTCAAACATCTTTCTTTCCTGAATGGCACCAGGATGATTTTGGGTTGACAAAATGCTCAATTAATTTGAAATAATTGCTCTGAATCTAATGTCAAAATAAGACAGAATTATACAGAAAATGTAGTAGCATTTTATGACAAAACATGACAGGTGTGGTGGCCAAGTGGCAAGGCGTCGGTCTCGTAAACCGAAGATCATGGGCTCAACCCCCATCCATACCTCCAAAAAGCTGAGCTTCCCTGTCCCTCACAGCCAGCTCATTGAACAACTATATAGAGTCTATTGGATAAAGAGTTGCGCATTGTGGACAAGTACAAAAAACCCAGCTTTACAGTGAAAATATTATGTGATCCTCCCTTTACATGCAACGAGATGCTTCTGGAAAGGTAGCACACAGATCAGTCATGTGTTGGCTGCCTATTGTCAAACATCTTTCTTTACTGAATGGCACCAGGACGATTTTGGGTGGACGAAACAATCAACTAATTTGAATCAATTGCTCTGAATCTAATGTCAAAATTAGACAGCATTACATAGAAAATGTAGTAGCATTGACTAACCTCCATGACCTGTCAAGCTGCAAGGCGTCAGCGTCATGAAACAAAGTTTCCAGGGTCACACCTGTCTTCTTGCTAATGTTTTTGTGACATATCATCCATCTGTATTGAACGCCATTATCATGATGTTGGATAGGTCAAATTTAATAGACTCCTTCTAATTTCATTCAATAATTTCTCAGAACCGTGTCAAAAATATACAGCACTATACAGAGAATGTCAAACCTTGTTTATATTCCCCAACAGGTGTGGTGGCCAAGTGACAAGGCGTCGGTCTTGTAAACCGAAGATCATGGGATCGACCCCCATCCATACCTTGAGATGATGATGGTTCCTGGGTAGTTTTTAAGTGCCAGCTCATTGTTCTTGTTGAAGACATAGGTAAATCCCATGGAATAAGCAGCTGTGCATTGTGTGCTGAACACATTCAAAGGCTCTTGAATAAGGGGCTAACGATCATGTGATCGACCCAAATATGTGAATTGCGATGTTCTTGAGCAGGTAGGACACACTCAACTCTTTTGAAACAATTGCTCAAAATCTTGTGTCAAAAATTAACACAATTATACAGAAAACGTAGTAGTATTTTATAGAAAACAATGACAGGCTGGTGGCCAAGTCAATGGCACCAGGCTGATTTTGGGTCGACGAAAACCTCAACTCAATTGAAAAAGATGAACTTCAGTGCCAGCTCATCTTTCTTGTTGAATGCCACCATTGAACAAGTATCTAAAATCTATTGGATGAAGCGCTGCGCATTGTGGGCTTGTGGACAAGAACAAAGGTTTTAGTTTTACAGATTAAAGATCATGAAATCATCCCCATACATGCATTGAGATGTTTCCGGACAGGTAGGAAACAGATCAGTCACGTGTTGGCTGACTCTTGTCAAACATCTTTCTTTCCTGAATGGCACCAGGATGATTTTGGGTTGACAAAATGCTCAATTAATTTGAAATAATTGCTCTGAATCTAATGTCAAAATAAGACAGAATTATACAGAAAATGTAGTAGCATTTTATGACACAACATGACAGGTGTGGTGGCCAAGTGGCAAGGCGTCGGTCTCGTAAACCGAAGATCATGGGCTCAACCCCCATCCATACCTCCAAAAAACTGAGCTTCCCTGTCCCTCAGTGCCAGCTCATTGAACAACTATATAGAGTCTATTGGATAAAGAGTTGCGCATTGTGGACAAGTACAAAAAACCCAGCTTCACAATGAAAATATCATGTGATCATCCCTTTACATGCAACGAGATGCTTCTGGACAGGTAGGACACAGATCAGTCATGTGTTGGCTGCCTATTGAACGCCATTATCATGATGTTGGATAGGTCAAATTTAATAGACTCCTTCTAATTTCATTCAATAATTTCTCAGAACCGTGTCAAAAATATACAGCACTATACAGAGAATGTCATACCTTGTTTATATTCTCCAACAGGTGTGGTGGCCAAGTGGCAAGGCGTCGGTCTTGTAAACCGAAGATCATGGGATCGACCCCCATCCATACCTTGAGATGATGATGGTTCCTGGGTAGTTTTTAAGTGCCAGCTCAATGTTCTTGTTGAAGACATGGGTAAATCCCATGGAATGAGCAGCTGTGCATTGTGTGCTGAACACATTCAAAGGCTCTTGAATAAGGGGCTAACGATCATGTGATCGACCCAAATATGTGAATTGCGATGTTCTTGAGCAGGTAGGACACACTCAACTCTTTTGAAACAATTGCTCAAAATCTTGTGTCAAAAATTAACACAATTATACAGAAAACGTAGTAGTATTTTATAGAAAACAATGACAGGCTGGTGGCCAAGTCAATGGCACCAGGCTGATTTTGGGTCGACGAAAACCTCAACTCAATTGAAAAAGATGAACTTCAGTGCCAGCTCATCTTTCTTGTTGAATGCCACCATTGAACAAGTACCTTAAATCTATTGGATGACGCGCTGTGCATTGTGGGCTTGTAGACAAGAACAAAGGTTTCAGTTTTACAGAGAAAAGATCATGTGATCATCCCCATACATGCATTGAGATGTTTCTGGACAGGTAGGAAACAGATCAGTCATGTGTTGGCTGACTCTTGTCAAACATCTTTCTTTCCTGAATGGCACCAGGATGATTTTGGGTTGACAAAATGCTCAATTCATTTGAAATAATTGCTCTGAATCTAATGTCAACATAAGACAGAATTATTCAGAAAATGTAGTAGCATTTTATGACAAAACATGACAGGTTTGGTGGCCAAGTGGCAAGGCGTCGGTCTCGTAAACCGAAGATCATGGGCTCAACCCCCCTCCATACCTCCAAAAAGCTGAGCTTCCCTATCCCTCAGTGCCAGCTCATTGAACAACTATATAGAGTCTATTGGACAAAGAGTTGCGCATTGTGGGCAAGTACAAAAAGCCCAGCTTTACAATGAAAAGATCATGTGATCATCCCTTTACATGCAACAAGATGCTTCCGGACGGGGAGGACACAGATCAGTCATGTGTTGGCTGCCTATTGTCAAACATCTTTCTTTACTGAATGGCACCAGGACGATTTTGGGTGGACGAAACCCTCAACTAATTTGAATCAATTGCTCTGAATCGAATGTCAAAATTAGACAGCATGACATAGAAAATGTAGTAGAATTTACTAACCTCCATGACCTGACAAGGTGTCAAGCTGCAATGCGTCAGCGTCATGAAACAAATTTTCCAGGGTCACACCTGTCTTCTTGTAAATGTTTTTGTGACAGATCATCCATCTGTATTGAACGCCATTATCATGATGTTGGATAGGTCAAATTTAATAGACTCCTTCTAATTTCATTCAATAATTTCTCAGAACCGTGTAAAAATATACAGCACTATACAGAGAATGTCATACCTTGTTTACATTCTCCAACAGGTGGGGTGGCCAAGTGGCAAGGCGTCGGTCTTGTAAACCGAAAATCATGGGCTTGACCCCCATCCATACCTTCTGAAGGAAATGGTTCTTGGGTTGTTTCTAAGTGCCAGCTCATTGTTCTCGTTGAAGACATAGGTAAATCCCATGGAATAAGCAGCTGTGCATTGTGTGCTGAACACATGCAAAGGCTCTTGAATAAGGAGCTAACGATCATGTGATTGACCCCAATATGTGACTTGCGATGTTCTTGAGCAGGTAGGACACACTCAACTCTTTTGAAACAATTGCCTAAAACCTTGTGTCAAAAATTAACACAATTATACAGAAAACGTAGTAGTATTTTATAGAAAACAATGACAGGCTGGGGGCCAAGTGAATGGCACCAGGATGATTTTAGGTCGACGAAAACCTCAACTCAATTGAAAAAGATGAACTTCACTGTCTCTCAGTGCCTGCTCATCTTTCTTTTTGAATGTCACCATTGAACAAGTACCTGAAATCTATTGGATGAAGCGCTGTGCATTGTGGGCTTGTAGACAAGAACAAAGGTTTCAGTTTTACAGAGAAATGATCATGTGATCATCCCCATACATGCATTGAGATGTTTCTGGACAGGTAGGAAACAGATCAGTCACGTGTTGGCTGACTCTTGTCAAACATCTTTCTTTCCTGAATGGCACCAGGATGATTTTGGGTTGACAAAATGCTCAATTAATTTGAAATAATTGCTCTGAATCTAATGTCAACATAAGACAGAATTATACAGAAAATGTAGTAGCATTTTATGACAAAACATGACAGGTGTGGTGGCCAAGTGGCAAGGCGTCGGTCTCGTAAACCGAAGATCATGGGCTCAACCCCCATCCATACCTCCAAAAAGCTGAGCTTCCTTGTCCCTCAGTGCCAGCTCATTGAACAGCTACCTAGAGTGTATTGGATAAAGAGTTGCGCATTGTGGGCAAGTACAAAAAGCCCAGCTTTACAATGAAAAGATCATGTGATCATACCTTTAAATGCAACGAGATGCTTCTGGACAGGGAGGACACAGATCAGTCATGTGTTGGCTGCCTATTGTCAAACATCTTTCTTTACTGAATGGCACCAGGACGATTTTGGGTGGACGAAACAATCAACTAATTTGAATCAATTTGATCGAATCGAATGTCAAAATTAGACAGCATTACATAGAAAATGTAGTAGCATTGACTAACCGCCATGGCCTGACAAGGTGTCAAGCTGCAAGGCGTCAGCGTCATGAAACAAGTTTCCAGGGTCACACGTGTCTTCTTGCTAATGTTTTTGTGACAGATCATCCATCTGTATTGAACGCCATTATCATGATGTTGGATAGGTCAAATTTAATAGACTCCTTCTAATTTCATTCAATAATTTCTCAGAACCGTGTCAAAAATATACAGCACTATACAGGGAATGTCATATCTTATTTACATTCTCCAACAGGTGTGGTGGCCAAGTGGCAAGGCGTCGGTCTTGTAAACCGAAGATCATGGGATCGACCCCCATCCATACCTTGAGAAGGTAATGGTTCCTGGGTTGTTTCTAAGTGCCAGCTCATTGTTCTTGTTGAAGACATAGGTAAATCCCATGGAATAAGCAGCTGTGCATTGTTTGGTGAACACATGCAAAGGCTCTTGAATCAGGAGCTAACGATCATGTGATCGACCCAAATATGTGAATTGCGATGTCTTTGAGCAGGTAGGACACACTCAACCCTTTTGAAACAATTGCTCAAAATCTTGTGTCAAAAATTAACACAATTATACAGAAAATGTAGTAGTGTTTTACAGCAAACTATGATAGGTTGGTGGCCAAGTGAATGGCACCAGGATGATTTTGGGTCGACGAAAACCTCAACTCATTTGAAAAAGATGAACTTCACTGTCTCTCAGTGCCTGCTCATCTTTCTTGTTGAATGCCACCATTGAACAAGTATCTAAAATCTATTGGATGAAGAGTTGCGTATTGTGGACAAGTACAAAATACCCAGTTTTACAATGAAAAGATCATGTGATCATCCCTTTACATGCATTGAGATGTTTCCGGATGGTTGGAAACAGATCAGTCACGTGTTGAATGCCTCTTGTCAAACATCTTTCTTTACTGAATGGTACCAGGACGATTTTGGGTGGACGAAACACTCAACTAATTTAAATCAATTGCTCTGAATCGAAAGTAAAATTAGACACGATTATATAGAAAGTGTAGTAGCATTTGCTAACCTCCATGGCCTGACAAGGTGTCAAGCTGCAAGGCGTCAGCGTCATGAAACAAAGTTTCCGGGGTCACACCTGTCTTCTGGCTAATGTTTTTGTGACAGATCATCCATCTGTATTGAACGCCATTATCATGATGTTGGATAGGTCAAATTTAATGGACTCCTTCTAATTTCATTCAATAATTACTCAGAACCGTGTCAAAAATATACAGCACTATACAGGGAATGTCATACCCTTCTTACATTCTCCAACAGGTGTGGTGGCCAATTGGCAAGACGTCGGTCTTGTAAACTGAAGATCATGGGATTGACCCCTATCCATACCTTGAGAAGGTGATGGTTGTTTCTAAGTGCCAGCTCATTGTTCTTGTTGAAGACATAGGTAAATCCCATGGAATGAGCAGCTGTGCATTGTGTGCTGAACACATGCAAAGGCTCTTGAATAAGGAGCTAACGATCATGTGATCGACCCAAATATGTGAATTGCGATGTTCTTGAGCAGGTAGGACACACTCAACTCTTTTGAAACAATTGCTCAAAATCTTGTGTCAAAAATTAACACAATTATACAGAAAACGTAGTAGTATTTTATAGAAAACAATGACAGGCTGGTGGCCAAGTGAATGGCACCAGGATGATTTTGGGTCGACGAAAACCTCAACTCAATTGAAAAAGATGAACTTCAGTGCCAGCTCATCTTTCTTGTTGAATGCCACCATTGAACAAGTATCTAAAATCTATTGGATGAAGCGCTGCGCATTGTGGGCTTGTGGACAATAACAAAGGTTTTAGTTTTACAGATTAAAGATCATGAAATCATCCCCATACATGCATTGAGATGTTTCCGGACAGGTAGGAAACAGATCAGTCACGTGTTGGCTGACTCTTGTCAAACATCTTTCTTTACTGAATGGCACCAGGATGATTTTGGGTCGACGAAACGCCCAAACAATTTGAAATAATTGCTCTGAATCTAATATCAAAATAAGACAGAATTATACAGAAAATGTCGTAGCATCCTATGACAGAAAATTATAGGTGTGGTGGCCAAGCGGCAAGCCGTCGGTCTCGTTAACCGAAGATCATGGGCTCAACTCCGATCCATACCTCCAAAAAGCTGAGCTTCCCTGTCTCTCAGTGTCAGCCTGTTGAACAACTATCTAGAGTCTATTGGATAGAGAGTTGCGCATTGTGGACAAGTACAAAATCCCTAGTTTTACAGAGTAAAGATCATGTGATCATCCCCATACATGCATTGAGATGTTTTCAGACAGGTAGGAAACACAGCAGTCACGTGTTGGCTGCCATTTGTCAAACATCTTTCTTTACAGAATGGCACTAGGACGATTTTGGGTGGACGAAACCCTCATCTAATTTGAATCAATTGCTCTGAATCGAATGTCAAAATTAGACAGAATTATATAGAAAATGTAGTAGCATTATTAACCTCCATGGCCTGACAAGGTGTCAAGTTGCAAGGCGTCATCGTCATGAAACCAAGTTTGGCTCCTGGGTTGTTTGCCTGCTCATTGTTCTTTTTGAAGACAAACATACAATCTATGGAATGAGCAGCTGCGCATTGTGTGGTCAACACGTGCAAAGGCTCTTGCATGCTACGATGATGTGCAACGATGATGTGATCAACCCCAATATGTGCATTGCAATGTTTTTGAGCAGGGAGGAAACACATCTGTCACATGTTGGCTGACTCTTGTCAAACATCTTTCTTTCCTGAATGACACCTGGATGATTTTGGACAGACCAAACAGTCAACTCTTTTGCAACAATTACACAGAATCTTATGTCAAAATTTAACAGAATTATACAAAAAATGTAGGAGCATTTAACGGTTAACAACGACAGGCTGGTGGCCAAGTGTCAAGGCCGTTGCTCTCATAAATCAAAGATCATGGGCTCAGCCCCCGTCCATGCCTCTGAAAAGATGGGCTTCCTTGTATCTCAGTCCCAGCTCATCTTTCTTGTTGAATCCCACCATTGAACACATATCTGAAAATGTTTGGACAAATAGCTGTGCATTGTGTGGTGGTGGACAAGTCCAAAGAATCTGACATGGTATATATCATGTGTTCATCCCCATACTTGCGTTGAAATGTTTCCGGACAGGTAGGAAACAGATCAGTCACGTGTTGGCTGACTCTTGTCAAACGTCTTTCTTTACTGAATGGCACCAGGATGATTTTGGGTCGACGAAACACTCAACTCACTGGAAACAGTTGACAGGCGTGGTGGCCGAGTGGCAAGGTGTCGGTCTCGTAATCCGAAGATCATGGGTTCAACCCCCATCCATGCCTCTGTAAAGCTGAACTGTGCCAGCTCATCTTTCTTGTTGAATGCCACCATTGAACAAGTCTCTAAAATGAAGAGCATTGTGGGTTGTGGCCAAGTACAAAGGATCTAGTTTTACAGAGTAAAGATCATGCGATCATCCCCATACATGCATTGAGATGTTTCCGGACAGGGCGGACACAGGTCAGTCACGTGTTGGCTGGCTCTTGTCAAACATCTTTCTTTCCTGAATGGCACCAGGATGATTTGTGTCAGATCATCCATCTGTATTGAACTCCATTATCATGATGTTGGATAGGTCAAATTTAATAGACTCCTTCTAATTTCATTCAATAATTTCTCAGAACCGTGTCAAAAATATACAGCACTATATAGGGAATGTCGGATCTTGTTTACATTCTCCAGCAGGTGTGGTGGCCAAGTGGCAAGTGAGATCGACCCCTATCCATACCTTGAGAAGGTAATGGTACCTTGGTTGTTTCTAAGTGCCAGCTCATTGTTCTTGTTGAAGACATAGGTAAATGCCATGGAATAAGCAGCTGTGCATTGTTTGGTGAACACATGCAAAGGCTCTTGAATCAGGAGCTAACGATCATGTGATCGACCCAAATATGTGAATTGCAATGTCTTTGAGCAGGTAGGACACACTCAACCCTATTGAAACAATTGCTCAAAATCTTGTGTCAAAAATTAACCCAATTATACAGAAAATGTAGTAGTGTTTTACTGCAAACTATGATAGGTTGGTGGCCAAGTGAATGGCACCAGGATGATTTGAGTCGACGAAAACCTCAACTCATTTGAAAAAGATGAACTTCACTGTCTCTCAGTGCCTGCTCATCTTTCTTTTTGAATGCCACCATTGAACAAGTACCTGAAATCTATTGGATGAAGCGCTGCACATTGTGGGCTTGTGGACAAGAACAAAGGTTTTAGTTTTACAGATTAAAGATCATGAAATCATCCCCATACATGCATTGAGATGTTTCCGGACAGGTAGGAAACAGATCAGTCACGTGTTGGCTTACTCTTGTCAAACATCTTTCTTTACTGAATGGCACCAGGATGATTTTGGGTTGACAAAATGCTCAATTAATTTGAAATAATTGCTCTGAATCTAATGTCAAAATAAGACAGAATTATACAGAAAATGTAGTAGCATTTTATGACAAACATGACAGGTGTGGTGGCCAAGTGGCAAGGCGTCGGTCTCGTAAACCGAAGATCATGGGCTCAACCCCCATCCATACCTCCAAAAAGCTGAGCTTCCCTGTCCCTCAGTGCCAGCTCATTGAACAACTATATAGAGTCTATTGGATAAAGAGTTGCGCATTGTGGACAACTACAAAAAACCCGGCTTTACAATGAAAATATCATGTGATCCTCCCTTTACATGCAACGAGATGCTTCCGGACAGGTAGGAAACAGATCAGTCATGTGTTGGCTGCCTGTTGTCAAACATCTTTCTTTACTGAATGGCACCAGGACGATTTTGGGTGGACGAAACAATCAACTAATTTGAATCAATTGCTCTGAATCGAATGTCAAAATTAGACAGCATTACATAGAAAATGTAGTAGCATTGACAAACCTCCATAACCTGACAAGGTGTCAAGCTGCAAGGCGTCAGCGTCATGAAACAAAGTTTCCAGGGTCACACCTGTCTTCTTGCTAATGTTTTTGTGACAGATCATCCATCTGTATTGAACGCCATTATCATGATGTTGGATAGGTCAAATTTAATAGACTCCTTCTAATTTCATTCAATAATTTCACAGAACCGTGTCAAAAATATACAGCACTATACAGAGAATGTCATACCTTATTTACATTCTCCAGCAGGTGTGGTGGCCAAGTGGCAAGGCGTCGGTCTTGTAAACCGAAGATCATGGGATCGACCCCCATCCATACCTTGAGATGATGATGGTTCCTGGGTAGTTTTTAAGTGCCAGCTCATTGTTCTTGTTGAAGACATAGGTAAATCCCATGGAATGAGCAGCTGTGCATTGTGTGCTGAACACATTCAAAGGCTCTTGAATAAGGGGCTAACGATCATGTGATCGACCCAAATATGTGAATTGCGATGTTCTTGACAGGTAGGACACACTCAACTCTTTTGAAACAATTGCTCAAAATCTTGTGTCAAAAATTTACACAATTATACAGAAAACGTAGTAGTATTTTATAGAAAACAATGACAGGCTGGTGGCCAAGTGAATGGCACCAGGATGATTTTTGGTTGACGAAAACCTCAACTCAATTGAAAAAGATGAACTTCAGTGCCAGCTCATCTTTCTTGTTGAATGCCACCATTGAACAAGTATCTAAAATCTATTGGATGAAGCGCTGCGCATTGTGGGCTTGTGGACAAGAACAAAGGTTTTAGTTTTACAGATTAAAGATCATGAAATCATCCCCATACATGCATTGAGATGTTTCCGGACAGGTAGGAAACAGATCAGTCACGTGTTGGCTGACTCTTGTCAAACATCTTTCTTTCCTGAATGGCACCAGGATGATTTTGGGTTGACAAAATGCTCAATTAATTTGAAATAATTGCTCTGAATCTAATGTCAAAATAAGACAGAATTATACAGAAAATGTAGTAGCATTTTATGACAAAACATGACAGGTGTGGTGGCCAAGTGGCAAGGCGTCGGTCTCGTAAACCGAAGATCATGGGCTCAACCCCCATCCATGCTTCCAAAAAGCTGTGCTTCCCTGTCCCTCAGTGCCAGCTCATTGAACAACTATATGGAGTCTATTGGATAAAGAGTTGCGCATTGTGGACAAGTACAAAAAGCCCAGCTTCCCAATGAAAAGATCATGTGATCATCCCTTTACATGCAACGAGATCCTTCCGGACAGGTAGGACACAGATCAGTCATGTGTTGGCTGCCTGTTGTCAAACATCTTTCTTTACTGAATGGCACCAGGACGATTTTGGGTGGACGAAACAATCAACTAATTTGAATCAATTGCTCTGAATCGAATGTCAAAATTAGACAGCATTACATAGAAAATGTAGTAGCATTGACAAACCTCCATAACCTGACAAGGTGTCAAGCTGCAAGGCGTCAGCGTCATGAAACAAAGTTTCCAGGGTCACACGTGTCTTCTTGCTAATGTTTTTGTGACAGATCATCCATCTGTATTGAACGCCATTATCATGACGTTGGATAGGTCAAATTTAATAGACTCCTTCTAATTTCATTCAATAATTTCTCAGAACCGTGTCAACAATATACAGCACTATATAGGGAATGTCGGATCTTGTTTACATTCTCCAGCAGGTGTGGTGGCCAAGTTGCAAGTGAGATCGACCCCTATCCATACCTTGAGAAGGTAATGGTACCTTGGTTGTTTCTAAGTGCCAGCTCATTGTTCTTGTTGAAGACATAGGTAAATGCCATGGAATAAGCAGCTGTGCATTGTTTGGTGAACACATGCAAAGGCTCTTGAATCAGAAGCTAACGATCATGTGATCGACCCAAATATGTGAATTGCGATGTCTTTGAGCAGGTAGGACACACTCAACCCTATTGAAACAATTGCTCAAAATCTTGTGTCAAAAATTAACCCAATTATACAGAAAATGTAGTAGTGTTTTACAGCAAACTATGATAGGTTGGTGGCCAAGTGAATGGCACCAGGATGATTTTGGGTCGACCAAAAACCTCAACTCATTTGAAAAAGATGAACTTCACTGTCTCTCAGTGCCTGCTTATCTTTCTTTTTGAATGCCACCATTGAACAAGTACCTGAATTCTATTGGATGAAGAGCTTTACAGAGAAAAGATCATGTGATCATCCCCATACATGCATTGAGATGTTTCCGGACAGGTAGGAAACAGATCAGTCACGTGTTGGCTGACTCTTGTCAAATATCTTTCTTTACTGAATGGCACCAGGATGATTTTGGGTTGACAAAACGCTCAATTAATTTGAAATAATTGCTCTGAATCTAATGTCAAAATAAGACAGAATTATACAGAAAATGTAGTAGCATTTTATGACAAAACATGACAGGTGTGGTGGCCAAGTGGACAGGCGTAGGTCTCGTAAACCGAAGATCATGGGCTCAACCCCCATCCATGCCTCCAAAAAGCTGAGCTTCCCTGTCCCTCAGTGCCAGCTCATTGAACAACTATATGGAGTCTATTGGATGAAGAGTTGCACATTGTGGACAAGTACAAAAAGCCCAGCTTCCCAATGAAAAGATCATGTGATCATCCCTTGACATGCAACGAGATGCTTCCGGACAGGTAGGACACAGATCAGTGATGTGTTGGCTGCCTATTGTCAAACATCTTTCTTTACCGAATGACACCAGGACGATTTTGAGTTGACAAAAACCTCAACTCAATTGAAAAAGATGAACTTCAGTGCCAGCTCATCTTTCTTGTTGAATGCAACCATTGAACAAGTATCTAAAATCTATTGGATGAAGCGCTGCACATTGTGGGCTTGTGGACAAGAACAAAGGTTTTAGTTTTACAGATTAAAGATCATGAAATCATCCACATACATGCATTGAGATGTTTCCGGACAGGTAGGAAACAGATCAGTCACGTGTTGGCTGACTCTTGTCAAACATCTTTCTTTACTGAATGGCACCAGGACGATTTTGGGTGGACGAAACAATCAACTAATTTGAATCAATTGCTCTGAATCTAATGTCAAAATTAGACAGCATTACATAGAAAATGTAGTAGCATTGACTAACCTCCATGACCTGACAAGGTGTCAAGCTGCAAGGCGTCAGCGTCATGAAACAAAGTTTCCAGGGTCACACCTGTCTTCTTGCTAATGTTTTTGTGACAGATCATCCATCTGTATTGAACGCCATTATCATGATGTTGGACAGGTCAAATTTAATAGACTCCTTCTAATTTCATTCAATAATTTCTCAGAACCGTGTCAAAAATATACAGCACTATACAGAGAATGTCATACCTTGTTTATATTCTCCAACAGGTGTGGTGGCCAAGTGGCAAGGCGTCGGTCTTGTAAACCGAAGATCATGGGATCGACCCCCATCCATACCTTGAGATGATGATGGTTCCTGGGTAGTTTTTAAGTGCCAGCTCATTGTTCTTGTTGAAGACATAGGTAAATCCCATGGAATGAGCAGCTGTGCATTGTGTGCTGAACACATGCAAAGGCTCTTGAGTAAGGAGTTAACGATCATGTGATCGACCCAAATATGTGAATTGCGATGTTCTTTAGCAGGTAGGACACACTCAACTCTTTTGAAACAATTGCTCAAAATCTTGTGTCAAAAATTAGCACAATTATACAGAAAACGTAGTAGTATTTTACAGAAATCAATGACAGGCTGGTGGCCAAGTGAATGGCACCAGGATGATTTTTGGTCGACGAAAACCTCAACTCAATTGAAAAAGATGAACTTCAGTGTCAGCTCATCTTTCTTGTTGAATGCCACCATTGAACAAGTATCTAAAATCTATTGGATGAAGCGCTGCGCATTGTGGGCTTGTAGACAAGAACAAAGGTTTCAGTTTTACAGAGAAAAGATCATGTGATCATCCCCATACATGCATTGAGATGTTTCCGGACAGGTAGGAAACAGATCAGTCACGTGTTGGCTGACTCTTGTCAATCATCTTTCTTTTCTGAATGGCACCAGGATGATTTTGGGTGGACAAAACACTCAGCTCATTTGAAACAATTGCTCTGAATCTTATGTCAAAATTAGACAGAATGGTGGACAAGTGCCAGGGCATCGGTCTGATAAAGCCAACATCGTGTGATCAACCCCCATCCGTCCCTCCAAAAAGATGAACTTCACCATCTCTTAATACCAGCTCATCTATCTTGTTGAATGCCACCATTGAACACATACACTACTCACAAAAAATTAGGGACATTCGGCTTTCGGGTGAAATTTCAGGATGAATCTAAAATGCACTATAACCTTTACAGGTGAACTTAATTTGACCTTCTTTAAACTTTTGAATGCACATGTCCAACTGTTCAATGTTTCAGTACTTTTTGCACAACTTGCTGTTCTCTAACAAGGAGCTGAACAGCAAAACTTACAAGTGTTTGATCCATGAATCGACCAATACATTTCCAGGTTCAATTAGAATTGGTATTTAAACAGTCCTCTTCATCATGCTGTTCACATTTTGACATCATGAGACCAAGACGACACCTAACAACTGATCAACAGTACCTCGCAGTACCATTGTGAGGCTTCAAACAGGATGTTCTCAGAGAGAAGTGGCCAATGAGGTTAGAGTGTCACAGATTGTCATCAGCAGGTTGCAACAGAGATACAGAGAGACTGGAAGAGTCACAGAAAGGCATAGAAGTGGACGTCCTTTGGACACATCCCACACTGATGTGCGCTTCATTGTGAACAGTGCCCTGGGGAACCGGATGATGAATGCCACTCAACTCCAGGCACATTTAAGGGAGATGAGAGGCATCCAAGTGTCACGTCAGACCATTCGAAACCGTTTACATCAGCGCGGTCTGCGTGCTAGACGACCTGCAAGGGTACCTGACCACACCACCAGGCACAGGCATCATCGTCTTGCATGGGCCAGGGAGCATTGACGCTGGACGAGGGACCAGTGGCCTCAGTGCTGTTCTCTGATGAAAGTCGATTCATGTTGAGCAGAAATGATGGCCGTCAACGATGTTATACACGTCAAGGAGAGCGCTGTGCATCAGCCACTGTTGTCACCAGACGAGCCTTTGGTGGTGGTGGTGTTACAGTGTGGGCAGGTGTGCCTTGTCAATACAGAACTGCCCTACACTTTGTGAATGGTACAGTGATAAGCCCATACTACCTGAATAACATCATTCATCCAGTCATTGTGCCCCTGCCTGAACAACACAAGCCTCATTTCCTCTTCATGGACGACAATGCTCCAGCTCATCGAGGTGGCATCATTAGGGAACGGCTGCTGGAGACTGGGCTACCTCAAATGGAGTGGCCTGCACTTTCTCCAGACCTGAATCCCATAGAAAACCTATGGAATCAGCTGAGTCACCATGTAGAGGCTCGTAACTCTGTACCCCAGAACCTCAATGACCTGAGGGCCGCCCTTCAAGAAGAGTGGGGGGCCAGGCCTCAGCAGACAATAAGTCGACTTGTGAACAGCATGAGATGTCGTTGTCAAGCCGTAATTGATGCTCAATGGCACATGACAAGTTATTGAGACATTTTTTGTTGTGGTATACCCACCACTGTTGTTGGCTTTTGTTTATTTTTGTGAGTAGTGTATATATGGGACGAACAGCTAAGCATTTTGTGGAGGTAGATGAGTGCCAAGGATCTAGTCTCACGGGGTGAGACTAGATAATTGTTCGGAGCAATAATTGTTCAGAACAATGTCAAAACTATACAGAGATTGAAGGAGCATCTATCCTCTGTCAGGTGTGGTTGCAAAGTGGCAGGTGCAAGGCGTTAGCCTCATAATACAAAGTTCCTGGGATCACACCTTTTCTGGATAGTGTTTTGGTGTCAGATCATCCGTCTGAATTAAACACCATTATCATAATGTTGGATAGGTTAAACTTAATAGACTTAATAGACATCAATTTCTCTTCACTAGTTGTCTGAAATATAATGAACTATACAGAGATTGTAATAGCATTTTATTGCGCTGTCAGGCGAGTGTGGTGTCCCAGTGGCGTAGCTCTTGTAAACCAAACATTTGTTCAGAACTTTATGTCAAAAATATACAGAACTATACAGAGAATGTAGTAGCATTTTATTGAATTCTCAGACAGGCGTGGTGGTGTGGTGGATAATTTGTAACCCCACATGAAAATAAATTAAAATGACATGTTATACTAAATCCGATGTGATAAAACCAAACCAAAATTGAGTGTATCAAAAATCATTAAAAAAAGGTATTGTCATGAGGCCAGCAGAGGGAGCCAAAGTCTAATGCATCATGAGCCCAACAGTGGGAGCCAAAGTCTCGTACATCATGCAATGCAGACCAATTCAGTATTGCATGCCAAAATATGGCGCAGCGAGGAGTTGTGGAGTCAGCTCTTGCCTGAGAGGGGAAGAGCTGATTGGAAAAGTACTGGAGTTTGAGGAATCATCGAGACCTCTTCCAAGAAAGGAGAGGGTTTTCAACTACAAAGGCTACGATTGGTTGTCTGGAATTGACATCAGAATGCATAATGAGAAGACTACGAGGTGCCATTGGCTCAAATGGGATTTGGAGTAATTCATGACACCAAAAAAAGCAGAACATGTAAATGAGCAAGCTTCACCACGACTAGAAAGCAGGAGAACAAAGAGATAAGATCAGTCATTTTCCAAGACTCCAAGATTGCTGCTGTATTTGTTCTTCTGATACACAATAAACTTGACCGCATCCGGTCTGTTTCTGGCGTTTTTCTTCTAAGATTGTGCAGAGATCCAGATTTTTTACTGGCCTCAGATCTGGTCCTTTGTTTAACCACGAAATTTGGAGACCTAGGAGAAACAAGCCTGCACTTCGGAGACACTATTGACCAAAAAATAAATAAAAATAAAAATGAATTTAAGGTAAGCAAAGCCTTTTTTTCTCCAAATCCAGTTTGTGTCTAAATGAAGAACGCCACCCAGGTTGTAAGATATCGGAAAAGTCTCTTCTCCAATGAACCTAAAATACTGACCTAGTTAAAAATGACTTTAATTTAAAATGTCATCAGAAAAAAGAACCTAAACAAAGCTGATGTGAACAATCTATGTGAATAAGTGTTGAGTGTTGAAAGACCATGGTATTAAAAGAAAAAGTGATTCTCTGTTGAATGTTGCTATAACCAGCTAAGATAGAGTAGTAAAAGATAAAAGATCAAGATTAACTTAGAGAAAGAAAAGAAAATAGAGTAGTATACAAGGGTACTCAGAAATAATGCCTAGATGGAGAGGCAATCAAGTTTAAAAATTGCCTAACAGGATAGGCAATAGGGTTAAAAAATGTCCTCAGAGGATAGGGTTCGCGAGCCAGCACAACTACTGTGGATACCGCTCTTTGTCCTGTGTCGTTGCAGCCATATGCTGCGACTTCCCAAATGAAGAAGAGGGCCATACTCACAGCGAGTTTAAAAATTGCCTTAGGGGATAGGCTATATTGTGCGTCACTGGAGATTTTAAGGTGGTGAAACTGTAACATAAGTTGTGTGTGTAATCTAGCTAAAATGTTGCATATATACATGAATTACCTGAAGTGAGGAGAGAGTCAGAAAAAAAACACAGAGATAATTAGAAGAACCAACACAGGAGTGAAGAGACTCCTGGTGTTATTTGGATTAATATTATTCACACTTTGGATTGTGGCACTACACCATACACACACATTTTTTGCTTGACGGTTAGGACGTATGCTCACACTTTGGGCTTGACCAAACATACAGAGACAAGGAGGTCATGGAGCATTGCATGACGCACAGCTGATCATTCAAAAAACTTTGGCAGATCACCAAATTTGTCAATTCAACTCAAGCAAAAGAGGACTTCCCAAAACTCTCCCTGGTGGTGGATACGAAAAATAATAAAAATAGAAAAATAGGATAGAACTTGGAACAAAAGAGAGTTGTAAATTAAATTGTATTAAGATATTGGTTGAGCAAAGGTAGCTGCAGGACTGAGTGATCTAACCAATTGTGCCCTGAGTGATTATGGTTAACTAGTGGTGTTTTGCAGATTAAATGAAAATCAAATTTAATTTAAGTGCCAGTTAACAACAGTAGTCTATGCTGAGATAGTATTAATATATTGTAAATTGAACAGTTTGATCTGTTAGATTATGTTTACAGAGATGATTGTGATACATATGTAGCACATATACATATGTATGAAAGTATGTATATGTATGTGACAAATAAAAATCTTGAATCTTGAATCTTGAATCTTGATAGCGATTGTAGCGGTGTGGTGTTTTAAGGTTTTAAGTTGCTGGGAAAAGTATCTGTTGGTTCATTCATGCAATTTTGGTATAGTTGAGAAGTATGATGAGTGTTTATTTTCAGAACTGTAGTTTGTGCTTTGTTAATAGATTTTATTTGGCTTGCGCCTGGTTCCTTGGCTTGTGATGTGCTACGACCTGGCGGGGCTGCGGAGAGCGCCGCTGGGTGCCTTCTGGGGCCCCTGGGGGGACTGCCTGTTGTTGGGGGTGTGGGTTGGGGTGTGGGGGGTGGCTGTTGGCCTTTTGCTTCTGCGGCGGGGCATCTCTGCGGCGGGCGCCCTGAGTGCTGGGGGTGGGGGAGGGCCTGTATACCTGGCGGCCTGCCGGCATCCCCGGGGGGGGGGTTAGCATCAAGGTGCCCCGCGCTGGGCACTTGCTACTACGTCTATGGGAACTTGGCACTCACGCCGGCTGCGGTGGGGCGGCCCCCCCCTTGTGCGGGACGTGGGTGGATGTGGGGGTCTTGCCGGCCCGCCCTTGGGCCGGGCGGCTCGGGCGGGGTGTCGGTCTGTCACCGTGGGGCCGTGATCCGGGCCCGCGGTCCGTGCCTTGCGCCCGTGGCCCGGGTTCTGTGCCGGCGGCTGCGTCTTGTGCCTGCGCCCGGGGGTTGGTTGTATGTGTGCGCCCCTGGAGCGCGGGGCCTCCTCGTGCTCCCTGGGACTAAGTCATGCTCCTCGGGCTTGGTGCGGGAGTTGCTCCGCGGCCCTCTGGCTCCTCTGGGGGCCCGCAGGGCGGGGTACCCGGGGATCTCCTGCAGCCGGGGGTTGTCCGTGGGGCTGTGGAGTTCGGGGGGCTTGGGGGCCCTTTGCGCTGCCTGGAGGCGCCGCAACATAATACCGACCTTCTACACCAGTACCAATGGGGATAAGTCATGTACACTCACCGGTGGACATCTTACACACACACACCCACGCACACACGCACCCCTGCTTGGAGTGCACCCCAGCAACCGGGGGTGCTTTCCCTTCCTTTCCTCCCTTATTTACTGCCATAACTTTGACAGGAAGAGGCCACGGGACCAGTTGTAGTTCCAGTTTTCCTGGACCTAATTCAGTAACTGGACCTAATTCAGTTTTTCAATACATGTTGTCATCCAATGTTCATGTTTTTGTGTAAATGTTGTTTGTTTCTATGTTTAGTTGTCTCACCGTGGTGATTCTCCCTCTCTCGGAGTAGTGATCAGTTGTTATAGATCCAAACATGATGAATAGTTCTCCAAAGAGGGGGGATGGTGGTGGCTCTCCATAACCAATACTGTGCTCTTGTCATTCTACAGCGCATCCACAGGACAGAGTTATTGCAGCAGTTCTTGATGATTTAAGAATTAATAGAGTTGAATTGCAGGTTGAGAACTTGAACTCCTCTTGCAGACTAACTCTGTCCTGGATGCAAATGGCATACAAATACTCTGTGTTGTATGCCCAGGATGCTGACAGCACAGGTTTAAAAAAAAAAAAAAAAAAAAAAAATAATAGATTTTATCACAAACTAAATTAACCTATATAAATTGGGAAAAATTGCATACTAAATATAAAAGGGGGGGGAAATGTCTCGATTTTAAGATGCATGGCAATGTGGATGTGGACGATTCTGCAGCGATGCAGTGGTGGAACAACGGTCGGGGAAGTGTGGAAGTGTGGTTGAGGCCGACATGAAAGAAAAAAAAAAGAGATCTAGTACATATGGTTAGAACGGTGGTCTGGGAAGCTCTGGTGATGAGGGAGATCAGGTGCTGGACCAGCCAGTCTAAAGCCACACTGCAGGATGTGCTGAGTGACGTTGACTGGGTCGTGTTTCACTCCACCCCCGAGGATGTCAGCAAGTTTACTGAAGTGGTGACGAGCTTCATTGCTAACATGCGTGGCGCTGCTTAACGCCGCGTCGTGGCTGGTGCCAGAGAACATGGACGATGTCGTATACAAAAGCTTCAGTACAGGGAAAGAGTGGAGTCTCAGTTCCAGCTGTCGGACTTGTGGCAGGGATAACTGACTAACGTGGACTGCAGAGCTACAACCATGGTGAGGGCTGACACTTTTGCATTAGCCCTCTGTTTAGCGCAACATAACCAATTTCCGCTGCCAGAGGTGAGCGTGCAGTCGGCACCTCGAAACACGATGAGAGGAGGGCTCTAGGACGAGTGAACACCGAGGGGGCAGCTCGGCACACGACATCCCCAGGCATGCTCCGGGGCCTGTGCCAACCCCCTTCCCCAGTGTTCACATGTCGTGTTCAGTGTCTCCCTGGCATGATACATTGAGATGTATCAGGATGCATCGACATTTTCTGAACAACAAACAAAGTTCTGTTATTTGAAATTGAATGCAGGCGTCGACTTCTGCTGCTTCTCCTCTCCACCCACGAACGCAAAGTGTTTGGCCTCCAAGGACCACAAATGCACAATTGAAAATGGTGTTGTGCACAGTTGGGGTTCCTGGCCAACTATGCTCCTATGGACCTGCACTCAGTGATGCCACTGTATCAGACAAAACATCAAACTGAATGACTCCAATCGGAATGTATTTCTGCCCCAACTGGGAGCTTTGGAATTGCCTCAAGTCCTGCTGGAAATTATATCCTTGTGATCCAAGGAGGGTGCCTTTGTGCATGTTCATGGCTTATCAATTATTATTTTACCAATCTGTCTGTCCTGATAGTACACAGTATATTAAATGTTATCTCAGAAAACTACATTGTAAATTGAGTATTGGCTAATTTAAGTTCAATAATTTTCAAATTCTTGGAGATGGTTCAAATAGTTATTAGTTAGTGAATGAAACATCAAGTAGAAACCGGATTAGGCAGAGATTATAGACAAAAGTAATTGCTTCATTGATTGTGATTACTATGTTAATAATAGCTCTTCTACGATTTTAGAAGCTCTCAATTTGAATGCTGACCATTTTTTCGTCATTCATATACATACAGTCTATAAGATCTCAAGCTTATTGTTTGCAGTTATTAGTTGCACTTTTAAGGGTATAATTAAAATTATATAAATAAATTAGGAATATCGTATCGGATGCTAAATTTTAAAATGTTTTAGTGTGTGAATCGCATTATTTTCCTTACGCTCTCAATTTACATAACTTATTGTTGAAGTTACTGGATGCAAAGCCTCCAGTAATGTTTTTCTGCCAAATTGCGGTAAATTATTTTGACTGATTTTGAGTTTATTAATGGAAGCACATTAATTCAAATGTTGACAGTTTATTGATCTGTTTGTGTCATGGATACACAGGACTTCCTACAATACTTAGAACAAGATGGTCACATAGTTTATTTTTTCCTGATAGCTCTACCCATCACAAATAAACGTTCTCTATTCAAGTCATGATATTTATCTTATTATTTATTTCCCCCCTGTCATGATCTTTCTGGGCTGTTGTGGTTATTGTGATTTTCGGATCGTGGAATGAGACAATGTTTGCCCAGCCATTTAGACAAGAGAACGTTTTCGTTGCTTTCAAACAAGGTTTTGCACCAATCGGCTCATTTCTTTCCGACAGCACCTCTGCATAATAATAATAATTATAATAATAACTGGGATTTATATAGCACCTTTCAGGAACCCAAGGACACTTTACAATGGAAAAACAAAAAACAAAATACAAACAAGGAAGGGTAGATAATAAAACAAGACAGGGTGGAAAATCGAAAAAGAAAGATGAAAAACAGAAAAAAAAAAGAAAATAAAAAAGGGTCAGGAGTAGTAGGCCTCGTTGTTGTATATCAGAGGGGTCGGGGGATTGAGGGGGATCAGGGGAGCGGAGCAAACAGTTTATGGTGGCTTGCTGATTGCCAATGAGGGTTGAGTAGTATTGGATCTTGGTTCTGGAGAGAGGTTCTTTGTAGGAGATCACATGTTTGAGGCACTGAAGATGGGAGAGAGAAGTGCCAGTAATGCACACCAGATCAAGTGTGTGACCTTTGGCGTGGGTGGGACCTTGACATGCTGTGTGAGGTAAAAACAGTCCAACAGTGACAGGAAATCCATGGCAAACGTACAGCTGGTGGAGTCCACATGGATGTTGAAGTCACCGAAGTCACCGACAGCAGTTCAGACAGCTCAGACAAAACGGTGGTGGACGCTTTAGGGAGGCGATAGATGAGGACAACCTGGAGGTGTGCAGTGAGGGAGAATGCAGCACATTCAAATGAGGTGATGTTAGGCACAGAGAGTTTCTGAATGTACACAATTGGGGGGGTGGCTTGGTTGAGCATAATAAAGTCCTGTTGAACTTGCCAAGTTTCTGTTAAACAGAGAAGTTCCATGATAATGTCATAAATTAGCAGTGATTTATTGCTGAGATATCGTGCATTCTGTAGAATAAAAGTTGCAGTTTTAACTATGGAAGGTAAGGCAGGCGAGTTGGGAGGAATGAGCCTGCCAACACAGACCCGCGGCTGCAGAACAGAAAGACACGTGATTTGCTCTGATGACGTTGGCTCTGCCGATTCGACATTATGGAAGGAATAGTGCAATCTGAGTAAAGAGACTTACAGTGAGCAGCCCTGTGGACATAACGTGGGCGGCGCAGGATTCCGATGGATTTGATATCGGCCAGTATTTTAAGAGCACCATCTCCGCAACAGGTAAGTGCCTATCTCAGCTAGAGGAGCTAGCGGTGCTGGCTAGCAGGAATGGCTAGCAGATGACAGGGCAAGAGTTGACAAGGCGGCGAGCCGCTGATCTAGTTTCAACAGAAAAACAGTAGAATATGTGGCCTCAGGTAATTGCAGCAGTGGGCCGAAACAGAAGTAGCGATGGCCAGAAAGTCCGGGGAGCGGCTCAAGCCAGCAGGGAGGGCTGGCAGCGAGATGACAGGGCTGGGATAACCATCATCAGCATGTGCAACTTTCACTTCGCTCATGTCACTTTGAAGTGGTGCACGATCCTATTCCAACTTCTCTTCCTTCCCCTTATGGAGATTCACAGGACTACTTGGCAGCAATAGCTGTTGTGGCTTCGCCCCGCCCAGAACTTGCTACTGAAGCTCTTGAAAAGTTCAACCACAATGATTTAGACTCATGAGTACAACAGTTTGTGTTTCTATCTGTTGTAAACTGTCTTTTGTTTTATTTTGATTCAATGAATATGTATGGGCCAAAATGATACAATGCAGTGTAGCTGACTAATGAGATTTCTTCTTTCTGCATTCTATTTCAAGTGCTCCTTTCAAACACCTCATGATGGGCTCTATCGAGATGACACCCTATCATGGTTAAAATATTGTTTGGTGATTAATTACATGTTTTTCTTAATGGAATCCTGTTGAAGGTAAGCTCGACTGAGTTTTATATCTGCCATTAGTGATGATGGGAATGCAAGGACGATCACATGGCATGACCAGACCACATGGCATGAGAAGACCAATGCGGTGAGATTAGATTCAACTAATTGTCATTGCACAGAGCACAAGTACTGATGCAACGAAATGCAACTCTTTGTATTTACCCATCCTAGTAACTGACATGCCTAGGAGCACTGGGCTGCCATATAGCAGCACCTGGGGAGCAGTTAGATGTGTCTTCCGTCAACAAAAGCCACACACGAATAATATTGTGTAAACCAGTAGTGATCAGATTGTCCAGTTAATATTTATCACTTTTAGATTCGACTTAATTAATGGATTGTGTAGACAGGATAATGTTCAGGCAACAGTGGAAAAATGCATTTTCAGAAAATTTGAAAAACCTGCATGATTTCCACAGTGTTGAATAGTTTGTAGCCTAATCAATATTCTATGGACATTATGCCCTTTATTATAATTATTATTAGCCATTGTGAGAATATAATTCTGTTGTTACACTAGGGTGCACACAATTTATTTAGGTACAGAGACTGTGGTCGGAGATTGAACATCTGTTTTTGATACACAGAATTATTCCACGCACCCCACATTTACAATTGGGAACAAACAATGTTCTCACAATGTGCGTCTCTCACCCAATTGTTTAGGTCTATGTGCCCAGGTCAAAGCAACCCTACCAATCCCACTTGAAGGACCACTACAGGACCAGATGACTTGGTGGTGGTTTGCGACTTCGGGAGGAAAAGATGGAACCCCGCCAGATTCCTGGGACCGTTTCAGATCCTCCCCACCAACCCTCGCAGCAGATCTTACACTTTTTGTGGATGGCTCCTGCTTCAGAGATGTGACCGATAATCATGGCAGATGGCTACAAATGGAATCACACCTATGATCACCATCCCGCACCACACATATCGGCCCCCTGAATATGCCCACCCCTGCGATCAGAATGCTAACCCCCATACGCTCAATTCATGCCTGTTGACACCGTCTCATTCAGGCTCTTTTATAGTACCCCCTTACAACATTTCATGTCACAGGGCCAGGCATTATATCCCCCACAAATGTTCCCTCTGCCTGCCCCCCTGAAAACCAGTGGCCCCAAAAACAGAGATTTCCCACAGTTAATCAATGGCCCCAGAACCCCCAAAGGTTCCACTCAGTTGAGTTCATACCCTTTGCAGGTCCCATTCCCCGGAGGCCTACAACCCGTGGCCGAGACCAGACCGAGACCGCCCCACCACATCGACCGAGACTGCCCCACCACCTCAACCCTCACCACGATGCCCTCCCACTCCGAGGACACCACCGCATCCCACTCACGACTGGCTCCCCTCACCTTTCAAACTCCAGCCCCTGTGGACTCCTCCCACATCACCATCGACCAGGACGACTGGATGCGACCCCTCAGTCTCAGTCCCACTACACCAGCCTTCTCCAACACATCATCCAGCTCCTCTTCGGACACACCCCCTCCAGACAACTCCCCACAGGAGGGCCCAGAAAGCAAAGTGGAGCTGTTCTTCGCTCACCCTGCAGCAATGTCTTTGCCTGCTTTCCGGTCCTTTCTGACCAGGGTCCCACAGGGAACAATGGCAGCTCCAAATACTAAGGGCAAAGCTAAGGCTCACCTTGTTAGCTGACATCATACGAAGATCGAGTGGACATACTCAATACCATTATTGATGTTCATCTCATTGTTAACATTTAAAAGCCATATGTTATCCAGCATACTCATTGTACATTTGGTGGGTTTTGACTTTTTTAATTTTGCATAATTTGAAAGTAAACAATCAGAGCTTCAAAACAAGGTGTCACTTGTGCAAATAAAGCAAATACTTTCAGGGCTATGACTTGTTAATTACAAGGGTGTGGCAAACTGATTCTGAGATAATCACCTTCAAAGCTTTCCCCACATTTGGCTTCATCCAGCCAGCTCCCAGAATGCAAATGGTTGTAGAACCAACACAGCCTGGCTTCTTGTCACAGTTTTACTTGACACCCTGCTGAATGGAGACTTGACATCCTGCTGAATGGTGCAATCTCTGCATTGCTCTTGTGTTTTGAGGGAATGTTGAACAGCGTCATCGACACACAACATGTTTTGTTTTCAAAAGGCTTTTTTTTTAACAGTAAGAATATACATGTTTTATAAAACTGGAATTATTTAGGAGTTTAAAAGTGTGGACAACACAACAAACTGTACATATGAACTCACAGAATGTGCTTTCTCAAGGGCAGTAACAAGGCTGATGGAAGAGATGATAATCCAGTTCTTGGATGTGACCAGATTGACTGTGTACGTCTGTGTCTGTCTATGCCTGCTCTGATGTCATACTATCATCACAGTGCCCACTGATGTCGCAACACAGACTGGGGGGGGCTCTGTGTTTATCCTTGTATTTCTGTTAGAATGTCACTTGAGAAGTGACAAAGGGTAGAATGGTATGGTTAATTGACACATGACACACATGACAAGAAACTGATTGCATGTTACACTAAACCACCAATATTCAAGGTAACTATATTAAAAATATATTTTTAAAATGTATGCTATAAAATCCAAAACTAAGGGTGTCATAAAATATCAGAAAGAATTTAGTCTACTACAAAAACAGGCCCGACAGAACACCAGCCAGATACAGTGTAAACAAAGAAACATGCCCAGACATGATGTTGAAACATGACACCATTAGTTCATAGACCAGGAAAAAACTCCCTAGTAACAGGACTGTGATTGGTTCCTTGGGACACACCCCCAAGACTATGATTGGTTCCTTGCACTGAAAGGGACAGGACATGTACAAGGAGGAGGGAACATCTTGCGTACAGATACACAATAAACTTTTTATCATCGGACTCTGCTCGGTTCCAGTGTTTTTCAGAACAGATAGAAACGTCGTCCACACTTTTAAATGGCCCAGGTCTGGACCTTCTTGGTCACAACAGTGGCCACCCTCAATCAGCAACTGCTGTGGATTCAGCAGCTGCGAAGGGGGAATTGGTGAACTGCACAGCCAAATGTCTCCGCTGATGAATGATTTCATTTTTTTTTTAACCTGTGCTATCAGCATGCTAAGCATACAACACAGAGTATTTGTATGCTACTGCGTCTAGGACAGAGAGCAACTCTTTATTAATTTTTAAATAATCAAGAACTGCTGCAATAACTCTGTCCTGTGGATGACCTGTAGCATGATAAGAACATAGTTTTTCATTATACATAGTCTGAGTCCTTCTCTGTTTTTCGGGAGGATAGAACCAGAATCTGGAGAATCCAGGGGTGGAGGAATTCTCTTTATGACAAAAAGAAAAATGGTACAATCCAAAGAACATAAAGACACTCTCCTGTTCCTGCTCTGTGAACCTCGAGTATCTGATCATCTCCTGCAGTCCGTTCTATCTTCCCCGGGAGTTCAGTTCAGTTTTCATCAGCGGTCTACATTTCACAGCAGGCGGACACCGTTGCAATGCTATTAGTTCTACACAACGCACTGTGTCGGCATCAAGACAAACACCCAGATACGACGATGGTGATAACTGCTGACTTAAACAAGGCAAATCTTAAAAAGGTTAATGCCTAACTTCAGCCAACGTGTGACACCAGGGGGGAAAGAACTTTGGACCATTATTATAAGAGTGGATACAAGGCTGTTTCTCACCCACCTTTGGGTAAGTCGGACCACAACACCATGTTTTTGATTCCAGCGTATCAACAAAGAAGTGTACACGAAGCGGTAGTGAAGAGAGACATAAAGCAGCGGTCTGATCAATCAGAGGCAATGTTACAAGACGCACTGAGTGATGTCTACTGGGATTTGTTCCAATCAAGTGCAACATGAGCGAGTTTGTGGAAGTAACCACGACTTACATAGCTATGCTAGTGGATAGCATCATCCCATCAGTTAAGATTTGAGTTTTTCCTATTCATAAACCATGGGTTGACAATTCCATTTGCACTGCTCTGAATGCTCGCAATGCTGCTAACAACTCTGGCTTGGCATCAAATAACATGGAGGATTATAAAGTGGAGTCCTTCAACCTGCAGAAGGTGGTGAAAGCCACTAAGAAGAACTACACGGACAGGATGCAGAGACAGACGGAACGACACCAGGAGCCTATGGCATGCACTATGGACTATTACGGACTATAGGAGCACCCCCCCATCAGGAGACCTGGCACCTCACTGAGGACCTGAACTCTTTCTACACTCGGTTTGAGACCCCAGGTGGTCAGGTTGGTTGGACACACCTCAAACTTGCTCACCCTGAGCACAGGATCCTCCCCAGGGCTATGTCCTCAGCCCTACTCTAGTCGTGGTACACACAGGATTGTGTGGCCCGGTCCAGCTCCAACTCCATCATTAAGTTAGCGGACGACAGAGTCGTGGTGGCCTGATCTCGGATAACAATGACCTACCTGGATGAGGTGGTGGATCTGACACTGTGGTGTAACGAGAACTGCCTTGTCATGAATGTCTCAAATACTAAGGAACTGATTGTGGACTTAAGGAGGGCACTGTAACCAAGGACGCATATGCCACTATGGATTAATGGGATTACTGTCGAAAGGGTGAGCAGTTTCAAATACATGGGAGTTCACATTATGGAGGATCTGACAAGGACTGCTCACATTGACAGTCGGGTGTGGAAGAAAAGACAGCGCCTTTATCATCTTACGCATCTGAAGAAATTCAGAGTCTCCCTGAGGATCCTTTAATCTTTCTACTCTGGAGCTGTAGAGATCATCCTGACAGGCAACATCAGCACCTTGTTTGGAAACAGCACCGCTCAGGACAGGAGAGCACTGCACAGCTGAACTGACCATGGGAATGGTGAAGTGAATGTGAATACAAGTGAATGGTCAAGCCCCATCGTGTTAGTGGGTCAGCCCGATGGGTTGGTGCGGTTCTGTGTAGATTACCGGAAGGTGAACGCGTTGTCAAAGTTCGATGCCTACCCAATGCCTCGCCTGAATGAGCTTCTCGACCGGTTAGGTACAGTTAATTTTTTTATGATGCTGGACTTAACCAAGGGCTACTGGCAGATTCCCTTGTCCCAGCAGTCCATGGAAAAATCGGCCTTCTCCACTCTGCAAGGCCTTTACCAGTTCAGAGTGATTCTCATCGGGTTGTTTGGTGCCCCATGCGACCTTTCAGAGACTCATGGAACGGGTTCTGCATCTGCATGCAGCATTTGCCGCTGCATATATAGGTGATGTTATTATTTATAGCGATACGTGGGAGCGGCATCTGCAGCATGTCGACACAGTGCTAGCGTCCCAGACGCATGTGGCCCTCACCGTCAACCCAAAGAAGTGCACGGTTGGGCTTAGGGAGGTACAGTATTTGGGGTACCACTTGAGGCTGGCCTGCTCTTACCACAGGTAGGCGATAAGACCGCCGCGGTTGTGAACACGCCACAACCCAAGACTAAGGAGGTAAAGCAGTTTTTGGGGCTTGCCAGATACTATAGGTGGTTTGTGCTGTAATTTGCGGCACTGTGCGGCCCCTTGACCGACTAAACTCGAAAAGGTGCTCCAGATCTGGTCCACTAGTCAGAGCCATGCCAGCAGGCATTTGTCAAATTAAAAGCAGCTCTCTGTGGAGCCTGTACTGCATCAACCTAACTTCCTTTCTGTCTGCAGACGGATGCGTCGGGCAGGGGGTTGGAACCGTTTTGTCCCATTCTGTCCCTGCATACCTGTATGCATGGGACGAATAAAAGATTCAAGATTCAAGATTCAAGATTTTTATTCGTCACTTACATATACATACTTTCATACATATATGCAGTGAAATGTAATGCAACGCACCCGGTGATAACACACAATGTGCCCTAGGAAAAATTTCTAATAGCCCAACTAACTGACTCCTAAAACGTAATACAGTAAGTCGAATACTTATAGAATAAAATAAAATACAACAAAAATAAAATGAAATCAAATGGAATAGATAGAGGGAATATGCTTATGTTTATGGAATAGGCAATTATGTATATACAGATATGTTAATTAAAGTGGCATGTGAATAAAGTGAGGTAATGTTTGGGATAATACAGCACAGTATACAACAGTACGGCGCAGCAATACGGCATCACGAACAACCCTGAACAGTGACACAGTATTCGGTACAGTATGCTACATACAGTACAGAAGGTAGTGGAGCCTATGTGTATGGCTCAGTGAGGACCCCTGGTGAGGTCAGCATTGACGGTTCAAATGGCTTGCGGGAAAAAACTCCGTCTCAGTCTCTCTGTTCTCGCTGTGTGACTGTGGAGGCGCTGGAACAGTCCATTGCTGGGGTGATGAGGATCCTTCATGATCCTGCGGGCTCTGCTACTACACCTGGTGTATAACTCCTGCAAGGGGGGGAGGGTAGTTCCAGTGGTACGTTCAGCTGAACGCACCACCCTCTGCAGGGCCCGCCTGTCCAGGGCAGTACAGTTCCCAAACCAGGCAGTGATGTTGCCTGTCAGGATGCTCTCCACTGCTCTAGAGTAGAAGGACTTGAGGATCCTCACCGAGACCCGGAATTTCCTCAGCTGCCTGAGGTGGGAGAGACGCTGCCTCGCCTTTCTCACCAGAGTGTCTGTGTGATCAGGCCCACGACCACGGTGTCGTCAGCAAACTTGATGATGGTGTTGGAGCTGGACCTGGTCACACAGTCATGTGTGTACAGGGAGTACAGTAGGGGGCTGAGGACGCAGCCCTGGGGGGGTCCTGTATACAGGGTGAGGGAGCTTGACATGTACTTCCCCACCCTGACCACGTGTGAGGAAGTCCAGGATCCAGGCGCACAGCGGACCATTCAGTCCGAGCTCCATCAGCTTGACAGCCAGTCTGGTGGGAACTATGGTGTTGAAAGCTGAACTATAATCGATGAACAGCATTCTCACATAGGCCCCCTTCCGGACACTGAGAGTGCGCGCTCATCCCCAGCGGTGTAACTCCAATTAGCCGGCGAGCTAGCGGTGTTGCTGCCACACTCGAACCGCGCATAAAAGGAGTTCAGTTGGTTGGCCAGGGAGGCGTCCACACTCGTGGCTGGGGAGGAGCTGCTCCTGTCATACTTATGGCAGTAAATGTGGAAGGAAAGGAGAGGAATGCACCGAGGAGGGTGCTGGGGTGCTTTCAAGGCAGGTGTTGCTGGTGTGTGCCTGTGTGTGTGTGATGAGACCACCTGTGTACAGGACTTGTCCCAATTGGTTCTGGTTAATAAGGTTGGTATTATGTCGTGGTGCCTTCAAAAGGCCCCGAAGCCACTCCTGAGCTCTGCAGCCGCATACTCACCCCACGGCTGCAGGAAACCCCCGAGCACCCCACCCTGCAGCCACAGAAGACCAACGTGCTCCAAGAGAAGCCTCAAGCCCGCTGGGCAAGCCCCACGCCCAGCCCCGAGGAGCATAACTCAGTACCAGGGGAACAAGTAGACCACGGGGAGCACACATACAACCAACCCCCAAGAACAGGCACAAGGCGCAGAACCCGGGCCACGGGTGCCAGGCACGGGCCTCAGGAACGGAGACAGGTTCTGTGCTGACAGACAGACACCCCGCCCGACCCACCCGCCCCCTGCGCAAGGGCGAGGCCCACCGCAGCTGACCAGACGCCCCGCCCAACGACCAGCCCCGACTCCCATCCACGTAGCCTAGTGAGCTAAGTGCAAGGCACCTGGATGTTCCTGATGAATGGGCCCTCCACCCCCCCCAGCACCCGCCACAGACAAGCTGTGCAAAGGTCGACGGCCGCCCCCTGCAGCCCAACCCACACCCACAACAGCAGTATTCATGTGTGGCAAAATGGTGGAGTTTGACTTAATCTCTGAAGGAAATTGCTCAGAACTTTGTGTCACAATCATACAGAACTATACAGACAATGTGGCCAAGTGGCAAGTCATCGATTTACAAAACTGGTGGTCATGAGGTCATCTGTCATCCATTCGGGGAATAGAGGGAACAGAGTGGGGTGGGACGATTGATCAGATGAAACGACTATCGGTTGTGGGTATTAACTTTTGTCTGATCAGGATTGTCGTCCAATCACTTTGTGGTTATATCCGTGATCGGATAAACCATGCTCTCATTGGGTATTTCTGCTGTCCATCATGACAAATACATTGCGTGAGCTGATCACATTTACGTGATAGGACAGCTGCACAAACGGTCCTTCCCCAAGCTATAACCACTTCCTAACATTGTACCCAGCTGCTTTCCGTCAGACCTCGCTGCTGCTGGTGTAATGACTTGCTGTTACCTTGTGTTGCAAATCTGATTGTGGATTAATAACCATTTATCTTTGATATAAATTGTTGTTTTTCAGTGAATTGTCTTTTCAGTGAAAAAGACACTGTTTTCACTGTTTTCAGTGAAAAATCTCCTCTGTTTGTAACTCATTCAACTCATTCATAATGTTCACACACTCATACTGTTTGTGAAGAGACCACCAAAGTTATTTGCACACGTTGCACGTTGCTAACCCGAGGAGAGGTAGGGATTCCAAACACTACAAAACAACGTCCAACGTACTCATCACATGGAAGAACCTATGTTGCCAGGGGTCACTTCCAGCTTTGCCAGCCATGCTACATCACATGGCACCAGGTTTATATTGGGGACGAAGGGGACTTCCTCATCATCTTCACCAATACTGGCTGCATTTACATCCAAGCAACCATTCCCAGCAAACCATCCCCGGTCACAATAAATGACCGAGTTGATTGGTAAGATGATATGCACGGATCTTGAGTCCTATTGCTTTGTGGAGAGGGAAGGATTCAACTCCCGTATTGCCTTACTGGAGCCTAAGTACAAAATACTCGCACAGAATAATTTCAGCCGAAAAGTAGTGCCAGAGCTCTCTGAGGAGATGAAAATGGAGTTTGCGCAGTCCCTGAAAGCAGCTGAAGGTGGTCATCACAGACCTCTGAGGTAGTAGACATAATACGTATACATGCATTTCTGTGCATTACAGCGCACTGATGTGAGAGAGCGGAGGATTTTTCTGGATTTCAGAGAAAAACTGGGCTCCTAAGTGTGGGGGTGTTAGACAGAGCATACCTCAGACAATGTCTGAGTGTCTCAGGGAAAACAAAATGAGTGGGAGGAGGCAGCTGGACAAGAGAGATGTGTCAGATTAGTTGTGTCTGATAATGCAGCGAACCCGGCGAAGGCCATGAAATATTGGGGCCACATCGGCTGCATATCACACACCCTTCAACTGGTGGTGACCAAGGCGCTGGAGATGCACAGGCTAGTGACCTCCCCGATTGCAAATGCCAGGAGTATATCTGGCTCTATGCATAGATCAAGCAAAGCAGGGCACAGGCTGCATTAGCTGTAATCACAACTGGTGCTCCCTTTGCACACGAAATAAAGACCAGGTGGAACAACACGTTCTACATGCTCCACCAACTGGTAAAGCCGAAAAGGGCCGTGCAAATCATGTCACAGGAGGTCAACAGGGTTGGCAGATCTCATACCGTGATCAACCCCAGTGAATGGAGGTTGGCCTCGGACATGGTCTCTGTACTTTTGAGGAGGTGACAGTTTCCCTTCCCAAACACAGCACCTCCCCGCTTGCGGTCATTCCTCTCGTGCATAGTCCGTGATCTATCGTCAGATCACTGGTTGTGAGCATCCAGAATGCCTCTGCAGATGAAAGAAACGACAATGAGGATGATGAGTTTGGGCAGGGCCAGGGTGCTACCACTGAGTCTGAGCAACAGCTGTGCTCTGCAGCAAGGAGGTTGGCAGCAAGCCTGAGCACGGAGCTGGATAGGCGCTTCACTCTTCATCTTTGAAAACAGCACCTTTCTTCTTGCCACTCTCCTTGACCCGAGGTACAAGGTCAGCTGTTTCTGAGACAGCGTGGATGTTGAGTCACTGATAAGGACTGATAAGGGGGGAGGTCCTGGGCCCAGTGGTAACACCTAGCAGGGGAAATAAAGAGCACACTGCTGTAAGCACTGGCTCAGTATTTGGCTCCTTCAGCGGAGGAAAGCAGCCAATCCACAGAGAACCACTGCTCCATTAGATGATGTGGAGCATACCTGTCCGTGACATTGGTCTTGGGATTGACCAAATTCAGAACTGGTCAGGCAAGCTCCAGTGTTGGCCTGCATTGGCTCGCTGCACACTGTAGCATATAAGCTGTCCACCAACCAGTATCCAGTCTGAGAGGGTCTTCAGTACAGCTGCCAATGTGATCAATCCACAATGTGCCACACTTGACCCTGGCCATGTGGAGCAGCTAGTCTTCAATGAAGTTAATGAGGACCTAAAAAAAGTCAGAAAGATAATTATGATTGCAAGGAGCACAACTAAGACAAATGCATGAACACAAACACACACAAACACACTTCTCCTGGTTCCAATAGGATGGCCGGAGAGAGGCTGGAGTGCATGTTGTGCCATCTGCCCTAAGATGGGATAAAAAAAATACATAAGAAAAATAAAAATAAAAATGCAAGGCTGTTCTGTAAATATTTTGTCCTCTCCTGACTAAAAATAATAGCCCAAGCATTTTGAATAGTTAGTGTATTTTCTCATGATCAAAGAAAACTATTATCCAAGGTTAGTTAAAGTTAAAGGTAAAACAAAAAACAATTCAGACAGCTTGATTAATTGATAAAGTACTTACATGTGTGGCAGAACAGCAAGGTCTGGCTGCCTGTATAATCCCCGCTCCAATGGCTCCACTGCATGAAGGTCACCAATGCCCGGATCACCGTTGTTAAGGTGATGATGGTGGTCAATAGAACGGGAACGCAAATGGTCGTGGTCAACCTTCACTCCCGCCCTGGCGGGGTGGGGTCGGCTGTTGGCCAGACGGCTCCCCAGGCTAAGTCGGGCGGTAGGGGTATGTGGCAGACGGAGGGGCGCTGATTGGCTTGCCTTGGGGCAGGAAGTTTTCTTTTATGTGTTTTGTAACGGGTGTGAGGTGCAAGCCAGACCACGGGCAAGGAAGAGACAGACGAAGCGTCTGATTTCCGTTTTCTATGTTTGGTCAGCGAGCCTTTCTGTTATAATGAACACACACTTATCTGTGCTGTATAAGCTGCAGTGGACTGTTTCCTCGCTCATTCTATACCCAACCGTGGCCAACCTGCCATGGGGACAAATAGTGTCAATACCGACTGCCGGAGAATCTTCCCCCGAGAGAAAATAGTTAAAATGGAACATCGTCCAGTGCTCTAAAAACCACTTCTCTCGTCTCATGTCTCTCCAAGGATTAATTTCCCAGAAGGCTCCAGGATAGAGGGAGCAACCCCAGTGGAGCGTGGTGTGTAAGGCCAAAGGGGATGTGAGTGTGTCCACTAAGCCTCTTTCCTACCACCTCCCGTCGCTGCAAAACGGATGTGTCCTCTGAACACACACACACACACACACACGCAAACCCATTGCCCCTCGCCCCCCACCCCTACGCCATCCCACCGGGGGAAATCTTTTTTTATTTCCTATTATTACAGGTATTACAGGAATCAGCAGAAACAAGGTGATGGCCGAGACGTGTTCGGGTATTAGACAATTAACCCCATGCCGGGACCCCAACGGTGAGCGGAGAGGCAAGATCGCACAAACTGCCCTGGGAATGCTTACATAAATCGCGGGGGCTTAAAAAAGCAGTGTGTGTGTGTGTGTGTGTGTGTGTCTGGGGGGGGGGGGGGGGGGTAATTAACATAAGTGCAAAGTTGCTTGCGGGTCCATCTTTTTCTATAATTAACCCACAGCAAGACCTTCACAGCGAGGGGAAGTGTAAGGTCCGGGTGACTTGACAGTTGGCAATGCGGGGGAGAGATTAATGTCTCTCTCACACACACACACACACACACACACACACACACACACACACACACACACGACCTGTCTAGACTGACACATAAGAGCAGGCATATTGTACAGTATTAAGGGAGAGGCTTACAGAGCATAAGAGGATTGACATGATGATACAATGCATTATGACTTTATCAAAATGACAACAGCAATACTGTATGTTGCTGCATTGAAAGGTTTACCCTGAAGTTATTTTAATAGACGGGTTTTCAAATTCCTCAAAGAAAAATATTGGCCGGCGAATCAATAACACTATACCGCAGTATTGAAAGTTCAACTTTTTTTGTCTTTATTGAGGTGATTATTGCATTTAGCGGACGCTTTTGTCCAAAGCGACTTACAATTATTCAAACACCGACGGACGCAGCCATCAGGAGCAATGAGGGGTTAAGTGTCTTGCTCAAGGACACTACAGCATGCTAGCAGGAGGAGCCTGGGATTGAACCAACAACCTTTAGATTATTAGACAACCTTTAGATTACTAGACGACCAGCTACCTACCTCCTGAGCTGCCATCCCCAAACTACCATCTTTTCTCTAGATCAAATCTCAAATGAGATCCAAGTCATATATATCTGCACGGAGCGCAGATATATATCTAAACATCAATAACTAAAATTCCTTTTCCCTTTCCTTTTATGTCTTTGTTGTTGTTATTATCGGTTCACAAAATACACAAATCCATTAAAATATGCAAATAAGCTTAACACTGGATTCAGGCCACTTTTAGCAATGGAATATTTAGGCCAAGAATAAAAAAAAGAAAAGAAGAAAAAGCGGTCAAGTAACAATACATAATATTAAGGATAGTTGCACCAGATAGTTAGATAGATAGATAGATAGATAGACAGATAGATAGATAGACAGATAGATAGATAGATAGATAGACAGATAGATAGATAGATAGACAGATAGATAGATAGACAGATAGATAGATAGATAGATAGATAGATAGATAGATAGGTAGATAGATAGATAGATAGATAGATAGATAGATGGATAGATAGATAGATGGATAGATAGATAGATAGATAGATAGATAGATAGATAGATAGATAGACAGACAGACAGACAGATAGATAGATAGATAGATAGATAGATAGATCCACATCTCTCTCCCCCTCTTGTCGTCTCACCCCCCCCACTCCCTCTCATCCCTCTCCTCCATCTCTCCCTCTTGTCCCTCCCTCTCTCTCCATCTCATCACTCTCCTCCATCTCTCCCTCTTGTCCCTCCCTCTCTCTCCATCTCATCACTCTCCTCCATCTCTCCCTCTTGTCCCTCCCTCTCTCTCCATCTCATCACTCTCCTTCCTTCCATCTCCTCCTCTCTCTCTCTCTCTCTCTCTCTCTCTCTCTCTCTCTCTCTCTCTCTCTCTCTCTGGATTAGACCTTTGTGATTAACATCCTATTCGTTTCCTCACTCAGTGATGTCGCGTCATCTTTTGCTTACCTCGGCCGCTTCTAATAAAGCAAGAATAACATGTGCACACGTGCACACACACAAACACACACACACATGCACACACACACGGCCGCACGGCGGTAACACAGGTGTTGGAATGATTTCTCATTAGGCGCCGGTGTCGACTGCGAGGGAGGTAATGTGGCTGTCATGAAACTAAATCATCATTAAGCCGCTCCTCTGCTCTGCTTTACCGCTCTTCTCTCGTCTCATCTCCCCCTTCTTATTTCCCTCCTTCCTCTCCTCTCCCTTCATCTCTCGTCTCATTTTCTAATGCTGCTCTTTTCGGCTACGCTCCCTACTTTAATCTTCAGAATCTTAGTTATTAGTCTAACTTATCACAGTGTTATCATAGTGTAATTAAGATAAGACAAACCTTTATTAGTCCCACAACGGAAAAATTGACAGTTAGTCTAACTTATTACAGTGTTGAGTGATAAAGATAAAGATAAAGATAAAGATAAAGGTACTTTATTAATCCCCAAAGGGAAATTCCAGTGTTGCAGCAGCAATGACATACAGCAGACCAAACACACATATATATATATATATATATATACGTATATACATACATATATACACATACACATACACACATGCTGTATATCTCCATACACAGATACACACACACACACACATATATATTATATGTATAACCATATACATATAAAATAACTAAATAAATAACAAATAGAAATAATAATACCAGAAAGAAAAATAATAAAATAGAATTTAACTTAGTGCAAGGTAAACCTTAAAAAAGGAAGTTAAATATAAACAGTACACAGTGTATACAGTGTTATATAGTCTCCTTAGTCGAACTTATTACAGTGGTACTACAGTGGTATTAATCAAACTTATTAAAGTATTATTACAGTGATATTAGTCTTACTTATTAAGTGTTATTTGTCAAAGGTATTACATAAATATTACTTTTTGTTAGTCTACCTTATTAGTCTTATTAGTCCTACTTATTCCTGCGTTATTAGTCTCACTCATTGCTGTGCTATGACCGTGTAATTTGTCTAACTTATGACAGTGCTATTACAGTTGTATTAGTCTAACTTATAAAAGTGTTATTACAGAGTTATTAGTTACATTTTTACAGTGTCAATTAAGTGTTACAGTGGTAGTCTAACTTATTATAGTGTTATTACAGTTTTATTAGGTCCAATTTAAGGACGTTGAAAATGAGAGAGAGAACGAGAAGTGGAGACGAAGAGAGGATGAGAGGACAGACTCCAGCCGAGAGGAGGAAAGAAGGAATTGCACATTCCAGGGACAGATAAAAAACATCAAAATAAAAGCGCGGGCGAAACACTAAAGTACCACTGTCCCTTTTCAATGATCTTCAGCTTTCACATTTGGGAAATCCGGTTAAAAATGTTTGCGTTGTTTTAGGGAGAACAATGACACGAAATATGCATTACAAACAGATATATTACCAGCTCTAGCCTTCATACCATGGCTTTTTAACACCATTTATAGCATTACAAAGTTATTAAATGTTACTGTTTGCTGACAGCCACCGTGAATAAGCAATACAATAGAACTCCAAGGACTCCAAAGTAAAACACGTATTTTTTTCAGTGCATAAAAAATTTACAAATTTCCTTAATTTACAAGTTACCAGCTTGATTGATCTCTTTTTAATTTTACTCTTAGCTTTCGATCGGTCTGATTGGTGGGAATGAAATGGCCAGACTAAAAATTTGAGAGTAGATTACATTATATTATGAACACTTACTGTAAGTAAGAGTATAGCATTACAGACTCAAAATACTCAATAACTCAATTACAGAAATGTGTTATTGAGTTACGTCCAAATAATCTTTTTTTTCTGCTTTTTAGGGGAACACAGAGATTAATAGAATGTGTTTGCCGTTCTTTTCATATCTCTCTTGAAACCATGGCTTACCCTCAAAAGAGGCAATTAGCAGTCATAATGCTGAGCAGGCACTCTTTGAAGCCCTCAAAACCTCTAAACTCCTAAACTTCTAAGCTTCAGCTCAGATGACTTCAAGGACACTGTCTCTCTGAAATCGTGTCTATAAAAGACTAAATTAATGGCTGTATTCTCCAGGAAAAGTAATTTAGGAGTTAAAAGACCCTCTCCTCCATTTCACAGCTAAAAAAACACATCTACTGTGGCGATTCATCATGAATTGAGGTGCATTTCATCTGAATTGGTTGCATTTTAACATCTTTAAATTATTCTTTATGAAAACTCAAATACTGAAGTGCCCAAATTTATATTATTTACCATGTTTTGGTGCATATACAGACCCTTAAGCAATTTATTGGAACCATATTAACAAATGTGATATTATTTTTATTATAATTTATAAAGAATACATGTTTGCTTACAAGGGATACACTGTCACTGCAACAGAGGTATCTGTCTATCCTCGCAAAAGTCGAGCAAAAGAGAGATACGTATGTTTTCAATTATTCTCTTCACTACACACAAGTACACATATACAGGTATAGAAATTGCAGGTCCCCTTGTAAGGTAATTCGTCACAACGGTAAAAAGCATAGGCTACAGCCTGCTGTCAGTTCCCGCCTGTCGCACTCCCTGATTTTGGGCATGGATTGGTCATAGATTTGACGCGTTGATGACAAAGGCTGGGGGAATTCACTGACGGTCAGTAGGGTGATGTGAGTGTTGCATGGTGTGCGGTGATACGGAGTGGTCGTCGGGTGTGGGGGCGACGGAATCCCAAGTGAAATCTTCCCCGGCCCCCTTGACCTTCCTATCAAAATTTTTCTGTTGAAGCAGTAAGATGACACCCTACGTTGGGCCTTTAAGGGGCTAGTCAAAATCAAGAGGAAAAAACCCAGTTGCTGCTGCTAAAAAGCCGCTGGGAAATGCTCTTCCCAGCGGTTATGGTTCACCATAACCCGATGGTCGGTCACCTTGGTCACAATAAATCACAACAGCAGACAATGGCCCACTTCTATTGGCCAGCATTTGGGGAGATATGCGTAAATGCTGCGCCACGTGTCCTGAGTGTCATTTAGTCAACCTTCTGGCTACACCAAAAGCGCCGTTGAGGCCCCTCCCGCTAGTTGAAGTCCTGTTCGAAAGACTTGGCATGGACCTACTTGGGCTGTTAGACCATAGTGCCCGTGGGTATCGTTTTGTGTTAGTCCTCGCGGATTATGCAACCCGGTACCCACGAGGCGGTGCCATTGCACAGTATTACTGCCAAAAGTGTGGTGCAGGTGGGGTTTCAGGTCATCTACTGAGTCAGGATTCCAAAGGATTCCGTCAGGATTCCAAAGAAAATCCTGACCAACCAGGACACTACGTTTATGTCACATAAACTTCTGGGAACTTTACGAGGTACTAGGCATCTGCTCTCCGATGTTCTGGTTGAGCATTTAATAAAACGCTGAAAAACATGATTCGGAAGTTCCTTCACGACGATAGCCATAATTGGGACAAGTGGTTGGACCCCCTGTTGTTTGTGGTGCAGGACGTTCCCCAGGCCTCCAAAGGATTTTCTCCCTTTGAACTCTTCTTTGGCAGAAGACCCCGGGGGGTGCTAGACCTAATTAAAGAAAACTGGGAGGAACGTCCTAGCACCAGCAAGAACAACATACAGTATATTATGGACTTGAGTAAGTAAGTAACACGCGTTGATTCGGCCGTTATAACAGGAGAATGCAATGCCTCTTATATGACAGGAGGGCTCGGCTCAGACAATTCGCACCGGGAGACAATGTGTTAGTGTTGCTCCCTATTTCCAGCTCTAAATTGCTTGCAAAGTGGCAAGGGCCTTTTGAGGCCACACAGTGGGTTAGAGAGGGAGGCAGGGGGTGACACAGACTTATCACACTTATCAATCTTAAAATAATGGAGATAGGGGCCATCCATGGCTCAGGTCATGGGGATGATAGAGGAGTCCACAAGTGACTGGTCTAATCCCATTGTGCTGGTGGGTGAGCTCGATGGGTCGGTCTGGTTTTGCATTGACTACTGAAAGGTGAACACTGTGTCCATGTTCGAAGCCTACCCGATGCCCTGGGTAGATTAGCTTCTCAACCGGTTAGGTACGCCTCATTTCTTCATGACACTGGATTTAACCAAGGGCTAGTGGCAGATTCCCTTGCTTCAGGAGTCCAAGGTGAAATCGGCGTTCTCCACTCCCTCCGGGTTGTACCACTTTCGCACACTTCGTGTTGAGGTTGTTTGGTGCCCCAGCCACCTTTCAGAAACTCATGGACCGCGTCCTGCGTCTAGCCTACCCAGATGACGTAATCATTGCCAGCGACACCTGGGAGGGTCATTATGCAGCATGTGGGCGCAGTGCTTGAATCCCTGCGGTGCGCGGGGCTCACCGCCAACCCAAAGGAGTGTGTACCACTTGGGTGAAGGCTTGGTCCAGCCCCAGCTTGATAAAAGTCTATTTGGACCACGCCCCACTGCAGTGACAGCACCGCATGAAGCACACCAACTTTCAGATCACCCTGTGGTACCTGGCTCTCCAGCCCTTTAACTTCTGAGCGGCCTATAGACCGGCAGATGTTCATGGCTGATTTTCTCTCCCAATCCATGTGGGGGGGCTGCATGGCTTCCTTCCCACAGCTACCCGAGTACGCCGAATCCGCGTAGCGCTAATTAGCCTGATCCGGAGCCTGATTCTTAATGTTTTTCTGTCTTGCAGAGGGGGATCGGTGCACACACACAGGATCGTCAGCCGACCAGGAGACAGAGTGAAAAACCATTCCTGCTGCACCCAAACTCATTATTCTTTATTCTTTATTATATATTATATATATATCATTTGGGCCAGCAAGCTTTTAGTTCAGTTTGTTTAATAAAACCTCAGGTTGTGTTAACTCAAAAATGTAGAAAAGGTATTTCACCACAAATTTTCTGAGTTATTATGAGTGATTGTGATGACTATGATTGTAATTTAAACTATGCAGTGCTCAAGCACTTTTAGTTATATTTGTCATTGTAATAATTTGATGGTAATCTCTCAATCATCAAAACCTCATGTGAGGCCACACACGTGGGTATGTCCTTCTTCGCCAAGTCTGTGGAAACGTTTTCTGCTCGAATCGGATGAGAAACTTGCAACTTGTGAACAAATTGGATATATTCGGAAGTTAAAGCAGGAAAGGTATATTTATTTTACTCTGGGAAATTTGCCGTGGGAGTGGAGTGAATATATTTTAGGTGAAACGTTTTGTGGCATGCAACAATTTTCTCAACCTGCTCAGCCAACTTTCTCCACTGTGCTTTCTCTATGAGCGCACTAATCTGGTCAGTAACCTGTTGATTTAGCAACGCATTTTGATGTTGTGTTTAGGGCTGGGCTGGTTATAAAATAATCAGGCGATTGACGGTTATCAACAGTCAATGACACACATGCAAAAAAAAAATCTTAAATTTGCCGATTGTTAATGTTTTCCTAAAATGTATAAAATAATCAACCTTTCCTATAAATAAATATTTTCATGTATATTTAAATATTGCATTTAGCAGACGCTTTTATCCAAAGCGATTTACAATTATTCAAACACTGACGGACGGAGCAATTAGGGGTTAAGTGTCTTGCTCAAGGACACTACAGCATGCTAGCAGGAGGAGCCTGGGATTGAACCAGCAACCTTTAGATTACTGGACGACCAGAAATAGAAAATAATAATTAAATAATAAACAAAAGGTCTTTTGGGTGTCCTAGGTCTTTATTATGCGTTTGACCATGCGTACCAGATATTTTACATAGTGCTTTTGTGAAATAGTTGGAAACAAGCTCGCTAACTTTTCAATCTTTTTTCTCTGGAGGCAGAAACTGATGCAACTGGCTGATATACGGAGTGTTAAATCTGGTATGTTCTTGTTTGAGATTTAACAGACATTTATTTAACATAGTTACTAAATGTGAATGAATATTCAATGCACAACATTGACAATGATATTAGATTGTTTAATTTGCCAATCGTGTGCAGGTGCAAATTTTGTGCTGCTGTCTTTGATAAAAGGGCACGGTTGCTTGAACACTATCATTTGTATCATAGCAATTTTTCCTCTGTCAGTCCATTGCCTTGTTTCTCTGGTGACTGTATCTGCACATTTCAGCCAGTAAATGCATCAAAATTCACTTAACACGGTAACATCCTCAGACAGTTGTGCCTAGTGAAAGTCAGGTGGGATGTGTGTCATTCGTCTGTCCTGTGTGTGGATTCAAGCCACCATTTAATGATAAATGTCTTCTCAGTAATTTAAGGACACATTTAAAACACCACGAAATTATGGATTGTCCATTCAATAACATACTAATGTGTATTCCTCCTTCAATGCCTATAAAAGTAGGAATCATCCAAACTGTGATGTCTCAGGTTTTAAGAATGAGATTGTTTTGACAGAAAGTGATAGCCAACCAATGCAAAGTCAAGTTAAATCTGAAAAAGGGTGGTCCCTTCTCCTGAGCTGGATGCTCCTGGGTGTAAACCTGGGTGAGTATAGAAAGGACGCTTGTGAATTGCAAGGTCAATTGCGAAACAATTTGGCTCCTTTGTTCTTCAAACTGCGGTGTTCTTCATGTATCAGAGATGGCTATACAGGACATAGTTGTCACAAATATTCTCATTGTACAAACCTCTTGTGAGAGACTGTCATCAGGGTTTTTCAAGCGCATGATCAGCCTATCACTGATGCCTTCTTCATGAATTAGTGGAAGTTATCACGAAAAGTAATGTTTTTGTCAATGCTACTTCAGAAGGTGCAGAGCTGTCTACTGCAAAGCGGAGGAAAACATTTGTGAGAAGTAACTAACCTCTGGTAATGCCAGTGCAATATACTGTAGGTTCCAGTGGACACACATCAGTGTATGATACAATACTACAGATGTTTGAAACAATGTTTAAAAATACTGATCTTCTTGACCAGATTCAAGAAGCCAAACCATCGCTACCTGGAATGTATGTGTCCCATGAAGATGGAACATATTTCAAAGAAAGCCAGTTATTGTCACTGATTTTGTATGTGGATAACTTTGAACTGGCTAATCATTAATTCACATCTAAGAAGATCTACAAGCATTGTGCCGTAAACTGATGGCTTGCCAATGTACCCAGTACAGGTCCAGCCTGCATGTCATACAGCTAGCTCTGCTGTGCATAGAACTTGATCTGCAGAGTTGTGGTTATCAAAATGATCTTTCACCTTTGTTGGAAGACTTTTAATTGAAACTATTGGTCGGTGTATAAGGGGCACTGTGTTGTGTATTTCAGCTGATCATTTTCTGCCCATGGTATTGCAGTATTTGTGCAGTGTTTCTGAGCACACAATGTCTACAGATTCTGTTTCTGTAGTGCAGACCAGATACAGTCCAGTGAAAATTCTGAATGAGAGTTTAGCATGAAAACAAGGTGATCTTCATGTCATCATCTTCCATGATCTTCATGTGCAGAACATTGTGCAAGGAGAAAATGCAACTCACTTTGGCGTTACAGGTGTGTGTGCTCTCAGCAAGCCATTACAGCATTCTTTTCCCATTATTGGTTTCCTACCTTATACTCCTTGACTTGTTGGAGGATATTGTGCCACGTGAGTTGGCCTTGTGCATCCGGGAGATGATTCATCTGAAGTATTTCACTCATAAATTTGCAGCCAAACTAAGTATCCGTGGGAATGGGCATGAAAATTCCACTTTGCTGAGGTAATTAACACTTATGGTAGGAAGTAAAGTCCCTGAAGGAGATGAAGCCTGGGGCATATTGATGGACCTTAAAGAAACTGTACAGCTGATGTTGTATCCATCTTTCAAAGAGGAATCCCTCCAGTACATGCAGACTAAAATAAGTGATCACAGATGGATTCAAGGGGTGTTTCCAGGCTTTAAACACGGACCCAAGCATCATTATCGTGAGTAGTACCCAGAGCTGACAAAGCTTTTTGTTTTTCTTATTCATCTATGGACCATGAGTTTCGAGTGAAAACATCGGTTTTTCAAAAGCGTGATACATGACACACAATTTCAAGAATATCTTGAAAACTCTCTCTTCCAGACATAGCACATGATGGTGTATCACTTCAGTGTGTCATTCTTTTTCATAGAGATAAAGACAAATAGCCAAAACATATACAGTACATCAAAGGTCTCTATAGATGGCACAGAGTATGCAAATGGAATGTTTGTTTCTGCAGGCCTGACTGGAGGACCACAATTCAGCAGGATTGAGAACATGTTGCTTGGGAATAACTTTGTTTCCTTTCTTTGTAGGAACTGCAAGTACTTTTATAGTGAACATTTAAGATAATTTGAGCTGAGATCCTCAGATAACATTTCTGTGCATCAGCTGCCAGAGTTAAATAACAAATTAAGTCTCGCAGTATATAATATCGATGGGCATTTAATGTTGACACAAAAGATTTATTTTGATTTGAGACTTACATGATGAAAGTGGGGACCTTTCCAGTCTCTTGGAGCAGTGTGGAGAAAATTAACACTGGTGTAATCTCACAATCAATATGCAATTAGTGACACTGCCCACCATGACAAGCTGAGATAGATCAACTGAACTAAATGATTGTTGTTGTTTTTTTTGCAAACAGTATGTATTTAAGATTAATGAATAATGATTAATGATGTATTAAGCTAACTGAAAATTTGCTGGAAATTGCCTGAATTTGTTTTGAATAAATCCTGATTGTGTGTTGTTGAACTGCATGTTCCTCATTAATCCATTCTCTCTTCTCTTTTTTTAATTAATAGGAAATGGCAGCTCAAAACTTCCGACATCTTATCCATACCTCCACGGACATTGTCAGGAAGATGACTTTGTCTTTGCGTCCAGAATATGGATGAGCAAAAAACAATGCTAAAAAATTAGTTTTAGCTAGACTTTAGATTATCATCCCAAGATCCAGACTTTGATGAGCAGTTATGTTCCCTTGTAGACATGAGGGTCTTCCACAGAAGCCTGTACTAAAAATGTTAAGGTCTGAGAGTGATGGCAGTTCAGTAGCATCAGATGACAATAATATGACCTCATGTCATAACTCCAGACAGGGCTAAGAGATGGCCTAATGTTTTTCCAGTGCCCGCTTTTTCCTATGAGGTAGAACCTCGGCAAGGGACATGTTACATATGAGAGAACAGGAAAACTCTGAGGTTTTCTAGGGGACAAAAGGTTGGTGGTATGGATGGAAAAATTGTCTGAAGTTTTAGATGGGTAACTATCACACTAAGTTGAGTCGGGCAGGATTTCATGAGGTAGCTTTAAATTCTGGGAAGAGGGGTAGAAACAATCTATATAAATCAGCTCCCCACACTAACATCAAAAGACCAAAGAGGGCAGAAGTGAATTTCCTCCCTAATTTCCCAAGAGGCTAAGATGGTGCAAGCCTTGAGCCATTGAGATTGCAAATTGTAGATGAAGTTAAGATGAGCGACAAAAAACCAAGTGATTGCAAAGTTGATGGAGACCACCTTCGCCCTGCTGCACAATGAGGTAATCAGTGATGACCTACCTGTTGGAGAGATCCTGGACAATCTGTGATTTTGGTTTGACTTTTTTGAACCCTCATCTCTTCTTGTGAAATATGGTATTGTGTCTATGCTATTTAGCATCCAATGTGAAGCAAGAATATGTTATCACTGAAAGAACAAGTTAACATCCATGTCAGACGTGCTGCTGGATCACTCTGGATTTCTAAAGCTATGAGAAAAAAGTCAACGTAGTAATTGTTTAAAATAAGTTTGGGACAGTTGATCATGGGGATACAATTAATCTTTTTTTCTTTTTTTCCGTTACTCTAACGCAGGGAGAAAATTATCTTAATTTTTTCAAAAGTAAAACATTTGAATAAATGAAATATGTACAAGTAAATCAAAGGTTTGCAAAGGTGTGAACTGTCTTGGTGTCATCATAGGTTGATTGTGTCAGTGTGGAATAAGTCAAACTTGTATCTCATCTGCTGCTCAGATTCAGGTTCTAGTTGCAAGTTTTGTATATTAACAATATAATTACGTTGTTATTGTAGGGTATAGAATAGATGCAAATCAGAAAACCAGCAACATATTCATAATCATATTCAACAAGTATTGAATCTCAACACTTCAAGTGTTAAATATGATGCCCACTTAGGGATGTCTTTGAAATTAAGCTCTTTAGGTTTTAAAGAAAAAAATGGGCTCCTCTGACGTTAAGAAAAACACACTTTCAGTAGAAAACTCTAGTGTGCACCATATGTATTTTCAGTATCGTGAGGGGAGATATAATGTTTATATATAAATATATATATATATATATATATATATATATATATATATATATATATATATATATATATATATAATTATATATATATATTCAATTGCCAGTTTATTAGGAACACATAGCTAAAAGGTACACATATCTGACACACATCTAATACAGTCCTGTAATAAATCCTACCTCATGAAGGATATAATGTTTAATAATAATGTTTTACTGTTCAGAAATTACATTTATGATGAAGCATTTCCACTGTATGGAAGTTATTTGGTTTCTGCGATTTAATGTAAACCGTGATAATAGCCAACCATCAGATATTTTGGCATGATGCTTATACTGAGGTAAATGCTTTAATATCTATGCATTTTTTTGGCCATTATGTGTAATGCGCAGAATGGTTAATGGCAATATTGGATTTCTGTGATTTGAGCATCAATGTGATGCCAAACACATTTTTATAATTGTTTGATAAATGCTTTATGGTTATTTATTAAAATAATGAATCGTGAAAATGTTTTTTTTTTATGTTAACTCAAAACAATTACAATCAAACTAAATTTCTAACATGGAATTTGAGTTGAAATCAAGCAACATTTTTAATTTAGGGGAGTTTGTATAGCTTTATTGTACCTAAAAAAGTAAATATAAAGTGAACAATTCCATAGCATTGAAATAGTTTATGTTAAGGGTAATTTTTTTTTTCAAGTTAGCTATACATGTTTTTTTTTTAACATTTTTAAACTAAATTAAAATTAAGTTAGTGTCACTTAAAATTACCAAGAAATATGTCCTTAATCAAGAAGGTTTTTTTTTACAATAGAGCCACATGGCTACTTGCCACATGGCCACTTGACACCCTGCTGAATGTGGACTTGACACCCTGCTGAATGGGGGTATCTCTGCATTGTTGCTGTGGCACGGTGGTGCAGATGCATTGCACTGCTGCCTCACAGCAAGAAGGTACTGGGTTTGATTCCTGCCTGGGGTGCTGTTGGCACCGTGCTCCTCGGGCGCGTTGACGAATGCAGCCCGCTGCTCCTGGCTGCCCCCCAGAGGAAGGACAAGCCAGGATGGGTTCAATACAGAGGCCACATTTCACTGGCCACCACCCCAAAAAGTGTGTGTATATATGCATGTGTTGTAGTGCGTCATGTGACAAATAACCTTTTTTCTTGTTGTAGTGTTCTGGGGGAAATTTGAACAGCCCCTTGACACACAACATCTTTGTTTTTGAAAAAAAGTTTGTATTTAACAGTAAGAATATACAAGATTTATAAAAGTGAAATTATTTACTATTTAACACAACAAAATGTACAGTCTGTCAATAATATTAGTCTTTGCATGTCAACCTCAGTGTGTCATTTAATATATTAATGTGTGTATGGCAAATATCTTCAAAGTTCTTGGAGTTATTATGTGGGCTAACCCCAACCCTACCCCAGCCACACTCTGGGAGCCTGTTTGGGGCCTCTTTTCATTTTCTTTTCACCCCTGGCTACATTAGCAGGTAAACTTGAGAATCTTGTCCATTGCTACTTCATAATCTCATAAAGTTCATAATCTGCATCACCAACCTCAGCGGACTTCATCACGTCATCAACTTCCTCTTCTACAACAACGGGTGTATCGTCGGTCTCCTCAAGTGGTTTTTGAAATTATCCAGGTTGAAACTCTCTGTTTAAAATGTTCTCCAGCATCTGTCGGATAACGCCGATATTAGATTCAGCATTGCTGTCATTCTTGGCATCGCTGTCGGAGAACTGACATCATCATAGAAAATTAAGTCTAGTACGCGTTGCTTTAACTGACTTGGATCTGTCGCGCTGGTCAGATTATGGTCAGCGATATGCTTTAGAGCAGAGGTGCCCAATACGTTGTTCGCGATAGACCGGTAGATCGCAAAGGCAGTGTGGATAGATCACGCACCATTCAAAATGTTTTTTGTTTTTTTTAACCGATCTGACCAACATGTTAAAAGAGCTTGATTTAGAGCTGCAAGGAAAAGACAAAACGGTGGTCAACATGATCAGTTCAGTTAATGCTTTTAAACAAAAAATGCAACTTCTGTCCTCAAAGCTGCAGCACCATGATTTAGGGAACTTTCAAAACCTCGCATCAGAGCTGGAGACCCAAGGGAAGGCATGTGTGCAATTTGACAGTGTGCGTTAAACAGAGGAGATCGAAAATTGTCAGACTGTGAGACTTTGACAAACGGTTTCAAGACTTTGCTTTACTTGAGCCAATCGCTTCATTTATGTGCTACCCATTTAGGGAAGATATTGGGGTTGATTCACTCGCATCAACAGTTGCAACACTGTTTCACCTGAACTCTTCTGCAGTGGAGGATGAGATGTTGACACTACAGGCTGACATTGAGCTGAAGTCCAGGGCTCATGGACAGTTTTGGAACTTACTCACATCAGAGCTGGAGACCCAAGGGAAGGCATGTGTGCAATTTGACAGTGTGCGTTAAACAGAGGAGATCGAAAATTGTCAGACTGTGAGACTTTGACAAACGGTTTCAAGACTTTGCTTTACTTGAGCCAATCGCTTCATTTATGTGCTACCCATTTAGGGAAGATATTGGGGTTGATTCACTCGCATCAACAATTGCAACACTGTTTCACCCATCCAGGGGATGGTAGCTCAGGCGGTAGAGCTGGTGGTCTAGTGATCTAAAGGTTGCTGGTTCGATCCCAGGCTCCTCCTGCTAGCATGCTGTAGTGTCCTTGAGCAAGACACTTAACCCCTAATTGCTCCTGATGGCTGCGTCCGTCGGTGTTTGAACAATTGTGAGGCGCTTTGGATAAAAGCGTCTGATAAATGACTAAATGTAAATGTAACTCACAGAGGAAAAGTACCCAAACATGGGGAAATGTGCTACCAACTTGACTGCATTATTCGGCTCTACTTATTTATGTGAGTCAGCCTTTTCCCCCATGAAGATTATTCAGTCCAAATTCTGTTCAACCATGACTGATGATCATTTGGAAGCCTGCTTGATGCTGGCTGCCAGCAGCTACTGTTCGGACTATGCAACCCTGGCTGACTCCATTCAGTGCAAGTCATCAGATTAAGGTAGTGACAATAAATGTATTTTATTGTATTATGCCGTAATGGGTTCATGCAGTGTTGCAAGGTAAGCCAACATATATTGTATATATAAAGTACACTCAGTATATATATAAATAAATATATTAAGCATATTTTATTGCAGGGAGATCATTTTGACCTGGTAATTTGAAAAGTAATTCGCAAGCTGAAAAAGTGTGGGCACCCCCCATTTAGAGCTTCCGCCATCCTCTTCTCGTAATCCATAACAACATGGAGATGAAAATTTTCACAGACAAGTGAAATCGAAAGCTCCTCGTCCTGTGCTTTAATCATCTGTTTACGGAAGTGACGTCAGCTTTTCTTCTTCGTGGCTTGCGCCGCCTACACAACAATGGATCTGGGTGTGTGTTAAACTAGTACGATTTAAAGGTTGAACTCTATCAAAACGGTTCACATTGTGACTTCACATCACATGGAATATGGAGGAATGGTTTTCACCTGGACGGCCGCTTTAAAAGGACACGATCGATCGGCGTTTGCACTGTTCAGCGTCTCGGTAAGTACACTGTGTTTCCCCATGTAATCGAATGGGTATATTTAATCGATGGTTTCACATTTATCTACTATTTATAAATCAAATTCAGCTTAGAAAATACATAGAGAGATAAAAAAAACACAAAGGAACACAAATTTGGAAAAATCTAATTTTCCTTCTGGAACGCTTTTTTCCACTTTTTTGGTGGCTCGTGGCGATTTTATTTTGCTGTGTTTAGCTGCAGTGGGTCATATATATACAAATTTTACATAAAAAAGGGGCCTTTTTCACCATATGGGACATTAAATATCCCGGCGATATCAATGCCATCTTAATGCTAGTGTGTATTCAGGGGTGTCGACATTAGTTGGTATTAGGTAGATTTAAAACAGCACTGTGGGGGTAGCATGGTTTGAGCAGCCAAACCTTTCTTTGGTTTAGGTAATTGGGCCCAGGATTAGGGTGGCTATATGCCTGTTTCCCGTTAAAGCAATCAACAAGAAACAGGTAAAACCCCCATCCCCCCACACACACAGGGGGAACCTCTTTCATGACAATGTGCCATCGGCTCCTGACTTGTTCAATTTTGCCTCTCCCTACAAAAAACTGTTGTGTTTGCAACATCTCTGCCTGTGTCTCTGTTTTGGGAGGACCCTGAAAAAGCCACTCGGATGGCATGTGGCAGGGGGAACTGCCACGCACTGTAATCTTTTTTTTTTTTATCAGAATATATATTTTTAAAGAACACTTAATTCCCTAAAGGTACCAATGTCCTTAATGCTGGTCTCTATAGAGCTCAAGAGTGAGTTTCTGGAAGTGAAAATCCCATTCATATTCTGAATCGAGGATTTGGATTATTAGCCATTGTGTCGTAACCATCCAAGATAGACTTATCAAGAGCTATGAGATTATGAAACAATGATATATGCTCCCGTAGAAGTGACAAGTCCTTATCACATCAACCTTGTTTTCAGAAAAACTTGTTTTATTCGCGGTCATGGAAAAGTACTACTTTTAATTGGACACCTGTGAGCTGACCAGGTATAGCAACGATATTTGTGTGTGTGGCTCTTTTTAGGATTAGGATTTTTTTGGACATCAGTCATGAGCCATTGCTTTAAGTGTTATGGTTTTCTTTTGAAAGAAAGTGGGGGTCGACAGGGTGAAGGATCAGATATTCAAATGGAAACCAGCTGTCGGCTCCCACAATGCAACACAAGACACATGATGGGAAAGGGGGAGGATGAGAATGGATTATCTTATTATCTTGAATTGGATCAGAGCATATTAGATTAGTGGATGGATTCAATTACATTTGCTCAAATTAAGTTGGTAAATTTAATTTGGAATAGATTCAAGGTCGCAATGCGTACTGGCAATATTACCCAAATCCAAACACGGGAGGCTGACAGAAGTTTTAACAGAGTTTATTACAGGCTGGGGAATAGTAAAGGTGCAAAGGAAGAGGAATCTGGTAGTGGACAAAATTGAGCAGGACAGACTGGATGATCGGCAACAGGTAACACAGGATCAGGTTATGAGTTGGGAGAATTACAGAGAGCCTAGAAGTGCAATCGGTAGTCGAAGACGATCCGGCACCAGAGGAAGGGAACAGCAGAGCTCATATGCAGGTCCCTATTTCCTGGCCGTTGCTGTTCTCAGAGTGGAGCGAGCCAGATTGCTGACGATCATCAGGATGTGAGCGGAAGATAGAGATGGAAGGAAAAGAGGGAGAGACCAAATATAACCAAACACTCACATAAAGTGCTGCAGGGATGGTGTCTTGTTGGAGGCCTGGTTCACACGACAAAAAGCCAATGAAAGTTTTCCATTGTATTTTGGATTTATTGTGGTGAAGTAGTAACCCCACATGAAAATAACCTATTATATGTTATAACACATGAAAATAACCCATTGCATGTTATACTAAACAACCAATACTCAAGATATATGTATCAAAAACCGTATGCAACCTAGCCTGTGTATGCAATAAAACTAAAACACAGTGAAATAAAGAAATAATAAAGAGAACTCAAGTCCCCCACAAAATGTATTAAAATAATAAAAATATGTACATTATAAAACCAGAAGACCCCAGCTGAAGTCTTGATAAAAACAGAGAAAAAATGGAGAGGAAAGTTCAAGGTCATGTATGAAGGAAGAGGAAGTATACCCAAATATGGGAAAATAGTATGTGGATGCTCCAATAACACCCTTTCCAATAAAGGGGAGGGTGTTCAAAAACAAAGGCTGGGATTGGCTGGCTGGAAGACCAAAGCAGAACACATGATGACAGGACTACAAGCTGTGATTGGGGACATGGTGGCACAGTGCATTGCACTGCTGCTTCACAGCAAGAAGGTCCTGGTTTCAATTCCCACCTGGGGCGCTGTTAGCACTGTGCTCCAGCGGGTTATCTCCCAGTTAGGGGCCTTATACTGAGGGGTGTGGAGTTTGCATGTTCTCCTGTGCACACATGGGGTTTCCTCCATGTAACATCAGTAAAGAACCCCACCAGAAACATGCACATCATCATTTGACCAGCAATGGACATATGTAACCAGGTCCCCGGGCACATCGTTGAATGCTCCTGGCTGCTGTGAGTGGCTCACAGCTCTGAAAGATGTAGAACATGTAATATGAGAAGGGTGTTCCTCAAACATATATAGGGGAACAAAGGACTCGGTTGAACAGTCGGTTTCACAAAGCCTACTCAAAGTTTATTGGTGTATTTTGATTCTCTGACATACAAATAAACTTTTTCGCATCAGATTCTGTTCAGTACTACTATTTTTTCTTCAAATCTTTTTAAGCCAGAATAAGATAGACACATCGTACAGAGTTCCAGACTTTTTAGGACTATAGGAAGCGCTGGCCCTACAGCCACACATACACATGCACAGCACTGAAAGCCCACAATTCACAGCGAGTGAGTGGGCAAGTTGGTGATGACGGCGTGTTTGGCGTGATGATGTTTATTGTCCCCGACAGCCTCTGTACTTACATTCAGACACTTGTTATCAACTGGCTTTTTTAACACATGTAAAAGCTTCAAAATATATGAGTGGTGTATTTAGTGATGTATTTTATGTCGTAGAACAAAACATTAAAATCATTTAAACTTGTGTTAACCACAGACGCATTGATTTTGGGATGAGGGAACCGGAAGTGCAGGAAATACTAACTAATTTCCGGGTTTTAGGACCCATTCCGGCAGCACTATTCACACCAAAACTGAAAATAAAAGAAAACCATGCTCACACAGAGCACACGGGTCACGGGGGAGCAAGGGTGGGCAGGTGTGACATTCAACTAGATGAGAATGGATTAAATTGCATTATTATTATTATTTTGCATCAGATTAGATCAGATTTTATTCTATTGCATAAGATTACATTTGATAATTTTTGATTATATTATATAATTTTTGCATTAGATTGGAGTATATTGCTTACACTTAATATGAATTATTTTAGATGATACCTATAATTCAATTGGATTATATTCAAAAGCACACTGCACCCTTTATAAATCCCAGTGGAAACTGCCAATAAACAAGGAGACAATTGCATTGCACATTATATTACATTTTGCGTCAGGTTAGAGTAGATTAGGTTAGATAAAAGAACATTTTAAATTTGATTAGATAATTAGAGCCAAGACCAGTACATTATTTGCTCGATCAAACATCCCATTGCAAAAATTGGGAATTGGTAATAGGAAACAGCGGGAAATTGACACTAAGAAGAAGACACTACAAAGAGAGGGAGATGGCAAATAGAAGGAGACATAGTGCCAAAATAATTGACGAGTAAAATTAGATAGATCTGTTTAGGGAAAGAAAGGGAGAGAATAGGGAAGGAAAAATGTGAGAAAGTGCAGTGTGTGTATTTATGTCTCCGAGTGCTTGTGTGCCGATGTGCGTGTGTGTGTGTGTGGGTGTGTGTGTGTGTGTGTAAGTATTTTAGAGTAGTGAAACTGTGTCTAAGACCAAAGGCATCTTATTTTATAATGTAAACACATATACACCACAGTCTTCACTAACATAAAATTGCTAGTGATGACGCACAATTTGGGATGAAATCAGTTGATGTAGTTTGTCAAGTGTTATTATAATAAACTCACATACTCTATTTGTACTTGAGCTCCTAAACATCAACAGGATCCCCTCATGATTCTATTTTTGGAATTCTGTGACAGTTTCATGTTTGATCCGACTTTAATAAAGCAGTGAAAACATCAACTACTGTGAATAAACAAGGCAGCATCTCTTCAAAATCACAAATTTCATGATTCATATCTGTATGCGGTATTGGCAAGTACCCAAAAGTGAAAACTCACTATTTGTTCTCGGAGAAAATGGCATCTTGCAACCATTTTATCGTATTACCAAAACTATAGGTGTTTTCAGACCAAACATTTCTGGCGACTCCCTGAGGGGAACTAGGAACTGGAGAGAGGTCTCTTGAGAACTAATTACCTTTAAGGACATTTTTTCTGGTTGCATTTGCACCGGCAAGAATGCTGAAAGTGACGTCAGGGTTTCATCACGAGTTCCGTGTTGTATATAGTCTGTAAACTTGAACTTATTTCCCCTTATCACTCAACCAAAATCTGTTCTTTGAACAATTTTGAGGTGAGAAATAAACAATCCAGTGGCTGGATCTGCACTCATATAAGATCTACAACGCCTTTTTAAAGGTTTTTTCAGACTTTCTTAAGGGAAGGGCTCGCATTGGGACACCGTGCAGGGATTATTTTGTTCCATTCCATTAACGTCTGAAAATAAAATAAAATAAATCCATCTTCATGAAAAATACTATTTCTATTGGTTTTTATTTTTATTGGTTGTCTGTTTATTGCCGCAGAGGTACGCGTGTACCTCGCTGCCCAGAGTGATGTGACCCGGTTGGGGACCCTGAGGACAGTCTGCTCAAGGGTCCGTCCGAGTCCGAGGTCAGGGTGGAAGGGAGCTGCATTCGTTATTATGTTTAGGAAATAAATTGTGCGTAAATAAAGACATTCTTACTTCAAACCAAGCATCTTATTTTTGGCTCAGGTTGTTTATTGTTATTACTGTTTTACACGGGTTGCCGGTGCTGCATTGGCTAATGTGTTCGTACAATTGCCGTGCATTTACATCCCTGAAGGTTCCTCTTGTGCCGGTTAACCCCTGCCCTGCAGTAGAAGCTAAAAAATGTCCTCAAAACCGAGTTCTAAGAAATTCAATTCCAGCAGTGTGAACCTTCAAAAGTTCTAGGAACTATGAAAAAGTTTGTGTGGTGCAAAAATGTCTTATTATATACACACCTTATGTTTCCAATAGTGATGAAAAGAAATTTTGCCTCTTTTTGGAGATTCGGCCCTTTAAGAGTGATTAATACAACTTTCAATTCTTCGTTGGTTTGCTTCGGTCGGTGTAACAAGAGTCAAAAGCGTCCAATCTGCTCTGAGCTGTGAATGGAATTCTCACAAGTCATTTAATTCATCGTTCGCAGGTCTTGCGTCACTAAATTTGGGTCAATGCCGTTTTGAATGCTAATGCTAATGCTGGTCCACTCTCCAACAGAACCCCATCTACCCAAACTGGTTGTTGGGGAGAATGAAATGTTGGGTGAACATGTACATGATGTTCTTACATAAATCCAAGAGTCTTAGCTGCATGCCGGCAAAATCAAACATGTGAAAATACTACGTATTTACTCAGAGTATGATCCTAACATTTAAATGTGTTTTGAAGCTTGGGTTTGGCCGGTTAGGGTCAATTTCATTAGCATTTGTGCACGGTCGGGTCTGCATGGCTTCCTTTTTGCAAAGGTCGATGAGGTCTCATTAAAAGTGACACACCATTTTATCCGACACGACAAGCCATCATTACAGGTGCAATCCATTTGGTCGTTATGTTTGCATAAACGTGTATGTCGGAGACATTTCTGAAACCGATTAGCCGAAACGAGGTAATATATCACGGTAAATGACATTAGCCTGAGCGCGGAAGCTTTCAAATTGTTTTTAATTGTCTTTCATGTGAAGTGCTAATAAACAATGGAGCAGAATGGAATGCCATTGTCGCACTCAGCCGTGCATTGAAATTCAACAGATTACTACCGCTTATTACCATATATTGTTAGGGGCATTGGAATATCTAGAAATTGTTTCATTTCCAGGTTTCTCGCAAAAGTGCAAAGATGTCATTTTGTTTCGACTTATTCAACAGTAGGGGTACCACAGACCAGGCTCAATATGTAAAAATACAAAATGAATGGGGATTTTAGGTAAGAAAGAAAGTTATGCAAGTTATGGTGTTATGCACCTTTTAGGCCACTATATATGCAAATAGATTGGTTACTTCAAAATTAGTCGTTCATCTTTGACTGGCACTAGCACAGAGGGGTTGGAGTTAATGGAGCCTAAATTTGGTGAACCTTGACACGGGTATTTGTGTTAGCAAAACGGCTTTGGCCGCATTGACCTCTAAAGAGGCGGTCGATCAGAGGAAGCTATAATCTTAGCTGTGTCTATTCTACACTGCGTTCCAAATAATTTTGCAAATTGTGTCATGAACATAATTTTTTTTTGTTTTTCAATTCAACTCATGGATGGTGTTGTGTCTCAGGGCTCTTTGGATCACTGAAATCAATCTCAGACACCTGTGATAATTAGTTTGCCAGGTGAGCCCAATTAAAGGAAAACTACTTAAGTTCCACATTATTAAGCAGGCCACAGGTATCAAGCAATATGGGAAAGAAAAAGGATCTCTCTGCTGCCGAAAAAGCCTTGAATAGTGCAATGCCTTGGACAAGGTATAAAAACATTAGATATTTCACGAAAACTTAAGCGTGCTCATCGTACTGTGAAGAGATTTGTGGCTGATTCATAGCACAGATGGGTTTGTGCAGATAAAAGCATAATGAGGAAGGTTTCTGCAGACAAATTCATGGGATTAAGAGAGCAGGTGTTAAAATGCCGTTACAAAGCAGCAAACAGGTATTTGAAGCTGCTGGTGCCTCTGGAGTCCCGCGAACCTCAAGGTGTAGGATCCTCCAGAGGCTTCCAGTTGTGCATAAACCTACTATTGGGCCACCCCTAACCAATGCTCACAAGCAGAGACGGTTGCAGTGGGCCCAGAAATACATGAAGACTCATTTTCAAACAGTCTTGTTTACTGATGAGTGCTGTGCAACCTGGATGGTCCAGATGGATGGAGTAGTGGATGGTTGGTGGAGGGCCACCATGTCCCAACAAGGCTGCCACATCAGCGAGGAGGTGGCGGAGTCATGTTTTGGGACAGAATCCTGGGGAGAGAGCTGGTCGGCCCCTTTAGGGTCCCTGAAGGTGTTCAAATGACCTCGGCAAAGTATATAGAGTTTCTGACTGACCACTTTCTTCCATGGCACAAAAAGAAGTACCGTGCCTGCCGTTGTAAAATCATCTTCATGCCTGACAATGCACCATCTCATGCTGCAAAGAATACCTCTGTGTCATTGGCTGCTATGGGCATAAAAGGAGAGAAACTCATGGTGTGGCCCCCATCCTCCCCTCACCTCAACCCTATTGAGAACCTTTGGAGCATCCTCAAGCAAAAGATCTATGAGGGTGGGAGGAAGTTGGCCTTAAAACAGCAGCTCTGGGAGGCTGTTCTGACGTCCTGCAAAGAAATTCAAGCAGAAACTCTCAAGTTCAATGGATGCAAGAATTGTTCAGGTGATATCAAAGAAGGCTCCTATGTTAACATGTAACTTGGCCTGTTAAGATGTTTTTGATTGAAATAGCTTTTGATTTCAGTAAATATGACCTCCTAATGCTGCAAATTCAACAAATGACCATTTTCAGTTCTTACAAACTATGAAATGTTTTGAAACTCTGTTATGCATAATCATTTGGAAGAGTGCATTTTGAGTTTTTTTATTTTTGAAAAAAATACTGTTATAATTGGGAGGTTTGTTTAATAACATTTAAATTATACCCTAACGGTTGATGACTTGAAAATTATACTGACTGTCATTTGCATCGACTATTTAGGAAAATCAGAGAAAAATATCATTTGCATAATAATTTGGAACACAGTGTATTTTATACATATCTGCTCTGCAAGAATATAAATAACTACACAAAACAGAGGTATAGGAATAGATCCAATTATCTTTTCTGAATGTGTTTTATGTAGTGATGAAAAGTTTGGCTCATTTTGGAGATTCGACCTTTGACAAGTGACTAAAAACGTTTGTTCCATTTTCCGAGTCTTCGTGCAAGTGAGGACTTCCTGTGAGCGATGAACGAGAGTCGTAAGAGTCATTTCAGCTCTAAGTTGTGAATGGACTCCTCACCGGTTGAAATTGGTGGAATGCAAAGTTTTGCCAAATCCTTTTTTGTTTCCCTCAGTTATTATTTTCACATCCCAAAACAAAGATTCACTCATCCGCTTATCCCCTCACTGCATCGAAAACTCACTGAATCAAAACTTAAGGAGCGACTAAAAACTCTTGAGCTATTTAAAATATTTGTTCAATGCGAACAAATCATTTGACTCTTGCATCACTACTTGCAAACTAGCTGTGACTGGGTTCAAAAAACTAAACACACTTTTCATGTCTACTTTATTTGCTCAAATTTTGTATTCAGATCTTCATGAATGATATTCTCAAATAATATCACACCAAATCTCCACTCTATTCTTATTAGTGACTCTGTATTCTGCTCTACAATACAACTTTGTGTTTTTAAAGCTGCTGCCGTGCGTCATGCTGTGCAAATGCACATTTGTACATGTGTGTGTGTGTGTGTGTGTGTGTGTGTGTGTGTGTGTGTGTGTGTGTGTGTGTGTGTGTTGTGTGTGTGTGTGTGTGTGTGTGTGTGTTTTTGTGTGGGGAATGTGTGTCTGTCTGCGAAGGGGTGTTTCGTTACCGGAAATGAATAGAAAATGTATGAATACGAAATGAACCCTAGCTCAATCTGTCTCAGTTCTGCTCTAATGCGTGTGTGTGTGTGTGTGTGTGTGTGTGTGTGTGTGTGTGTGTGTGTGTGTGTGTGTGTGTGTGTGTGTGTGTGTGTGTGCATGCATGTGGGTGTGCGCGTGTGCGTGTGTGTGTTTCATGTCAGCGCTGTCAGCTACGTGATCAGAGAGCTGTGATCAGACGCCAAGGTCTGTGTGTTCACTTCAGCATCAAAGACAAGACACAGGGTGGTCCCATATGACATATGCTAAGAGAGAGGGGGGGGGGGTGGAGGTTAGGGACAGATTTTAGAGCTCAATGAGTATGAACAGGGTCTACAAAGAGCCTTTTAGATTACGTATACTCTTATATACTGTATATATTCTAAGACAATCTAGGGCAGGGTTTATCATATTTGTTCAAGTGTCTGGATCGAGTTTTGAGGACCCAGACCCAGGTCTCCATTCTAAATGTAACATTTATAACGTCCCACCATACAAGGAGTCTCACTTATAGAAACCCGCGCTTTAACAGCAGTGCAATTGCAGCTAATGAGCTTTTTATCATTCAAGTACGCTCGTTTCACAAACAAATGTTTACACTTCCATAACTGTTACATTAGCACAAAGACATTTAGATACATTTAGGTACCATTATTTGCCTACATTCCGACGCCCATTCCCCAACTCTGCCATCTACAGGAAAGACAGCGTGGCAGAACTACACGAACCAGACGAGATCACCAGTTTTTTTCTACAAATGTGATTCAGCAGTTGGATTATGTTCATTTAGAGTAATGTATTGCTTGGCCACCGGACTTCTTTCCAGCAAAACTTTACCATTTTAAGCACTTGTGGAAACAGTATTGTACTTGGCAAAAAAAGGGACAAATCGGGTTTTCCAAGCAATTTATTCAAATTCCTTCTGCCTCTTTGCAAATTTTGAATCTCTTAAATCTCTTGAATCTCTTATGCATGGTTGTTGTTCTTGTGATCACCTTTTGCATTTTAGCTAGTAAGTACTAAGGCTTCGGTTTCATTCAAGCGTGTGGGCTTGGACAGTACACACCATGTGCGAAAGCAGAATCGTTAATTTTGCTGCCACTAAGAAAGTCAATCTCATGGTTGTTGCCTTGAGTACTAAGCTATAAAAAAAAATTCTAACCATGGTGGTAGACAAAAATGAAATTGCTTAAGAAATGTCAACATAACAGAATAAAATATTGTGACAAAAGTTCTGATTCTCGCAAAATCAAGTGTTTCACAGTTTATGTGATCAAAGAAAAAAGGGTTAGCTTGGGGTGAGCTGTTGGTTGGGGCTGTTAAATAGATCACAGCTTTATTATTTCGAAAAATGATAAAAAATAATGGGCTCTATTTTTCATTAGTCCGTTTTATCAATGTGATGTGGATTTGTGGCGATTTATTTCCAGCATTTGTTTCCATCATTTTCATGTGCGTGTTATTGATTATATAAGATATATAACATATATAAGGTTCAATGACATTCAGATCAGGTGGTTAGGGTGGTGATGAATTTTGGTTGCTGGTGTGGAGTGGTTGGATGATTGCATTTCATTGACAAATAAAAATTACAGGAAATCAAAGAATTGTTCCTTCATGGATTGAGAAAGAGAGAGAGAGAGAGAGAGAGAGAGAGAGAGAGAGAGAGAGAGAGAGAGAGAGAGAGAGAGAGCAAGTCACCTAGTATCTCTCTCGAACAAGTCGGAAAATCAAACTCCTCTTCTTACTGAGTGACTGAAGAACTGAATCCCATAATATAATTTAACCTTTCATCTCTATGTACAGTTCTCACTTTCAGTGTGAAACTGGAAATTATGTATTAGATACCCTTGCAATTTTAAACTTACAACACAACTAGATTCCATTATTTAATACCAGGCCAACTGGCTTTGATTTGCATGATGCGATCTTCCACCATAGTTGCAAAAGCTTTAAATCTTAAATGAGCTCAAAGGACAAGCATTTTAAAGCTGATTTTACAGACACAATAGGATGAAGTGCGGCAGTTCTACAGCATCACTTTGAAGACTTTTTAAACGGTAATTCCCTTTAAGACAGAAAAAAAAAAAACAGTGCCAATATTGTTACTGGTTCAAAACGGGGGGAAATGGAGGGGAAATACCCATCTGTGGAGCCTGTTATTTATTATTCAGCTGCCCTGCGGAGAAAGAGAAGTAATCATTTTGGAGCTGATAAGCTTCGATTTCTTATTCATGCATTTTTGAGTATCTAATAAATATCATAATTACCACAATGACAGATGGAATGCGATAAAACTGCATGACGAGGCAAAAAATAAGAAATAAAGAAATGGACTTTCGATTGGAAAATTAAAGTTGGCCGTCCCCTTAAAACCTGTGACAGGAAATAAAACACCTGATAAGATAAGAAGGACTTTTGATTATTGTTCCCTGCCTGAATTTTTGACCGATATGATTCGAGACGTGATATGCGAATGAAGAAGTTTAAGTTCACTCCAGTAGAGACAGAAAGACAGAAACTTTTTATTGTGTTAAAGTGTCTGTGAAGTAGGCCTCATAGAATTTTCATCTATATGCCGCCTGCAGTATGGGGTATGTACTGCAACCTCATTATGCTTCATCACAGTGTTTTTCAAGCCATGTATGCTGTGAAAATGCTACAAATTCCACTTGAAATACAAACAAGATCAAAATAGCAAGGCTGCACTAATTCATCAAATGCATCAGTTCCAGCCAGAATAGCAGCTCTGTCTTCATCAGAACAAGGACCAGTTTCAAACTGAAAGTGAGAACTATTAGTTGTGATAAAAGGTGGGACTCTTTTTTGAGATTAAATTCTTGACGAGTCACTCAGTGAAGACTAACCAGTTACATTTTCACTCATACTAATTTTCATACTCCGTTCGTTCGACTGGGTTGGTGTAGAGCAGTGTGAGGGAAGGAAGACTTCCTGTGAATGATGAACAAGAGTCGAAAGACTCAGTTAAGCCCTGAGTTGGACTACAAAATATTTGTTTTGGGTGAATGCAAAGTGTAAATCAGTCCCATTCAATATAAGTTGTGCCAAATGCATATAATTATTTTTGCCTTGGACTAATTTGGTCCTTGATATTGTTTTCAGTGTGTGATTCATAGATTCATTCTTTTGCTGGAGTGACTGCAGACTCCCAAGTCACTTGAAATATTTGTTCGCTAAGAACTAATCGTTCACGAATCTAGAATGATCTATTAGTTGGTCATATTTTTATGACCAACTAATAGTTAATCATTCTAGACTCGTGAACGTACATATGCATGTATGTTCACACACACCTGTAATTTAGCTGATTTATCCCATTGATTTGCCATATAAAATCCTCCACCTCAAAGTCTTGGTTGTCCGAGTTGTCACCATTTTCACCTTCACTCCGTAGCCTTGCTAGCTTATAGCCTAGCAGTGGTGAGAGTGAGCAATGTCACTACATTGACGGGGGTACACAGCAAGTTCAATTGGCTCATGGTGGTCTTTAATAAAATCAAATGATAATGTTAACTTTGGAGTTAACAGTAGCAGCTTGGCACATAGGGTTAGAGAGATGCTTTGTAGACTTCACACGACATGATGAGACCTACATCATCTCTCCGTCAAACCCCTCTCTCGACACCTGGAGCTGGTAGCCAAGCCATGGACAGTGAACGTGAATGGCAATAATGAGCCGTGACATCTTTGGTATAACACATGCTGCAGTCAAAATGATTTGAGTGAGTCACACGCAGCATTTTAGTGAGATTGTGTAAGTGGACAAGATACACATAATTTTCATTGGGTTTCTGGCCGAGTTAGGAATCCTGCAAAGACTTGTCAAATGTGTCCGTCTCATCGTCACGGTGCACATGCTTTCCACATGGCAGCCCACAGGCCCTTTGACAAACTAAAAGGTGTTTCTCCCTCTGACAACCACTGTGGCCATAATTAGCGGGTAGGGCATAGGAGAGAGAGATGACGGGGCCGACTTATGTAATTGATAGGTAATCTTTCCCTGTCAATAACCCGTGTTGGCAGGGTTAAGTGCAAATTCTTTCCCTATGGACAAAATGTGACCCGCCGCGTACTTTAGCTTTCAAGATTTTTTTGTTTCCACATCATTTGTGGATAATGAGAGCTCTCAAACAAGGTGTCACTTGTGCAAATCAGGCAAATATTTTTAAAGCTATGACTTATTAATGACAAGGGTGTGGCAAACCGTGTTTCTGAGATAATCACCTCCAAAGTTTTACCCACACCAGGTTCATTCAGCCAGCTCCCAGAATGCAAATGGGGTTGACGGACAAACAACGACTCATGGCTAATTAACATAATGCTGAATGGGCCAATGACGAACAGCTCAACAACACGCAACTAATTTTGTCTTTACAAAAGCTTTTATTTAACAGTAAGAATATACATGTTTTAAAAAAAGTGGAATTATTTTGGGGTTTAAAAGTATGGACAACACAACAAAATGTTGAGTTTATCTATATTATGAGTCTCAGAAAATCTGAAATCTGAAAATCTGTCACCAACCTCAACAGACTCCATCACGTCATCAACTTCCGTTGTGACAACAGCGGGCGTATCGTCGGTCTCAACCAGTGGTTCTTGAAAATATTCAGTTTCATAGTCACATTAAGTTTGAAATCCGCTGTTTGAAATGTTCTCCAAGTCTGGAGAAATATCAGATTCAGCAGTGCTGAAGAGCATCGGAGAAATGACTATCATCGCAGAAAATGAAGTCCAGTACGGTCTGCTAACACTGACTTGGATCTATCGCACAGGTCAGATTAAGGTCCGAAATATGATTCAGAGCTCCTGCCACCCGGTTCGCATAATCCATAGCGATACGGAGAAGAAAGTTTTCACAGACAAGTGAGACCGAAACACCCCCGTGCTGCGCTTTAACCGTCTGTTTACGGAAGTGACGTAGGTGCGCGTCGGGAAGGGTTTTTCTTGGTCGTTTCGCAAGAGTGGCTCCGTGTGTGTAAGAGTAGTACGATTTAAAGTTTGAATTCTATCAAAACCGTTTCACATTGTGACTTCACATCACGACGCTTGCGTCAAACGAAACCATTGATCGGCATTACTGAGCGCGGTTCAGCGTCTCGGTAAGTGAACTGCGTTTCCCCATGAAATCTAACGAGAATATTTAACTCCAGGGTTTAACATTTTTTCTACTATTTATAAATCAAACTCAGTTTTGAAAATACGTTGAGAGAAAAAAACCCACAAAGGAACACAAATCTGGAAACATCTCATTTTCCTTCAAGAAAGATTTTTTCAACTTATTTGGCTGCTCCTGGCGATTTCAGAAATGCGCGAGATGGCGGCTTTTGCTGTGGTGTGTCACAAATGATAAGTCCTGACACAGCTCTTTTAAGTCGAAAGTGACCCAAACCAACCTTCTCTAGGATTACTTTGTATGGATTGATTCTAGATTTTTTTGTGCACTACAGATTGTGTATAGGAGGGCATGTAAAAAATATCAAACTAATCAGTAAGGGGTGGGGGAAACAGTTAAACTGTTTTACAGTTCCTTCCCAGGCTACATAATGTTTGGCTTTGTCACAATTAACCTAGGCTAGGTTAACCCTTAATAAACTGTGCTACACTACATTTAACCATTTTGACTGAGGCACTGCAGTCAATGTTGCTCTTACAAAATAGTCTGGCGAACCCAAATGCAGGACACAGAGGAAGCTCAGGAGTAGGTGCAAGGGTAAAGGGTTTATTGAGGAACAGCCAGGGGTCAAAACCAGGGGAACAGTCAAAGGGAAACTTATCAGCAGGGAACAGGCAGATAATCCGTGTCCAGCAACGGGCTGAGCGTCGGTAGAAGTGGAAGGCAGCTCTGGAACCGAAAAGGGCTGGACATCGGGAGAGGCTGCCGGTGGCTCGTGAACCGGAATGGAGTGGACCTCGGGAGAGGCGGCCAGCGGCTCAGGAACTGAAATGGACTGGACCTCGGGAACTGGAATGGACCTCGGGAGGAGAGGTGGACAGCTCGGGAACCGGAACTTGCAGAGCCTAAACAGGATCAGCCAATGACTCAGGAACACACTGAGCCTCGGCAGGGGAGACTGACAGCTTGAGAACAGGAACAGGGAGAGCCTCAGATGGATTGGCCAACGACTCAGGAACGTGCTGAGCCTCGGCAGGGGAGGCTGACGGCTTGGGACCGGAAACAGACTGAGCCTCGGCTGGGGAGAATGGAATGACAGGCCTTGGAAAAATGGGAGGTGGAGAAGGGTGGGCGTTTAACTTCTGCCTGTTAAACGCAAACATCTGGGCAAATTCAGGATCCTGCTATCGGTTGATAGTGAGGAGCCTAAGGAAAGCTGGCTCTCCACTTTCAAACACCTCCTGTGTCAGTCCAAAGTTATGCCAGGAGAAAAGCAAGCAGGGCAGCGGAGAAACTGGAGCACAGGGCAGTGGAGACACGGTGGTGCTGGACCGCAGGGAGGGCTGTACTTTGGATCCCAGGCCTCTCCAGATCCTTGGAACCATGCTCTCTCCTGGGGGACTTCCAAGGGTCCCTGGAAAAGAAGGCGAGGCGTGATCCCCAGAAGGGGGACTGCTGGAGATCCTCAGAGGCTGGAACAAGACAGGTGAGTGCCAGGCCATCCGGCTCAGGACAGGGGGCTAGGCCAAGGGTAGGCTCCAGGCTTGCAAACCTGCATCTAGTTGACAGGTGTTCAGGCGGAGGGTGAGCAGTCCGGGGTGCCTCAAGGGAGTGTCCAGGCGGGGAAGCATGCAAGATGCTTTTTCCAGTGGGCATTAGCTTCCATGACTCTGCCTTTAAAATAATCCAGTTGGTTCTTTGTTACATCACACTGTCGATGGTCTGATGGTTGATGGTCTGAGGCACATAAAAAGGTGCTTTGTTTTATTTTGTAGGGTCCAGAATTTTTTGCTTGGTGAGCAGTTTTTTTTCATCCATGAAGTACAGGATGGGTTTTGAGTTTTAAATTCAGCCTTGCCCTCCCTCTTCTATCTGGAGGTAATTTTTCTTGCTTATTCGTGGCGTGCAGGTTCCATTCATACAATTATAGAAGGAAAGTAAAATTACAATTATGCAGAACAACTAAAAGAAAGACAAAAGTGGCCGAAGAAAGGATATCTGAGCAAATATTGGTCCAGCACGAGGACTAAATCATCCAGAGTGTATTTATACAATGACAAAAACCAAGATAATAACTAAACGGAACCAAAGGGGCAATGAATATTATAATTACTATACTCAATAAAAAGAACCATTACAGGTGGAACCTTACTCAGTATTGCAATAAGAGTAGCTGTAACTCAGGTGTAAAGTCATACTGGAAGCTTTGCAAGTTGTAGGATCGCACAAAAGCTGGATTGAACAAGAATATAAATATAATATATGAGATTCATACATTTACATTTTATGAAGAAACTTTAATATCGCTATTTGACTCCGTACAAAACACACACACACACACACACACACACACACGCACACACTTCCCCCGAATGAAAAAAACCGAGAGAAAGAAAGAGAGAGAGAGAGAGAGAGAGAGAGAGAGAGAGAGGGGTTGCCTTCAAAAAGTTTGAAAAAAAGTTGAAAACCCTGTTGACTTCTGATGCTCGCCGTAGCCACTTCCTGTTTACTCCCTTGGCGTGTCTGTGGCCTTTGATGTCTGTCTCTGAGGACAGCAGTTGGCTGGGCGCCGTGCATGTGTGTGTGTGTGTGTGCGTACGTCTAAGCATCACATTTGTTGCATCAATGTCTGTTACACCTTGTGTGAGCAGCCTGTCAGTCGCTTTGAACAAGTGTGTGTGTGGGTGGGTATATATATATGTGTGTGTGTGTGTGTGTGTGTGTGTGTGTGTGTGTGTATGCAGGTAAATTAACTCACACTTCGTTCCAGCTACAGAGGCTGGAAATGTTTTTGTGTGTTTATTGCCCACGTTTTCTGGTTCATTGTTTATTTCCAGGTTTATTTTCATTGCTTATTATTCATTTCCAGGTTTATTTTCATTATTAACTGTCTATTATGAGGTTTATTTTATTGTTCACTGTTCATTTCTTGGCTTTTTTCTTTATTTATTTACGTTGTCATTACATTACTGTATACTGTTCACTGCCTATTTTTAGGTTTATTGTTCATCGTTTATTGTTTTGTTTTTATTGTTTAGTGTTCATTTTTAGATTTACTGTTTACATTTTAGGTTAATTTTTATTTTATTTATTTTTTAATTTTTTGGTTTATATTTAATGTCATCATTAGGGTTTTTTTAACATTAACAAATTATAATTATTTATTGTTTATCTTTACATAAATTTTTGTGATTGTTATGTTATTTTTATTGTTTGTTGTAAATTTTTTGGTTAATTGGATATTTTCACATTTTCCATCTTTCAATTAATTTAGGTTTATTGTATATTGCCCTTTTTTCCAAGCCAATTAAAAGTTTTATTGCATATTGCTTTATCTATACACCCCCTCACATCATGAATTGTAATGAATAATATTTCTTAGAATAAAACTGCAATTAAGCGATATGGTGAGTTCATGAGTTCACTGAGTCTAAAATGTCAGCGTGAGCCAGAAACCCACTGTGTTATTTTCTCAGCAACACTAATGATTTGTCACATGCTGTGCGCGGAAGAAAATAAAAAATAATGCAAATATTAAAAAACAAAAAAGGCCATCTGGTATTGTGAAGCTTTTGACTTTTCGACTTTTGGTCTCAAGCCATTCCGGGTACTTGCTGAATAGCTCTGGCAAGCTTTGACCTTATGCGGGATTTGGAACATTTTATTGGAATTCACTCGTGACATTCTGTCTATAAAACAGCATTTTTTCAAATTTTCTTCAGAATACAATCGCAATTGATGGGGATAAGTGCAAGAGGGGACATTTTTTAACTTAAAATGTACTGAGAAGCCTTCACCTTGGATCCAGATGTGAGAAAATGCATTGGATTTCGTTGACTTGGAATGCACCACGCAGCACCCTCATAAAAAAAGACAGTACGTGGAAGCGGCTTCAACCTTTGTAAGGTCCAAGCAGATCTGAGATATAACAAGTTATGGCCAAGTCAAGTTTATTTCTACGCTCCTTTATCCCAGTCCAGTCTCAAAGGGCTTCACAAGCTGCACAGAAAACGACATGGAACCGGAGTAGCAGAGTAGGTAAGATCTTATCCTAATTAGATCCACGGGTTAGGAGCCTGGGAGGAGTTCTCTCGAGCGTCATAAGAACAACATGATAGTGGTGGTGGCACACATTCTCACATGACACAACACTGACAACAGTCACAACGACAATTGATCGCAAAAAATTTGACTTGGGATGACAAATTTGTGATTGCGATTGACCAATCAATGGCCTGAAGAATTGCGTGGCTCAGCCTACATGGGCGCTGCTTGGTCCACTTGGGACTAGGCGAAACTGGGAGCTTAAATAAGCAAGGACACTAGGGAAGTTAGTTAGCAGTGGAAAAAGCGACACAAAGATGGATTCCGACAAGGCCCGGTCTTGGTAAAATGCTATCACAGTCAACAAATGTAATTCTTTCCAACCTTTTCTCTGCCACATCACACCTTTTACAAATAAATAATCCCACAGCCACAACAATATCAAAAGTGTCACAAAACGCCACAACAATGTAGAACTGTGTTTGTTATGATGGTCTATATTTAGTGATGCAAAACTCCCAAATTCATAGCGAATGTGAGGGACCAAACAGGTAGTTAGGCACAAGGGACGTGGGTAGAGTGCGGCAAAAAATTGGCTATATTGACCAAATAAATAAAATCAACTTCGGAGGGTTGAAAAACAAGTGCAGAGTATGATATCTAAGTATGATATAAAAAATTTTAAATGAGGTCAAAAACACATGATCAGGACTTAACATAAAGACAACTCGACACGCCAAATGCCCAGAGGGACCCTAAATAGGGACATGGCCAAACCAAATAGACACAAGAGGGGTGAAAGAAATATCAAAAACAAAATTGATTAAATCTATAAATATTATAAAACAAGGGATAAAATAATACAAGTGCACATGTTTAAATAACTGCAAAATAAATACCAAAAACACTCATTTATAAAAAGAGATTATCATTATAGGAAATACAATACAAACCAACCCCCATTTAGGTTGAACTGAATGGACTCCTCCACAGCTTGTTAAGCCCTGCAGCTGTGGAGTTCTTGTCCTTCCCAGCAGGGGTAACAAACCTAAATCCTGTATTTAAAAAGAGTCAAACCTTCCAGTACTACTAGTTCTCGTCTTTAGAGTGAAACTTGAGCTTGAACACAGCAGAGCTGCTATTCTGGTTCCAACTGATGTATTTGATGAATTAGCACAGCCTTGCAATTTTAATGTTGCAACACAAGAACTAGTTTCCATTATTTATTTCATGTGGTATTTTCAAACACTTTCACGCCACACCTGGCACCTCTTTATACGTTATACTTGAGTGTAGGATGCAATGCCAGCCTCCCTGGTCTCGTTTATCTATTTCTTGAAGGGACTGCACATTTGATAAACATAATTGCTGCTCACCGCCAGTGGGGGGTCATGGGGGAGCAATTTCCTTGACAATTTCCTGATGGCAATCATTGGAAGTTTCAGCGCCTTTATTCCTCTCAGTGAAAATCAGCGCATGCAAAGTTTCTTATAAAAAATAGAATATTTTGCGTAAGCTTCCCTCCGCGTCGTTTGTTTCCTAATGATGACTGCTTTCCAGCTCCTAATACACGACATTACTGTGAGAAATGTCAATTATTTCAGTGTTTTGGCGCATAGTTCGATGCATAGCTTTGCTTATGCCTCGGTGGCTCACTGTGAAGATAGAGGCCAATTGTGTTTCCGCTGTCCCTACTAATGATACACCATGCTGAGAAGTTAGGGTTGTACAGCGAGGATGCTTTTTTTTTCCAATACATGCAAACTTCCGAATACAGATTGTTGCTCCCTACTGGGCTGATGATGGATTGATTGGTGACCTAACTCAAAACCTTATTTTGTGTGAATTTTTTTTTTTTTCTCGAAACGTTATAGTCTTTTCGAAAGATGATTTCACACATGAACTCCGGACAATATCTAGATCATGGGTCTCAAACTCCCGGCCCGCGGGTCAACTGAGGCCTGCAGGACGATATTTTGTGGGCCCCTACTTGACATCAAAGTTGAGTGTTAGTGCAGCCCACGTGTTTTTCTCACAAGCACCTTTTTGCTGAGTCGTTGCCCTGGGCGTTTTATTTTTCTATTACTTATGGGCTACCATAGCTCAGGCTCGTGACAGCTTCTGGTTGTGTTTGTTGACAAGTTAGCCAATGTGAATTGGCAACGTTAGTCACTTGGTTTAAACGTGATTCTGGAGTGACACCAAGTGGAAAGAAAATATATGCTGTCACCCAGTGCAAGGTACAGAGGTACTCAACAAGAGTAATCAGTGACCTAATAAAGACAGCAGAGTGTTGCAATAGGAAAGGGAAAAGAGTTACATGGATAGCAAATAGTATGAGATGGGCAGCAAGAACAAAAGCCAAATGGTGGTTAGAACCTGAATATTATAAAGAAGATGCCATAGATTATTATTACAAGAGAAATAAAGAGAAGGGAAAAGGACAGATATGTACGATCGCAAAAGAAAACCAATTTACCAAGAACAATTTAATCAAAAAGAGCGAGAAATTAAAGGATGTAAAACATGAGACAATGCACTTGATGTTAAGAATTAAGACAGGTGGAGTAACATGGACATATCTGTGTGAAAAGCTCTTCTCCACCATGAACTTTAATGAGTCAGGGTACAGGTCCAAACTTACTGATGAGCATCTTCAACCCATACTGAGGGTCTCAATTGCTTCCTCCCTCAAGCCAAATGTGGCTCAGCTGTGTAAGAGGAAGTGCTGCCGGGTCTCTGGCAGCAAGGAGTAGGTAAGAGAAGCCTATGAACCGTTCATGTTCTGAACTGTTATTAATAAAGATTGAGAAGATTGGATCAGTTGTACTATTTTTTGGAATACTTGAAACCCTTGTTTTGTGGAATTCTTGATGGAACCCAGCCTCACCCAGACTCTACCTCTAGCAGCCCCCAGGTAAGTTGAGTTTGAGACCCCTGATCAAGATAATCCAGTCTGGACATTGTCTTAGTTGCACTTTCACACATGTAGCATACAACCAGATATTGTCTGTGTCAGCCGCGTGTACACCTACTAGAAATACTGTTTGGTTTAGATGAGGCGCAGAGCCTGGTTAGAGTGTGCAGGAGGCAGGACAAGATGCAATGACGCATGAAACTGCAGAGTTTTTCAGCACACCCAAGATGGCGGACGAGGCTGCCGACTTAATCGGACGTGTTGTTAACTCTCTATCATGCACCAGTCGCATGATAGAGAGTCAACACATGACACGCCCACTCGCTCGCTGTGAATTCTCCAGACAATCACCTGCTCTGTTCACACATACCACTCAATCAGACATTACCCGGACTTTGTACTTGGTTGCTGGCTGGGTAAAGTCGGTTTAAGATCCGGTCCAACTGATTTGGACATTTGCGTTCACACATTCAGCTCCTCTGGGATATGTCCGGAGAATTTCAGGGTTGGAGTGCATGTGTGAAAGCAGCTGAAGAAAGCTAAGAGTCCTGAGTGGTTTCAGCAAATGGAATATCACTCCATTAATATTAATAATAACATGTGGAACACACAACATTTTTTTTAAACAACCAGCATAACTCACGCATATGCATATGCATGCATCAGTGAACCAATCGCTAAAAAAAAGTAGTGATGCTAGATTCTTTTGGACGATTCGTTTCATAGTGACCAAATCTTGTGACTCAGGAGTCAGGATTCACTCCGGCAAAAGAGTCGTTCATTAATTTCTTCCGCGACTTGGTAACTGCAGCCAGGCATTGACATTCACTGGCTCTAAATCAACTCAACCCTTGACTGACTGACTCTCGACCTTTGACTCTTGACTCTCGAGTCACTGACTTTCGACTTTTGATTTGTGAACGAGAAGAGCCGTGAGTCACAAGTCACACGCGCGCCTCAAATCACACGGCGTACCAAACCAGCTCCTTAAGTTTGCGAGTAAAAGAGAGAGAGTGTAGGGAGTGAATCTTTGACTCATGAATTGAAAATTATGACTATTGAATGAGACAAAATTAACAAAGAATCAGAGAATTGAAGAAATTATTTTACAGTGTCGCTGTCAAGAGCCAAATTAAAAAAAGAGCCACTTATTCGCTGGCCTGCTGCTGTTTTGATTGATTCTCATCAGCTTCAACAGAGCGGCCATTTCAGCCGTTGCATTTAAATGGGAATGAACGCGCTCTCCGACGGATTCATGTGCGACATTCTTCTTTCCTCGTTTGGAATTTAAACGAGTCGCTGTTTTTTTTCTGCCTCTCTGTGTCAATCAAACCTCTCCCCCTATCAAATGTCAATGAGCAGCAAGATGGCTGACGGCTATTACTGGCATTCACAATGGACACAAGGAGTGCAAACAAACACACAGGCATACACACACATCAGCACACAACGCAATTCTACAAATATATAGCGATCACAACACATGCAAGCAAATATACAAAAAGCACAAATGCACATCTACAGTCTGCTGTATCTATACATGGCCTTGAACACCCAAACACACACACACACACACACACACACATACAAACAAATAACAATACGTGCAAGTGCACTCCAGTGGTGATATGAATATTGCGACGTTTGTGCAGCCAGTCGGGAGGTTCATTTTTTGATTGATGTTGACACGGTGTAATCCCATTTCCCAGTGACTTACGAAAGCACACACCTACACGTATATGCACTCAGATGGTTGTCAGGGAAGAGAAAGGTGGAATTATGAAGTCTGCCGTGTTTTCTCGGGTATTTCATTCAAATATAGCATCCAGAACGCATGCATCAGAGTGTGTGGGTATTTGTGTGTGTTTCAGGCTTTTCTGGGTGTGTGATGGGTGTGTTTGCATTCAGTCTGTCTATTTGCATTTATGTGCTAATATGACGGGGTGTTTGGCCATGCATATTGTCTTGTGTTGGTTTTCTTTGTGTGTGTGTAGAAGAAAAGTTTATACAGCTGCTGCAATTTCAAAATGTCTCCCTCGATGCCCTTTCGCAGATGTGCTTTCCTTCTATGAACAAATGATTCACAGAGATGGACACAGGGGAGGAGAGATATGACAGTCTTTTAATCATGATGCCTTCTCTAAAAAAGGTCCAAATCCACCCCTTTTGCGGCTTCTGTGGTGTGTGTGTGTGTGTGTGTGTGTGTGTGTGTGTGAGAGTGAAAGAGTGTTTCTTCCTGACTGAAATATGTCCCCGCAGAGTACAAAACGTCTCCCAGTCGTGGCTCTCCAAAGCTCAAGACAGAGAGTTTTGCAGATGTAAGTTGGCACATTTCAAAAGAGGATAATCTATTACTAAAAGTGAGTTGAGTTTGAAGAGGGACGGGAGTGATGAGTGGGTAAAGGAACTGTAAGGGTGTAGACCAAGGGACAGCAAATAGTAGCCTGCGGGCTAAATCTGGCTTCCAAAATAAATTTAAAAAAAATGTAACCAATTGAATAATTTAAACAGTACTGTAGACAAAACATTACAATGTAAAAATGCAGTTTAATGGTGATTAGGCATTTATCGAACCAATAGCGCTACCTGAGCAATGTGATTTACAGTGCTTGATTTACAATGTCATGGGCAGTGCATGGTGCTTAAATGCAACCTATGCAGCCTAATAAACCTATAGCGGCAAGGGAATAACAATGGCACTTGATAAAGTCATTCAAATGATTAACTCAAGAAATATTCTCACCAAAAGGGATACTTTTTTCAAAGGCAAACAGTGCGTTAAACATAACATTACCTTTACATTTAGTCATGCTGCTTTTATCCAAAGCGACTTACAAGGGAGGATAACATTCAAGCTACATTGTGACAGAGACATTAGTGTAACAATAAATACTGCAAGGTAGTGCTAAGTAATTGTAAGTTAGGAAAGGAGGTACTCTCTGAAGAGCTGGGTCTTCAAGTGCTTATTAAAGACAGAGAGGGAGGCCCCTGCTCTGGTCATTTTTGGCAGCTCGTTCCACCAACATGGAACTACAAATGAAAATAACCTGGATTGCCGTGGTTGTACGGCCGGCAGAGCCAGGTGACGCTCATTTGATGAGCGCAGCATCCGGGGGGTAACATGTGCTTTTACAAGAGCATTTAAGTAGGTTAGAGCATTCCCAACAATCACTCTGTAGGCCAGCATCAGAGACTTGAACTTGATGCGAGCGGCTACAGGTAACCAGTGGAGCTCGATGAGCAGCGGAGTGACATGTGCCCTCTTTGGCTGGTTGAACACCAGTCGCGCCGTCGCATTCTGTATCATCTGCAGTGGCTTCACCGCACAGGCCGGCAAGCCTGTTAAGAGGGCGTTGCAGTAGTCGAGATGGGACATCACCAAGGTTTGTACCAGCAGTTGAGTGGAATATTGGGTCAGGTACGGCCTGACTTTTCGGATGTTGAGTAGTGCGAAGCGGCAGGACCGGGAGACGGCGGCAACATGGTCCGAGAATGTCAGTTGGTCATCAATAATGACACCAAGATTCCTTGCAGCCTTGGTAGGAACAAGAGATAGAGAGTCAATTTTAATATCAATGTTGTTATAAATACCTTGTTTGGCCGGGAAGACCAGCAGTTCCGTCTTCGCCAGGTTTAGTTGAAGATGATAATCCTTCATCCATGTGGATATGTCAGTGAGACAATCCGAGATCCGCGTCGAGACAGTGGGGTCGTCGGGCGGGAAGGACAGATAGAGTTGAGTATCATCCGCATAGCAGTGATATGAAAAGCCATGTGAGCGGATGATCGGGCCCAGTGAGGTGGTATATATGGCAAAGAGGAGGGGGCCTAGCACCGAGCCTTGGGGCACCCCTGTGGTGAGGTTGTGAGGCACAGACAGCTGGCCTTGCCATGTCACACTGAACGAGCGCCCAGTAAGGTAAGATTCGAACCAGGAAAGTGCACTGCCAGATATGCCCATACTTGAGAGGATGGACAGGAGAATGCTGTGATTGACAGTGTCAAAAGCAGCTGATAAGTCCAGCAGAATGATAACCGAGGATTTGGCAGCAGCTCTAGCAGTTTTTAAGGCCTCTGTCACAGACAACAGGGCTGTTTCGGTGGAGTGCCACTTTTGAAGCCAGATTGAAGTGTATCGAGAAGGTTGTTTCTTGACAGGTATTCTGTAACCTGTCTAGAGACCGCCCTCTCTATGGTTTTGGAAAGGAATGGGAGGAGTGAGACCGGGCGATAGCTTTCTACTTGAGTGGGATCGAGTGAGGGTTTTTTAAGCAGTGGTGCGACCCGAGCCGCTTTGAAAGCAGAGGGGAAAGTGCCGTAAGAATTAGAAGAAGAATTAATCATATTTGTGATTGCCGGGGTGACAGTCGGTGATATGGCTTGAAGGAGGTTAGATGGGATCGGATCTAGCGGACAGGTAGTAGGACGGCTACATGTTAGTAGTTTAGATACCAGCCCGGTACCACCAATCAGCGCTAGTGTGGCTCCTCCCCTCCCTCTCCCCCCATTTCTGCTCTCATTGGCTGTAGCTCTTTGCATGGCTCCCTGACAGGACCAGATAATTAGCCTGCTTGATATCTTTCCGGCTTCTGCGAGGCATCAGCGACCTCTCTGCGATCTCTTGGATCGGGTCTTTGACAGCTCACACGTTGCTCACGGATGGGAGCGACCGCCGATTTGACTGTGATCAAGGGCTTTGGTCGGCGATCTCCAAAATACTGTTTTAAGTGAAAGATCAGGCCAGAAACACGTAGTCTGAACCTGGCATTAGGCTTAGGCTGCATTGACCTCTGAAGGTCAATGCAGCCTTCTTGTGCTTGTGCTTAAGTGTCAAAAATGAAGGAAGCTGTGATTTTTGCCAGATTAACATCTTCACAACGTAACTGATGAAACTCACTGAGCGGTGGGTGTAGCATTCTGCACAGACGACTCTTCGTCAAAGGGAGACATCTATCTGTTGCAAAGTAAATGACATAACATTGGACCAAGTACAAATGAATGTGTCCAAAACAGTGGTAGAAAAGGTGCTCATATCCTACATATACAGTATATGTAGGAGAATAAAATCCTCTCCTCTGTATGGACACAATGGGGATCTGTATAAAGGGGACGATATGAACCAGAATCAAAAGGCAGCAAAGGAACTGAATGACATTTCTATTCAGTCCATAGCGCTGTAGGATTGACAGTTACCTACAATTACCTTCCTCAAGCCCAAAGGAGTGAATTAACTGCTTGCTAAGAGCTCAGGCTGCTGAGATCAATGACACACTTGTGAAGTTGGTAAATGTTTAAATGGCCCCGCTAAACACTACTGTATATCACTCACCAGCAAAACATGAATTACATTTTTTGAACTTGTTTTCTTAATTTTTCTTTTACAGAAACCTGGAATGAATGTTATGAATACAGTTGGATCATGATCAGGCTTTGCTGCCCACCTCCTCCAACTACGAGGTCTTTATTCTCCTGGGCGTAGAAGGCTCTTCTTTAAAATCAACACCGCTGGTACTCCTTGCTATCTGTGCTGTTATTTCCTGGTGATGCAAAATGACTCTTCTTCCGTCCTCAGTCACTTAAAGTGTGTTCCACCAATTGAATCAAACCTATCAACAGTCAAAAATTGAATGACTCATTTTGCTGAGTCACTCGCCAAGAACCGAATCTGAATAGTCTATCCTTTCATTGCTATTCATTACCATCCCGAGGCTAATTTTCTCATAGATTTGTCCTACATTCTACATTCAATTGCTCTATTTAAAAAATCAGTTTTGAAACTACTACATCTTATTGTGACCTCGGAAAAATCAGCCTGTAAATCCTATACCATCTGGGAGGTCTGCCTTCTACATTGAGGAATATAAACTGTGTAACCTTTTTCTTCATAGATTCCATTTGTTCTGTGACCTCTCCCATCATCTGATATAGGCCACAGTTGTCCGGAATGAATTAGCAAATCGTCTCTCTGGTGTGGGTATGGTGTGGCTTGAGCAGCCACACCTGACATGGATTAAATCAGTTGATTGGGATCCGGATGGCTGCATACCTGTTGCTCATTGGTTGGTCTAACGAGCAGCAGGTAAAACCCCAATCCCGATAGGAGCCCGTGTCAGGACATGTTCTCTCGGCTCCTGGGCTAACTCAAGCTGGCCCACTCTCTACAATAAACTGCTGTTTACAACCCCCCGTCTTCTATGTCTCTGTGCCAGAGGTACCTGAACACACGACTTGGGTGGCGCGTGATTGGCAAAACTGCCATACTGGCACTTGAACAGGGACTCTCCGGTATGGGTAAAGGACACAAAAGGTCCGTCCAAAAACGCCCAATTAATAAGCTTCAATTTGCCTTGTAATATTACAAGCAAAATGAAAGAAAATAAATGGCCCACATAAGGTTATGGGTCGATAAATACTAAATGGAGATGACTTCTCTTTCTCTGGCTTCTTGAAGTTGATGGCAAAGCAAACAGAAAACCCTAGAGTTCCTTCTTTCTGAAATGGAGATCAGAAAGGTTCATTGGTTCTTTCTTCCCTTCGACATGAAGAAGACAGATGGGCCTAAATTGGCCCATCCCTACTGCTTCATTCTCCTTTGGAATGAAGATCCATGGACTCATAAAATCTGTGAAATAACTCAATACTTCAATGCATCCGGTGCAGTATTATGAAGCCGACAAATAGTGAGGCCTCTTTGGAGCTGTGAAATTATTCTCAGAAGAATATTTTTTAGTTTGATAGAGGAAATTGGAGGTTTGGTTCAGCACAGCCACTCCCTGCAATGTGTAAAAAAAGTTTTTTATTGCACATAAATCAATTTCATAGGAAATGAGAGGGATTGTTTATGCCTAATCTAGTGGCTGCCCCTGGTGTAGTGCGACATCCAAAGTTCAAATAATATAAATTGAGCCATTTACGGCTGACATTTGGAAGGGATCAATCAGAAGGCAGTGGTGGCCAGCAGCAAGACTCTGTCTGCGATGCTTCTTTTGTTGGAAATATATATACAGTGTATATATATATATATAAATTTATATATATATTTTTTCTGTACTCGACAATGACAATTTTTCTGTACTCGACAATTTATACAATGATCACGACAATGTACTTCTCAGTACATTGTCGTGATCTCTCGGAAGACCTTGGATGGTTGAATGATGGATGGATGATGAGGGAACGCTTCTGACCATTCTCCCAGTTGACCACTTGTACCTCTCATAGTTTTCTTAGGTGGAAGACAAATTTACATTGCTGCGTATTCAACTGAATTTCATTTCGGGTTTTCGTCTACCCTCAGTCTTTAAAATCGTTTTAACTACATTTGCCGTAGAAACACTCCAATGTCCTAAATAGCACAATCTAAATCAAAACATAGATAAGCCTTAATTCTTTGCAATCGAAAACGTTGAAAGATTACAAACATATATTTAAACTACAAAAACATATCTACAGCTAATTGAAACATAGCTAAAATTGAAAACACTGTATGCTTAGTCACTATCTCTCATTGGTCAGATTGTATGTCCATCATCATGAACACAAACAAGCACAAAATATGTGCTTGTTCGCGTTCATGATGAAGGACTAACAGACTAATGGACTAATGCATTTCATATTGGTGAGTAGTGCTTAAAAAGCAGATGGTCTAATGTACCAACAGAACAAATATAATCTTCAAAAGCATTATGTCGCATTAAACTACGTTATTTATTTGATCCATCGAAGAAGAAGAAGAGGGGGAAGGCGTGTCCAGAGACAGCAGGAGAGGAAGCAGAGTAGTAGAGTCTTGAAGGAAGAATATGTCAAGAGTGTTTTGGAGGTGACGAAAGTGTCGGACAGAGTGATGAGCATTAAGCTGGAAATTGATGAGGTGATAATGAATGTGGCCAGTGCATATGCTCCCTAAGTTGGGTGTGAGATGGAAGAGAAAGAGGAATTTTTTAGAGAGTTGGATGTAGTGGTGGAGAGTGGTCGTTGGAGCAGATTTCAATGGGTATTTTGGCAAAGGGATTAGAGACCTAGGTGGCAAGAAGGTGATGGGTAAGTATGGTGTCAAGGAGAGGAATGTGGTAGGACAGATGGTGGTGGATTTTGCCAGAAGGATGGAATTGGCTGTTGTGAATACGTATTCCAAGAAGAGGGAGGAACACAGGGTGACATACAAGAGTGGAGGAAGGTCTACACAGGTGGACTAAATATTATGCAGGAGGTGCAATCTGAAAGAGATTAGTGACCGCAAAGAGGTGGTAGGGGAGTGTGTTGCTAGGCAGCATCGGACTGTGGTCTGAGGGATAACTCTGGAGGCCAAGAAGAGGATAGGGTGAAGAAGAGCCAAAGATAAAATGGTGGAATGCAGTGCAGTTGCAGTGGTGGAATGCTGTTGAAAGCTGAGAAGTGCAATACAGGGAAGAGGTAAGCCAGGTATTGGTGGGACTGAACGGTTACAAGATGACTGGGAAACAACTGCAGAAGTGGTGAGGGAGAAGGCCAAGAAGGTACTCGGTGTATCATGCGGAAAGAGGAAGGAAGACAAGGGCTCTTGGTGGTGGAATGGGAAAGTACAGGAGAGCATAGAGCAGAAGAAGATGAAATGGGATAGTGAGAAAGATGAAGAAAGTAGACAGGAGTACAAGCTGACGAGGCGCAAGGCGAAGAGAGAAGTGTCAAAGGTTAAAGAAAACGCATACGATGAGTTTTATGAGAGATTGGACTGTAAGGAAGGAGAAAAGGACTTGTACCGATTTGCAAGACAAAGGGACCAAGCTGGGAAGGATGTACAGCAGGTTAGGGTGATATAGGATAATGATGGGAATTTGCTGACTCATGAGGAGAGTGTGTTGAGAAGGTGGAGGGAGTACTTTGAGGACTGGATGAATGATGAAAATGAGAGGGAAAGAAGAGTGGATGATGTGAGGATAGTGAATCAAGAAGTACAGCAAATAAGCAAGGACAAGGTGAGAACGGCATTGAAGAAGATGAGGAGTGGAAAGGCAGTTGGCCCAGATGACATACCTAGGGAAGCATGGAAATGTTTAGGTTAGATGGCAGTGGCGTTTCTAAAAAGAATGTTTAGTCAAGTCAAGTCAAGTCACACTTTATTTGAAGAGCGCATTTCATACCAGGGCAACACAATGCGCTTTACAAAAAAATACAAAAAAGAAAGGGAGAACATCATTACAAAAGAATGCCCCCGAAACAACAGCAACAACAAAAGCAACAACAAAGACAACAAAAACAACAGTAAAAGCGACTCCAACCACAGTGGCAACAACAGCAACAGCATTGACACATTGACATTGACAACAGCAGCAACAACAGCAAAACAATATTATAAACAATAGCAGCAGCGCACACGCAAAGACACCGAAACCGGAAAGGTCACTCAGGTTAGAGATGGTTAAGTCAAGGTATAAAGTTACGTTAAGTTGAGATATAAAGTAAGTGAGGGTCAAGTTTAGGTATAAGGTTAGCAGCAGCAATGACAACATCGGTTAAGGTGTAAGGTTAGCGGCACAAACATCAGCACCAGCAGCAATGACAACAACAGCAGCAACAAAAACAGCAGCAACAGCAACAGCAACAGCGCACAGCAAAGACGTCACCGGAACCGGAAGTTGTAGCCCTCACCGGAAATGGAAATTTCAACTGTGTGCACCATTTCATCTTAATCCAGTCACGGTCCTTTAATTAGCGTCCCTAAGTTACGGGTCAAGTTTTCAATCAGATCTCGGGAGGGAGATCCTTTTGATTCTCTCTCTCCGAAAACACACCCTTCTTATGATCCTCTAACTATAATATTACAACAGAAACAACAACAACAGCAACAGAAATAGCAGCAGCAGCCACAGAAACAACAACAACAACAGCAGCAACATCAACACCAGCAGCAACAACAGCAAAACCAAATCAGGAGCAACAACAGCAACGCACACGCAAAGACCTCACCGGAACCGGAAGTGGCAGCTCTCAACAGAACCGGAAAAGTCACTCGGGCTAGAGATGTTTGAGATGTTGAGTTGAAGTACAAAGTTGGAGATACTGTATTTAAATTAGGGTATAAGGTTAGTGATGGTTTAGTTTACGTATACGTTTAGGGATTGTTATGTTTAGGTATAATGTTCGAGATGATTAGGTTTAGGAAGAAGGTCAGAGATGGTTAAGTTTAGGTATAAGGTCAGCAGCAGCATTGGCAATACCAGTTAAGGTATACGGTTAGCAGCACCAACAACAACACCAACAGCAATAACAACACTAGCAGCTACTATACCAGCAGCAACATCAGCAGCAGCAAAAACAGCGGAAACAATAGCAGCAGCAACAGTAGCAGCAACAGAAAACAGCAGCAGCAATAGTAATAGCAACAGCAACAGCGCACAAGTGAAGAGGTCACCGGAACCGGAAGTGGAGCTCTCACCGGAACCAGAAATCTCCTCATCTGTATTGAGTCAACGGTGGTTACCATCTCATCTCAACGAAGTAACGCACAGCAAAGACGTCACCAGAACCGGAAGTGGTTGCCCTCACCGGAAACGGAAATTTCAACTGTGTGCACCATCTCATCTTAATCCAGTCACGGTCCGGTCACGGTCTGGTCCTTTAATTTGCATCCCTAAATAACGGGTCAAGTTTTTCATTCTGACCTTGGGAGGGAGATCCTTTTGACTTGATCTCTCTCCGAAAACATACCCTTCTTATTATCCTCTCACTGTAATATCACAACAGAAACAACAACAGAAATAGCAGCAGCAGCCACAAAACAACAACAGCAGCAGCAACAACAAAAAACAACAGCAAAAAAGACAACGGCAACGCACAGGCAAAGACGTCACCGGAACTGAAAGTGGTAGCTCTCACCAGAACCGGAGAAGTTACTCAGGTTAGAGACAGTTAAGTTGAGGTATAAGGTTAGAAATGTTTAAGTTAGGGAATAGGGTTAGAGATTTTCAGTTTTAGCCATAAGGTAAGCGAGGGCTTAGTTTAGGTATAAGGTTAGCAGCAGCCACAGCACCAGCAACACAGACACACAGACAGACAGACGTCAGTCAGTCAGTTGGTCAGTCATAGACTGTAGCGAACAGCAAGGTTTTTAACCTGCTTTTAAAGTATTCAGTGTGGGGGCCTCTCTCAGGTCCCTCAGTAGGCTGTTCCATTTACTTGGGGCATAGATACAGAAAGCAGCTTCTCCTGCTTTGGAGTTGGTACGAGGGATAGTTTAAAGAACACTGCCTGTGGACCTGAGAGTTCTTGCTGGATCATGTATAATTTGCATTTATTTCATATACTGAGGTGCAAGACCATTTCTAGCTTTATATACAAGTAGCAGAATCTTGAAAACAATTCTAGTTTTGATGGGAGCCAATGTAGAGATCTAATAACAGGTGTGATATGTTCAACACCATCCTGGAAAGGGAGCAGATGCCAGAGGAGTGGAAAAGAAGTGTACTGGTACCCATCGTCATTAATAAGGGAGACGTACAGAGCTGTAGTAACTACAGGGGAATTAAGTTGATCAGCCACAGCATGAAGCTATGGGAAATGGTAGTGGAGGCTAGGTTAAGAGGAGAGGTGGGGATCAGCGAACAGCACTATGGTTTCATGCCAGGAAGTACTACAGATACAATGTTTGCTTTAAGAATGCTGCTGGAAAAGTACAGGGAAGGCCTGAGGGAGTTGCACTGCTTCTTTGTGGATTTAGAGAAGCATATGATAGAGTGCCGAGAGAAGAAGTGTGGAATTGCATAAGGAAATCGGGGGTGGCAGAGAAGTACGTAAGAGTGGTACAGGATATGTATGAGGGCAGTCAGACAGCAGTAAGGTGTGCAATAGGCATGAGAAAGGCATTCAAAGTGGAGGTGGGATTGCATGAAGGATCAGCTCTGAGCCCTTTCTTGTTTGCAATGGTGATGGACAGGTTAACAGATGAAATCAAGCAGGGGTCTCCGTGGACTATGATGTTCATGGATGACATTATGATCCGTAGCGAGAGTAGGGAGCAGGTTGAGGAGAGCCTGGAGAAGTGGAGGCATGCATTAGAGAGAAGAGAAATTTAAATCAGCAGGAGTAAGATAGAATACATGTGCCTGAATGGGAGGAAGGGCGGCGAAAAGCTGAGAATGCAAGGAGTGGAGGTGGAGGTTTTTGACCACTAGGGTGAGCTGTTTCCAAAGTAGCGTCAATTTGCAAAACTATTATTTAAACACCAATGCTGACCACTTAATTATAATTTTGTATTTTGAATCAAATAATTTTTCCATTTTTTCTTCTATAATGTGTTGATTCTCCAAATTCTTAGTTGGCTGTGAAAAACCACTAAATGACAACATGGCCGTGGTTTCCTTGTGCTTCTAAACAAAATAAATGGCTGCGTCATTTTCTAACTTTCTCCCCTTCTCTCTCCTCACAGTCTTCTATGCCAGGGTTAAGGAGCGCATTTCTCAGCGCGCCAGTCATCCCTGTGCCACCAGCTCCCCACCGAGTGAGATGTCTTTCTAACAGGGGTCCTTATTAGCTGGCTCAGCGAGGTGGATTGGCCCAGTGTGATTATAAAGTTTCCCCTTCCACCCAGGGTGCCTCTGAAAATGTCTCTCTTTCTCTCTTTTGCTCTCACTCACTTTCTTTATGATTTTCTTTTGTTTGGATGCTTCTATTTTGCACCCCCTTCACATCCCAAAGTAAGGTCACACTGCCAGTGACGGGGCTGCAGCATGAAGTACTCAGGAAGAACAGAAAGGTTGATGTGCAGCAAGGTCATTTTCATAGAAATCATCAATACTCTTTGAAAATAAATTTTAACAAAGTCAATTTTTAACCATGTTACACGGACATCCATTTTACAAGGATCAGCACCATGAGAGCGTATTTTCCCCCAGGAGATCACACTGCCGGGGCACATGCGTGATCGTACGGCAGTGTGATCGTACCATCACTCTCCCTTCCCTTGGTCCAGATTCTGACTCATGTTCCTCTATTCTCTGCATGAATTTGTACATGCCTAACTGCCTCCAGATTTTCTTTGAGCTTTACAATTTCTCTCAGTTTAGTTCTACCTCCTCATCCTTTCATGATTTTTGCCTCTCTCTATCTACACCCGGACTCCGAGTGTGACGACCCTCAGTCTCTGCGTAGAACAGCAATTCCAGAGAGTTAAACCAAAGAGGCAAAGATTCTCCCCTTCTCGGAGTAGTGATCAGTTGTTTATAGACCCAAACATGATAAATAGGTCTCCAAAGAGGGGGGTTGATGGTGGTTCTCTATAACCAAAAACTGTGCTCTTGTCATCCCACAGGTCATCCACAGGACAGAGTTATTGCAGCAGTTCTTGATGATTTAACAATTTATAAAGAGTTGCATTGCAGGTTGAGAACTTGAATTCCACTTGCAGACTAACTCTGTCCTAGATGCAATAGCATACAAATACTCTGTGTTGAATGCCCAGAATACTGACAGCACAGGTAAAATATATATTTTTTTTAAAAGAGACAAAGTTGTTGTAATGCCACATAATAAAGGAACAAAAGACTGACTGACTAGCAACTGAAAAGGATTCTCTAAATTGAATTTACAATATACAAAAGTCAGACACCAATACTAGTGACACAGCAACAGGGTGTCTAAACACAACCGCACTGACTGCTGTATGGCATAATTCAAATAAGTGATAATCTATATTCTATAATTTCCTGACTTCCCCCCCCCCGGGGATGAATACATTGTGATCCTAATTTGATTAAAATGATCAATGGATGACACAGAAATGCCAACTCAATCAATTTGACTGGATTTAATTTTGAGGTGTCTCGTGAAGCTCTCCTGCGCAATTTCGGAAATAAGTTCCGGAGTTGGTATACACAAATAATACACGTGGGAGGCGCACCATATTTTTGGTTTGCGATCCTCCAATGAACTCAAACCAGAAGAAGACTGGCATTCTGGCATATTGGGTATGATATGCTCTGAGGTGATAGAGGTCGTCATATGTACACTTTGTTCCCCTATCAGACCACTTCGTCACCCCCTATGGTTTGTAACTTCATTTGACGTGGCGACATCCCCTGTGAAGTGCACTTCAATGTACCCTACGTGATGATTAGATTGCGCCCTATGCCATATTTTATGCCCCACAGCCGCCTCTGAGAGTCCTTGCACAGTGATGGACCAATCATTGTGAAGGATCCACACAGCTCGGTTAGCGTGGCATCAGCCAATGATGGAAGTCGATCTGCCCAGGAATATTAGGGAAGCTCTGCCAAAGTGTAGTATTCGATAAAAGGAGGAACATACATCAACAAATATGTGACGCTTACTTTCTCCTCAACTCAGGGGATCAGATACAGTATAGTCACTGTTAGTCTTTCTCTTTACCTTAAAAACACAATCACTTACTCAATAATTCACTTTTGCCATTTTTGGAAACTTACCTACACATTACACACACATATGCGCGCGCTTACCTTGTATCTTTCCACGTACCTAGTATCGCAATATTCCAGCAGATTTAAATCAACAGAAAAAGTACAGACAATATATTATGGTGGGACAAATAAAATGGAAATCACTACTCGGGTAGCCTAATAAATCTAACCCTATCCCTGTTAAAGGTTCTCAGTGTCCAAGCAGTTACAGATGTATAAAATGATATTTCACGGGGTTGCGTTTTGTGTATGCGAGGCGCAGTGGATCACAGACTTTTTCCTCCCAGGGTTACCATAATTCAGCCATTATTGCATTTTTCTTCAGGAAAACTTCAACGTGCTCAAACACACATGCGGTTCTAGTTTCTTCTGGTGAGAGCAGTTCATCTTTAGAACACAACAGACAGCAATGCTCTTATAAAAAGCTATGAAAAACAATGCATTATGGGACTGTCAAAGAATGTTAGCACAAACAACATCTCAAAAAGTTGGCGCAAGATAATCTTGCGCACCAGCAATAAGCGGTTATTACAGGTTGAGTGTCTTGCTCAAGGACACCTCAATACATTTTGCTCCGGAAATCTAAACAGCAACCTTCCACTGTCATACTTCCATTCATACATAGATATTTTCATTTCACAATTATATTTCATTATTACTTTCATTATTTTGTTTGCAAGATGAAGACTCCCTGAGGAGATTGTTGGGCATGTAGCTGTGCAGCTCACGGCTCATCAAGCCAAATCATCAAGAACTCCTGGAATAACTCTGTCCTGTGGACGACCTGTAGGATGATAAGAGCACAGATTTTTGTTACACAGAGCTGCCACAAATCTGCCACAAATCAAATAATATTTGCGAAGAAAACATAAACATTGGACGACAACATGTATTGATGAAAACTGGAGTGGCAATTGGGCACGTGGCCTCTTCCTGTCATAGTTATGGCAGTAAATGAGGGAGGAAAAGGAGAAAAATGCAACCAGGAGGGTGCTGGGGTGCGTTCAAAGCAGGTGTGTGTATGTGTGTGTGTGTGTGTGTGTGTGTGTGTGTGTGGGAGGTGTCCACTGGTGAGTGTACAGGACTTATCCCAATTGGTTTTGATGTATAAGGTCGGTATTATTTCGTAGCTCCTCCAAGCAGCAGAAAGGGCCCCGAAGCCACCCCTGAGCTCGGCAGCCACATAGACACCTCACGGCTGTAGGAAAGCCCAGAGCACCCCACCCTGCAGCCACAAAAGACCCCCGGGCCACCAGAGAAGTCAGAAGCCGAAAGCCTGTGGGATTAAAATTTTGGGACGGATGAGAAGCATGTTGGGGCAGCCGCCCAGCACATCCCCACCCACCCCACAAGCCCTAGGCCTATTGTGTGGTGTATGTACTGAGTATGAGCTTTGGCACTGGGAGAGACAGATGAAGCGCAACCAAATCATGGCAGGGGCGCAGCAGGCCAGGAAGCGGCCACGCAGATCCCCCCAAGCCCGACCATGCCATAGCACGCCCACCTCCCATTCCTGGAGGCACCCAATCTACAGTGACCAGCCATGGGCGCAGAGCTGCCCGGCATGGCGGAAGAAAATGGCGCCCCCCATGGTGCCCCCATCAGGCCCCTGGCCAGCCCCCGGCCACGGAGCACACAAATTACGATTCAGACTTTGTGAACACCTGTGTGATGGCTGCAGCTACCTAGTCAAAACCACAGCGCAGTTCATGGGGCTGGGATTGAGGGGAGATTAACAGGCCTGGGGGTGAGGGGCGTTTCCTCCTAAACCGAGGGTCCAGACCAGACTGCTTGTTTGGAGAATCTCAGCCGCTAACATGGTACCTACGGACTGACGGACATTGATCAGCAACATTGGCGAACCCCCCTGTGATATCACGGTCAATAAATAATGACTTAAAATCCCTTTCTATCATTTTTCAGAATGTTGAAGAAGATGTGAATCCCTTCTGATCAAAGGCCTACCATTCATTGCTTTTTAATAGTTGCAAGTGTGATTGAAAAGTTGGGGAGCTTGCTCCTCTGGAAGCCTTTCATTATGAAGTTGTTTTTGAGTATGCTGCTATGTTGAAATAAAGGTCAAATATTCTGTTTAATCAGTGCTCTTATTATTTGGAAAGACGTGCTGACTTTGTTATTCCTTTAGAGACGTGTGACCTTTCCTTGACCCTTATTTAAAAGCGCCGTACTTTCTCCCACTGGTGATTTCATATCAACACACTGTAGGACAATATTAGAATTAATAGTCATTACCCAACTCCAGCACACAGAGGAACTCTGACACATACTTGGAAAAAATTCCCACAATCTGACAATCTCTTCATACCAATAAAAGCCCTGACCCTGCAGTGAACTCCTCCTGTGTGTGTGTGTGTGTGTGTGTGTGTATGTGTGTGTGTGTGTGTGTGCGTGTGTGTGTACGTCAGTCTCATAGCAACAGATAAGATGATCGCAAAAGCAGTTTCCACCCCGCCTTGCAGGATTCTTGCAGCATTCTTGCACAAACACACACACACAGGTGCACGGAGATGCCCACGCTCAACACAGAAGTGAAAATGTATTAATGTTGTTTTTCCAATAGTATTCCTTTGCCAAATTATTATTTATAATTATATTATTTATTTTTTTTATATATAAAGAGGGATATACTCAATACACTCATTGCTGTATTCAGCATAACCAGCATAACCCATATCCCAGCACACACACACACACGCACGCACACACACATACACACACAGGGTATTTTCAGAGTAAAAATGACCCTCGTTCACCATGAAACAGACTATTTACCGTTAAATATGTGTGTGCACCCATCCCTCTTTGTCCTTGGGGGGGATTCCTTGGGTACGTCTGGGTAATTGCAATTGAAATGATAATAAATATGTGTTATAAAACTCTCTCTGAACCTCTAGCGTAAGGTATATGACATCATGGTGTCACCAAAATTTTTAATAAATTAATAAATATTAATATTTTCATGTAATAAAATTATTATTTTTGAATTACAATAAATAAAAAAATTATAATAAATTCAATTAGAACAATCATTTAAAAACTATTATAATACAAAAAGATAATTCATGAATTCATATTTGGTAGCCTTGATGTTAGAATATACAGGTTTTGCCATAGAATTCCAAAATGGCTTCCAACTGCTTCCCCATCAAATTAATGGAGGAAAAAAGTCTTACCCGCTTACACGGCAGCTCTTTGGTCCGATAATTTTTGTCCTGCCCCCTTTATCCGTCCTTCCTCCGTCCCTCCTTCCTTCCGGCTACCTATTCATCCATCCATCTATCTATCCCACAATCCCTCCTTGAATCCTACCCTTAATCCCTCTGCAGGCAACCTGTCAATCTTACCCTCCACACTCGCCGGACTCTCGCCTCCAATCGCCCTCCTCCCCTCCTGCCGTTACCCTCACCTCCACTGAACAAAGAAGAGAGGCTTCCCCCCTCCACCCCTCCACCCATCCATCCTCTCTCTGCCTCTGCCCCATCCGCCGCCTGTTTGAAGAGCCGCCCCTCCCACCCACCCTCCGTTCTTCTCCACACGCATTGTAGTCTAATACCTTCCATTCCTCCCTCTCTAATTTATTAGCTCTGGCAAAGCCCCCTCTTTTCCCCTCCAAACCATTTTTTCCTTCCACTACCTGCCCTTTATAGGGTAAAATAGGTTGATACAAAAGATAAAATGGGCCAGTTTTAACTACAACTTCAGTTGACAAAGAGTTTTAATAGACCTCTTGGATTAAGTTAGGGACAGTTCATTAAATATATTCATTCATATTTCAGACAACTCACCATTTAACTCTCGAACGACCGTAATTCCTGTGAGTTTTGGACAAATTGGTTTGGTAGGTTTGTGGTTTGGGTATGGTGTGGTTTGAGCCGCCACACCTGTCATGGGTCTAGGTAATTGGGCGTAATTAACATTAAAATGTAAATATACAAAATATGGCATTGGGCCATCTGATTGGTCCATAAGAGAAGAATTTCACTTTGTATCTTGACTTGTCCTATATAAGTAAACGTATGATAAAATGTGTGATACATAACTCATAGATACATGGCACTCTAGCACTCCATACTACATACAATTGTTCATACCGCCTTGTAGGTGGAATAAGCCCAGGAGCAGATGGACACATGTCATGACAAGGGCTCCTCTCCTGAGTGTGTGTAGGGATGGGGGTTTTACCTGTTGCTCGTTAGACTAACCAAAGAGCAACAGGTATGCAGCCATTCTGATCCTGGGCCCTAATTACCCTTACCCAGGACAGGTGTGGCTGCCCACCTCCCACCACACCAATGCCTCACTTTGCAAAAATCCTGGCCAAGTGAGGTCTAGGATACAGAAATTTGGGAGATTTAGAGTTGACACTGCCAACTTTGGGACTAAATCAGGGCTTAAAGACATGCATGCTGAAGGAGTTGCCTGATAATGCTTCTGTATAGTGATGAAAAGTTCGGCACCTTTTTGAGACTCTGTTCTTTGTGATTCACTTACACAAAAACATCTGTTCCATTTTCATTATCTTCGTTAATAATAATAACGTTAATAAGGTGAGAGAGGAAGTTTTCTGACAATAATCATCAAGAAAATGGGGTTCCTGGGAGCATGCTGTAATCATGCAAGAAGACGGCAGTGAGTACATGGCCGCACCCGGCTGCACAATCTAAAACACTGAAAATCTACTCCAGCTCAGACAAATAACAAAGCAAAAAAAAAATGAATTATATATATATATATATATATATATATACTGTATATATATATATATATATATGTAAAGAAAAAAGAACACTGCGCAAAACCAAAGTGGAGGACCTTGAGGATTATATTGATTATGATTATAACGAGTATGTGATGGAAGAGGACCAGAACCAGAAAAATCCCGCGAGGAGGAAGAAAACAAACTCAGCAACCAACACATACGGTCTTATATCCAGCGCTGTAGAGGTTAGTGTCTTGGATGAGATTAACAAGAAGCTGGATATGCTTGGTCCGCTTCTCCGAGACATTTCCGAGATCAAAGCCAGCCGTGATTTTCTGCACCACTTTGTCGGTGAGATCCAAAAAGACGACAGGCATCTAGAAACTTCCATGTAGTATCTCACAACGTATACAACCAGCGGGACAACCTCATATTTTCTCGGATCCCCAGGAACAACACAGAGTCCCCAGAATACATGGTGAAAGACTTCCTCTACACTGCCCTGAAACTCCCCACGGACAATGTGAAGCAGATCACCTTCCACAGGGTTCACCGACTGGGACACAGCGTGGTGAACTGTCCCCACTCCATCATTGCTAAGTTTGAACACTTAAAGCACAAAGGAACTGAAAGAAACTATGCTGGGTATGAATGACCACACCCCCCGCCGGTCGATCAACGACGATGGAAGGTGCTGTATCCCATCCTAAAGGAGAACCGGCAGAAGGGCAAACGGGTATCGCTGGTTGTTGACAAACTAAATATAGACTATCTGTTATTCTGAGACTCCTCCACCACACCCTGGTTATTCTGATAATTCTGATATGCGAGATGTAGAAATTAGCATCCTATCTATGTCAGGATTGAAAATTAGAAAATTGCTTACTGTCATTATCTAATTTGCCCAATCCCTCCCTCCCTACTTCTCTTACACTCTTACCCTCGACCCACTATCTCACTATATGTATGTCTCACTCTGCAATGTTCTAAGTTTATCGTTGTCTATTTGTCATTTGTTTGTGTAGATATGTATCCCTACAAACTTCCTGCAATACTAGGACAGTAAAAACGAATATAAAGGAGGTAAACTCAGACTTATCTGAGCTATTACCTTGGATGCACTTGTGCTGCTGCATGGAAAAACTACAAATCCACATCCATCACCCCTTACTTACCTCAAGTTTAACTCTTAATTTTCCTAGCTGGAATGTGAGAGGCTTTCGCCTACCAGCTAAACGTAGCAAAATCCTAAATCACCTCACCGGGATGAATCCCAGCTTCTGTCTACTGCAAGAAACTCACCTCAATGCATCTGACTCAAAGCTTAATGGGTAAATCAGATGTTTTCGGCATCAACTCACAAAAAAGAGGTGTTTCTACATTGATCAATCAAAGTATGCCATATGAGAATAGACCCACAATCTCCGACACAGAAGTGTGTTGGTAGGGGATGGTAGCTCAGGAAGCTCAGGAGGTAGAGCTGGTTGTCTAGTGATCTAAAGGTTGCTGGTTCAATCCCAGGCTCCTGCTAGCATGCTGTAGTGTCCTTGAGCAAGACACTTAATCCCTAATTGCTCCTGATGGCTGCATCTGTCAGTGTTTGAATAATTGTAAGTTCCTTTGGATAGAAGCGTCTGCTAAATGTAATGATTGACAGATTTTAGGTAACATCAAATTAACCTTGAGGACGACCCAAATATATTTTAGAAACTCTTAGACTTCTCTGACACAATTATTATACTTGGAGGGGACTCAACACAATACTTGATCCAAGTTTATAGTGTTCACAACCAGAAATAATCACAAGCACTGGCATTCTTCAGTCATTATAAAACAATATATGAGTGATTTTGTTCCTGTCGATTGTTGGCAATCAAATAATCCACATAATAAAGAAAACACATATTTTTGACTAACCTACCACAGCTTATCTAGAATATTTTTTTTCTTGACAAGTAACTCTGTAATGTCCAAAATCAAATTACAAAATTCAATGACAAATCAGTTTAATTACTTGCCAATCAATTTCAACGCGAAAAGATACTTATTACAGCCACCAAAGATCCACAGGGTAGGATAACATACATCGAGACATCAATAACATATTTAGAGACTTTTATAATAAGCTATACCACTCAGAAAATGAATCAAATATATCAAACATTTATTCATTCCCTGATGATATTGACCTCCCTAAACTTTCCACAGAGCAGGCTACCACATAAGATCAACCACTTACTTGAGGAGAACTCAAGCTCTCTTCTCTTTACCCAACAATAAATCACCAGGATCAGGTGGCTACCCAGTCGAATTCTCAAAACACTTCTGGCAACTTATATCACCATTATTCATCAGAATGGTTATAGAGATTATGTCAAGCTCCACCATGCCTCTGCACATGAATACTGCTTTTTTTTCAGTTTGGCTGAAACCCAGTAAGGACCCAACCCTAACCTCTAGTTATAGAACCATAAGCATAATTAATTGTGATTTAAAGATTATTAGTAAAACACTAACCAACAGTATTGAAAAAGTAATTCCATATAAAATTCACCCAGACCAAACAGGCTTTGTCAAGGGCAGATACTCATCCGGCAATATGCACCATTTATTCAGCCTGATCAGCATATCTCAAAGGAACAACTTAAATACTGTTACTGCTTCTTTAGATGCCGAAAAAGCATTTAACAGAGTTAATTGTACATTTCGTTTCCATCCTCAACAAATTTAACTTTGGAGAGTTACCCATTCAATGGATCAGAATCCTGTATAACTCTCCATCTGCTTCAGTCATCACTTTACATTGCTTACACTTTACAGTGTTTCACTCGACAACATCGCACAAGACAAGGATGTCCACTCTCCCCTTTACTATTCGCCATCTCTATTGAACCCCTAGCGGCGACCTTCCATCAAAACAGTAATGTCATTATCATTCAAAGGGGAAACTCTGTTCACAAAATCAGTTTGTATGCAGACGATAATTTGTTGTATTTATGGAAACCAATAACATCCCTACCGGAAGTGTTTTTTATCTACATTTTCAGCTATCTCAGACAATTCAATAAAATAGACTAAAACCACCACCAGTCGTGGGGAAGACTGGAATGTTGTAACCCAGAAACTTCCCTTAATCATCACAATGGGCAACATGAGATACTGTCATGATCCTTCCCCTGCTGTGTCTGCCACTAGGGCTCTCTGCCTCCCCTTCTACTTCCCCCTGTCTGCCACTAGGTCTTTCTGTCTCCCTCTAGCTCCCCCTGTCTGCCACTAGGGCTCTATCCCCCTCTAGCTCCCCCTGTCTGTGTTTCATGTCACTTCAGTTCCCTGTCACTACACACCTGTCTCCACTTCCCTCGTCACTCCAGTTTGTACTTAACCTGGTGCTCTTCACTCTCTTTGTGTCGGTTTGTCCTTGTTCCTTGTTCCCAGTCTCGGCATACGTGTTGACCTAGGCTGCTGCATGATGGTTCCACGTCCCTGCCGGTTCCCCTGTGTTTGCCCTGGACTCTCAACGCCTGATTCCCCGCCGGCTCCTCTGCTTCTGGTCGTGAGTTCTCCTGTCTTCCCCGTCACAGTCCTGATCCGTGTCTGCTGCCTGTTCCCCTGGACCCTGTTCCCCTGGACCCTGTTCCCCTGGACCCTGTTCCCCTGGACCCTGTTCCCCTGGACCCTGTTCCCCTGGACCCTGTTCCCCTGGACCCTGTTTCCCTGCCTGTTCCTGGACCCTGATGCGCCGTGGGTTTCCCTGGACCCTCATTCCCTTGTTTTGACCCCTGCCTGTTCTGCATTATACCCCTGTCATATTCCCCACCTGTGTGTCTGCAATTCGGTTCTTTCTGTGACCATCCCACACTTGACACCTTGGTAAAGATATCTCCACCAATCTGTCAGATTTGTTTACCCTTTGGTAAACAACTTTACTCCATTGGTCAAATCCATTGATATCCAGACCTCACTTGATGGAACAACCTCAACCGCTCACTAACTGGTAGGATAGCAGCAGTGAAAATGAATATACTTGGAAAAATAAACTATATATTTTCAGTGACCCCAGTCTAACCTACAGTGAATTGGTTTAATGCTCTATCCTCAATAATTAAATTCTATTGGAAATACAAGAAACCAAGAATTAAACCAGCAACGCTACAGGGAGAAACAAAGACTGTGACGGACTAGTAGCCCCAAATTTCAGATAATACTATTTAGCAAACATCTTCAATTTAAAATTAAATGGTTACAACCAGAACAACTGGGCCATGAATGGCGAGACATTGAACAATGTCAGAAGTTATCAGTATTGGATCTCTCTTTACTGAATCAATAAGGAACCATAATTGCCTCAACTCATTCATCGCAACAACTCTGTCAGACTGGTGGCGATTCCTCAAACTTAGTGGTCACAATCTCCATACAAATTCACTGCAGCCTGGATTTTCTGGTTTAAAACAGACCAATAATCCTCAGATCTTGACAAGTTAATCACCTGAAACATATTTTTGAAAACAATTTCCCAATCTCCTTCCCAACCTGAACCCAAAGGTATATCGATGGTCAAAGTTTCTTGCAATTTCTTCAATGACGGGCCTTGGGTGCTCCTGGGGGGTGTCCTTTTGGGGTGCCTGTGGCTGGCATCCGTGCGATGGTTTGGGGCATGGTTGTGTTTGGGGTTGGGGGCAGGGGTTGCAGGTTTGGGTCTTGTCCCCATGGTCGACGGGTCTGCTCACCACTGGGGTCGCCTGCCCCATAGGCGGGGTGGTGGGGTTTGCGTGACTTTCTGCAAACTGTGGGGGGGATGGTAGACATTTCGTTTGGTCCTGTGACCCGGGGGCCTGAGCCTGGCCGGGTGTGCTTGGCGTGGTGCTTCCCCCACAGGCTCCTTTGGCGGACACCTGTCATCACACCTGGTTGCCTGGGTACCTGTCCTCTGGCACTCTCGATGCACGGGGTGCTTGTCGCTGGGGGGGCGGGCTATGGGTGGTGGGGCTGTCTGCCGTCCTCTATTGTGTGCTCCGCATGCACAGTGGCCAGGGGCTGACCAAGGACCTGATTGACTACCCGGCATGGCGGAGGCCTATGGTGGACCACTCTTTGCCTGTGGCTGGTTGCTATGCATTGGGTGCCTCCAGTTACAGGAGGTGGGCGTGCTATGCCATGGTCGGTTCCGGGTTCCATGTGGCTTCTCCCTGACATGCTGCTCCTTTGCGTTGATCTGGTTGTGTTCGCCTAGCTCTCCCAATGCCAAACCTCATCCTCAGTGTATACTGCAGTCGATCCCGCCGGATCGACTGCAGGGCCTCTGCTCCCGCTGTGCGGCTTCTCTGTGGCGGGTGCCCAAGGTGCCCGAGGTGGTGGAGGGCCCATATATCTGGTGGCCTGTTGGCGTCGGCAGGGGGGGCTAACACACACACACGCACACACATATAGGTGGTCTCATCACAGGCACACACCACCAACACCTGCTTTGAACACAGCCCTCATGGTTAAATTCCCCTCCTTTTCTTCCTCATTTACTACCATTACTATGACAGGAAGAGGCCAAGTGCCCAATTTCTGTTCCAGTTTGCCAAGATTTAATTAACTCACTCTTTTGATGCTGTCGTCCTATGTTTGTCTTTCCGTATACACGTTGTTTGTTTCTTTGTTTATGTTTTCCCACGTACGTGTTGTTCGGTTCTATGTTTTTTCGCTAATTGATAATAGACCCAAACACGGTAAAATAGTTCACCAAAGAAGGTGATTGGTGGCGGTTCTGTACAACAAAAAACTGTACTATTGTCATCCTACAGGTCGTCCACAGGACAGAGCTATTGCGGCAGTTCTTGACGATTTAACAATTAATAGAGTGTTTCATTGAGGGTTGAACGCCACTTGCAGACTAGATGCAATAGCATAGAAATACTGTGTTGTATGCCCAGCATGCTGACAGCACGGGTTAGAAGGGAAAAAAAAAAAAAAACGAACATTAAAAAAAATTATACATAACAACAATAGGGGGAAGGAATGAATGGTGTCAGGTAGAGAAAAGAGAAGAAAGGAAAATGGGGTGGTGAAGAGAGAAACAGAAAGAGCGAGCAAGAGAGATACACTTCCTGTTCTAAGCAATGTTGCGAGGAGCCTGAACGGGGAAGCACAGGTGAATATAGACCTCTGTCACTGTGTGAATGATGGAGGTGTGGAGTGGGGATGGTAATTAGTAAAAAGAGAGAGAATAAATACATCGGGCGACAAGTACAATCGCTGCAATGTGTTGACGGAAAGGCCTCGGTAAGCCGAAAAACTGTAATTCAATACATTCTGAGGATTAGTGTGTGTGTGTGTGTTTATCTCCCGGCGAAATAGTGCCTTACAGCGCAACGGATTTGCCCTCCTTCAAATGGGTTAGATTTTAGCCTGCAAGGTATTGCAACTAAACAGGATTCTAAAAATACTCAGGCTAGTTGTCGAGAAGATTTCCCCAGCAGTTAACTGTCTACGTCCTGAAGCCTCCCCTGTTTCAGCTTATACCCCATAAGTGACCTACAATAGGACACAACTCGAAAGCCACTTCAGTTAATGACAGCTCTTCCTTAATCGAGTGCAAGTTGGTGTGGTTGCTGGGAATTTATTTAGAGGCAAATATACTCTGGTGGACCAAGGGGGCGGGGCCAATCCGCCGCTGCAGACAGGCGTTGCAGGCTCCCATCAGCTGCTGTGAATCAGGCTTATCAACAGAGTTACTCCGCTAATTTGCCTGATCCCAAAACAGGAAGATTTAATTGTTTGTGTGTGTCCACACAGTAGAAATCGGCATGCCTTCGAGTCAGACAGGACGGGGCGAGTCAACCCGACAGGCAAACATTCAGACACAGACAGCGGGAGATTGTGGAAGCGGGGATTCACATGGACTATTTGTATGTTGGCCTGCGAACCCCTGATTTTCCTTTTCAGCCCATGAGCCACCGGTGATTTTTAAAAGACTGAACAATATACACGCCAACTGGCGCTGTTTCGCCTCCGCCTGCCTGCTCTTCCTCATTACCTGGCCCTGAGCCAGAACACACCTCCACAAGTGGCGCCTGTGCACGGACATGGAGCAGCGCCAGGCAGAATCCCTTGACGCCCCCGCCCCCTAAAACAGATGGTGGCGGTCCTCACCACAATGCAGGAACAACAAGCCCTGTAGTTCCAGGAGATGGCGAGGGCCCGTGAGCGGGACCAGGGGGTGCTCCGGGAAACCTAGCAGGCAATTCAGATCTTCTTCCGGGAGTGCACCAGACCCAGTGGGGAACGACCGACAGCCCCCCAGTCCCCCTGCTACAGAAGATGACGGGGGAGGATGATCCCAAGGCGTTCCTCACCAACTTTTAACAGATGGCAGAGGCGACCAGATGGACGGACCATGAGCAGGTGTGGCGGCTCGTTCCCCTCCTCACAGGAGAAGCCCAGCTGGCGGCACATGCTCAACTGACGGAGCAGCGGATAAGCTATGCTGTCGTGCAGAGGGCGGTGATAGAACAGGTTGGGAGGACACCTGAGGGCCACCCTCTACGCCTCTGGTCACTCCGGTCACTTCCCTTTGGCCCAGTGGTGGCTCAGACCAGAGGAGCGCTCCCCACACCAGATTGTCGAGGCGGTGGCCACCGAACAGTTCGTGGACAATCTCCTGGCCTGGGCTGTAAGCTGGGTGAGATGCCACCGTCCAGCCTCCCTCCAAGCTGCTATAGCCCTCGCATAGGGCATATGTCAGTGTTGCGGAGGGACTTGGAGGTCGCACTGGCAGAGGTCACCAGAGCAGAAGAGGGGGAGCCACAGGTGGGAACTTCCCCCGAAACCCTCAGTGCATCCCATGGAGGACTTTTTGCTTTGATTTTGCAGTGATTACGGATAGATTATATTGAGTGAACCGTGACGCTCAGTCAGGAGAATAGGTTACCCAATTGTTAGTCCCTAAGAGCCATCAAGATTTAGTCTTCCAGGTGGCTCATTAAAACCTGATGGTCGGTCACCTTGGACACGAAAAAACACTTGAGCGGATAATGGCCTGTTGCTATTGGCCGGGCGGATGTGCGGCAGCGCTGTGTTGCCTGTTCTGAGTGACAGAGGGTGAATCCACTAGCTATTTCCAGACAGCCGTTGAGGCCCCTCCTCTTAGTCGAGACTCAATTCCAGAGAATCGCTATGGATCTCATTGGGCCATTAGACCGTAGTGCTTGGGGCTCATGTTAATCCTCGTGGGCTACACGACCAATACTCAGAAGCAGTGCCGTTGCGCAGTATTATGGCCAAAAAGTGGCACAGGCTCTGTTTCAGGTCATCTCCTTGGGAATCTAAAGGAAATCCTGACCAATCAGGGCACTTTGTTTATCTCACACACACTGCATGAACAGTATGGGTTACTATGAGTTTACTACCCGCAGACAGATGGCCTGGTCGAGCGCTTCAACAAAATGTTGAAAAACATTATCCGGAAGTCCGTCCAACATGACAGCCGAAACTGGGACTCATGGCTGATCCCCCTGTTGTTTGTGGTGAGGGAGGTTCTCCAGTCCTCCATAGGGTTTTCCCCCTTTTAGCTACTGTTCGGCAAGAGACCTCAGCGGGTGCTCGACCTGATTAAGGAAAACTGGCAGGAAGGTCCCAGCACCAGTAAAATCGAGTTCCAGTACATCCTTCGACTTGAGAGCAAAGCTACTCGCCTTAGGGCAGGAATCATGAGAGAACTTGTTCCAGGCCCAGGAACATAAGCACCGTCTGTATGACAGGGGGGCTCGGTTAAGACAATTCTCACCAGGAGACGAGGTGTGAGTACTACTCCCTACGTCCAGCTCAAAATTATTGGCAAAGTGGCAAGGGCCCTTGGTGGTCACACGATGCGTGGGGAGGTCGATTATGAGGTTGAATGCACAGACAGGTGGGGGTCTGCCCAATTTTATCACCTAAACCTCCTAAAACAATGGAGGGAAGGCGTGCCCGTGGAACTGGCCACAGTGACTATTGAGAGGGACAAGTTGGGGCCCGAGCTTTCAAAGCCGGCAGATAGCACTGCGGCCCTTTTAAGTGACCATCTCTCTCCCGGCCATAGCGCGGATGTCACGGCGCTGCAGCAGCGCTTTGCCGACGTGTTCTCTCCCCTGCCTGGCTCTTACCCCTGACACTCCACCATGTGGAGACGACCCCAGGGGGTGAAAGTGTGCTCTCGGCCATATCGCCTGCCCGAAAAAAAACGGAAAATAGTGCAGAAGGAATTAGAGGCCATGCTGGACATGAGGGTAATAAAGAAATTTACGAGCGAATGGTCCATGGTCCTGATGGGTCAGTACAGTTTTGCGTAGATTACGGGAAGGTGAACGCGGTGTCAAAGTTTAATGCCTACCCAATGCCCCATGTCGATGAGCTTCTCGACCGGTTAAGTACGGCTTTTTTTACAACGCTGGATTTAACCAAGGGCTACTGACAGATTCCCTTGTCCCAGCAGTCCAAGGAAAAATCGGCCTTCTCCCCTCCGCAAGGCCTTTACCACGTTCCGGGTTCTTCCATTCAGGTTGTTTGGTGCTCCCGGGTCCTTTCAGAGAATCATGGACAGGATCCTGCGTCTGCATTCAGCATTTGCAGCTGCATATTTAGATGATGTTATTATTCATAGCGATACGTGGAAGCGGCATATGCAGCATGTGGACACATTGCTAGCGTCCCTGAGACGCGAGGGGTTCACCCCCAACCCAAAGAAGTGCACGGTTGGACGGAGGGAGTTACGGTATTTGGGGTACCACTTGGGGGGGGCCTGCTCCGACCGCAGGCAGAGAAGACCGCTGCTGTCGCGAACACGCCAACACCCAAGACTGAAAAGGAGGTAAAGCAGATTTTGATGCTGGCTGGATACTATAGGACTATAGTGCCAGAATATGCAGCACTGTCCAGCCCCTTCACGGTCTTGACTCAGAAAAGGTGCTCCAGATCCAGTCCAGTGGTCAGAGCCGTGCCAGCAGGATTTGTCAAATTTAACGCAGCTGTCTGTGTGGAGCCTGTACTGCATACCCCTAACTTTGCTCTTCCTTTCTGTCTGTAGACGGACGCGTCAGACAGGGGGCTTGGAGCCGTTCTGTCCCAGGAGGTCAAGGGAGTTGACCGGCCGGAGCTGTACCTCAGCCGCAAGCTGGTGGCGTGGGGCACGAGGTACAGCACCGTAGAAAAATAATGTTTTGCGATTAAGTGGGTGGTCACCACACTCCGCTATTACCTTCTGGGTAGGGCCTTCATGAAAGACGCCAATGCGCAGATCACCCGGTGGTATCTGGCTCTACATCCCTTCAACTTCCAGGTGATCCACAGGCCGGGTACCCAGATGGTCATAGCAGACTTCCTCTCCCGCTCTGGGGTGAAGTCGGCTGTCGACAGCCCCCGGCCTTAGTGGGACGGTGGGAGTATGTGGCGGACCAAGGAGGCGGAGCCAAGCTACCGCTGCAGACAGGCAGTGCAGGCTCCCCTCCCGGGGCCGCTCAACTGCTGTGGATCAGGCAGGCAGAGGCTTTGCCTCCTCTTCCTCATTCCCTGGCCTTGAGACAGAAAACACCTCTACTTATATGTTTGTCACAAAAAGATGTTTTTAATAAAGGAGGCGAGACAAATTATTTGGACCCGAGCATGTGAAGTTTGCTTACTTTTTACAGTAAACAAGCAGGTTTATCAATACTTGAGTGACAGCGTTCTCTTTTATACATGAAGATGTAATCTTTATTTTAGCGGGGCAATTAATCAGTATTATACAGATGGGTTACAATAAGAATGAAAAATAAGTAACAAAACAAAATAACAGTAATAATAAAATATAAAAAAAAATAAGAATAGTAAAATAATTATTGAAACATACCCTTTCTTTTCCCCTGCTGTCTGAATCTAATTTTACAATTTAACAGTTGCCCTGCCCAAGGACACCCAATAACAGCCTGTTTCTGTAATGGGTGTGGTAAGGACCCAATTGCAGCACAAAGACAGGCAGGGGGCAGGCAGGATACATTGTCGGGGACAGGCAGGTTCGATAACGAGTACTCGTTGGAGACCCGGTCCATCTCGACGTCCTCCGCTAAATGGGCCACATGATCCTCATCGGAGTAGTCAGAGACCCCGTCCATCTCCTCATCCTCCGCTAAATGGGCCACGTCCTCATCGGAGGAGGGACCCCCCAGGGTCGACATCCCCCGCCTCTGAAACATCGCTGGAGGACGCAGACAAGAGAGGTGGTGGGGTCTGCGGTGGGGAGGGTTGACTCGGTCTGGAGGGCTGGTCAGGATGGCGCCGATGGAACCTCCTGATGATGGTGTGGTCCAGAATGTGCCTAGCAGGGACCCAGGACCTCTCCTCCGGGCCGTAACCCTCCCAATCCACCAGGTACTGCAGGCCTCTCCCACGCCGGCGGCAACGTAGGAGACGGCGGACAGAAAAGGCAGGACCCCCGTCAATGAAGGCGGGGGAGGCGCCAAGGGGACCAGAACACTCTCCCGGACCGGCTTAACTTTGGACACATGGAAGGTGGGTTGGACGCGCATGGACTTGGGGAGCTAGAGCCGCACTGCCACCGGGTTGACGACCTTCTTGATCATGAACGGGCCGATGAACCGAGGAGCCAGCTTTTTGGATTCCACCTTAAGGGGGAGGTCCCGGGTGGAGAACCAGACTTTCTGGCCCGGCTGGTACTCCAGGGCCTGGGAGCGGCGACGGTTGGCGGCAGAGGCGTTGCGGCCAGCGGCTCGGAGGGGGCGGCCCGGGCCCGGTTCCAGGTCCTGCGGCAGCAGGAAATGAAGGCCTGGACGGACGGGCAGGAAGCCTCCTTCTCAAGGGCCGGGAACAGAGGCGGTTGGAAGCCGTAGGCGCACTGGAAGGGGGAGAGCACTGTGGCCGAACTGGTCAGGGTGTTGTGGGCATATTGCACCCACAAAAGCTGCTCGGACCAGGACGACGGGTGTTGTGATGTCATGCAGCGAAGGGCTCCCTCTCCTGGTTCTTCCGCTCTGTTTGGCCATTGGACTGGGGGTGGTACGCTGAGGACAGGCTGACGGTGGCCCCCAGGAGCGCACAGAACTCCCTCCAGAAGACAGAGGCGAACTGGGGACCCCGGTCGGATACAACATCTACCGGGATGCCATGGAGGCGGACGACGTGGTACAATAATAGCTCGGCGGTGCCCTTGGCCGACAGGAGCTTCGGTAGAGGCACGAAGTGAGCCATCTTGCTAAACCGGTCCACCACGGTCAGTATGGTAGTGTTGCCGCTAGACGGTGGAAGACCGGTGGCGAAATCCATGGAGATGTGAGACCAGGGGCGATGAGGAACCGGCAGTGGGTGTCGGAGACCAGCAGGAGCAAGAAGAGAGGGTTTGTGGTGGTTACAGGTGGGGCAGGCATTGACGAACCCTCGGATGTCCTCACCCAGGGAGGGCCAGCAGAAGCGACGCTGGACGACCTCCTTCGTCCGCTGGATCCCCGGGTGGCAGGTGAGTCGGGAGTTGTGGGCCCACTGGAGAACCTCAGACCGGAAGTCAGGCAGAACGACCAGATGGTCGGGCGGACATGCGCTGGGTCCAGGTTGGTCCTGGGCGGCGGCTCTGACCTCCCCCTCCACCTCCCAGGTGAGTGTGGCAACTAGACAGGAGGACGGTAGAATGGTGTCAGGGTCAGTAGCGTCTTCCTCCTCCTCCTGGAACTGCCGGGACAGGACGTCAGGTTTGATATTGCGTGACCCCGGCCAATAGGAGAGGGAGAAATTGAACCTGGTCAGGAAGAGCGCCCAACGGGCCTGATGGAAGTTCAGTCTCCTGGTGGACTGGATATACTCCAGGTTCTTGTGGTCAGTCCACACCAGGAAAGGCAGCTGGGTTCCCTCTAGCCAGTGTCGCCACTCCTCCAGGGCCAATTTGACGGCGAGAAGTTCCCTATTCCCGATGTCGTAGTTCCTCTCGGCCGGGGTTAAATGCCTGAAGAAGAAGGCGCAGGGATGAAGCTTCTGGTCAGAGGAGGTTCTCTGGGACATAACAGCCACGACTCCAATGTCAGAGGCGTCCACTCAACCACGAACTGCCGTTCTGGGTCAGGCAATACCAGAATGGGGGCTGAAGTGAACCGTGCCTTCAGGGCCAGGAAGGCGTCGTTGGCGGCGGCGGACCACCAAAACAGCACCTTGGAGGAGGTTAGGGCTGTGGGGGGGCAGCCACCGTGCTGTAGCCTCGGATGAACCTCCGATAGAAGTTGGCAAAACTGAGGAAGCGCTGGAGCTGTTGTTTGAGAAATTAGTGGAGTCCATCTGGATGGTCCCCCTCCCTACAACGTACCCCAGGAAGGAAATGGACTGGACGTGAAACTCACACTTCTCCACCTTCACAAAGAGTGAGTTCTCCAGGAGGTGCTGCAGGACCGTCTGGACGTGGTGGACTTGCTTAGCTTGGGATCGGGAGAAGATCAGGATGTCGTCGAGGTACATGAAGACGAATTTGTTGAGCATGTCCCTGAGCACGTCATTGACCAGGGCCTGGAAGACAGTGGGGGCGTTGGTGAGACTAAAGGGCATCACCAGATATTGGTAGTGACCGGAGGGAGTGTTGAACGCCGTCTTCCATTCGTCCCCCCCTCGAACCCAGACCAGATGGTAGGCGTTGCGTAGGTCGAGCTTGGTGAACACCGTGGCCCCGTCCAGGAGTTCGAAGGCTGATGAGATGATGGGCAGGGGATAGCTGTTCTTGACCGTAATGTCGTTGAGACCGCGATAGTCAATACAGGGGCGAAGTGACTTGTCCTTCTTCTCCACGAAGAAGAAGCCCGCCCCCGCCGGGGATGAGGAGGGACGGATGATGCCCGCTGCCAGAGCATCGTTAATATAGGTGTCCATGGCCTCTCTCTCAGGTGGACAGGGAGTACAGGCGGCCTCTTGGTGGGGTGGAGCCGGGCTGGAGGTCGATGGCAATATCGTAAGGCCTGTGCGGGGGAAGGGATGTCGCCTTGGCCTTGCTGAAGACCTCCCTGAAGTCGAAGTAGTAGGGGCTGCAGAGCGAAGAGGATGGAACAGTTCGTAATGAACGGACTACAGCCGTCTGCGTCTCCGTCGTAGCATTCTGGAACCCCCACCCGGGGCTCCAGGGAGTACCCAGACTGGGCCGGTGCAGGTGCAGGGTGCAGGTGGGTCCGGGGAAGCAGGCAGGATGAACTGACCGGGAGCGATGGCGAGCTGCTGGACCTGGGCAGCTAGCGTGGCGAGCCCTTGCTCCTGGCTAGCCGCTGCTAGCCAAACGTCCGCTGAGGTGGAGGCTCGGACAGCATCCTGGTGTTGGAGCTTTGACTCCACCCTTCCCATTCGTGCCAGCAACTCGGGGTTGTGTGCTGGGTCCATTGTTGGCCAGATTGTACTGTAACGGGTGTGGTTAGGACCCAATTGCAGCAGAAAGGCAGGCAGGGATATTTGGTAATGTCTTTTATTTGTAGAGTGGACGGAAGACAGGCAGGGGGCAGGCAGGATACGTCGTCGGGGACAGGTAGGTTCGATAACGAGGAGTAAAGACAGAAGACAGGCGGAGTGGCAGGCAGGATAGGTAGTCGGAGCGAGGCAGAGTCGGTAGCGGGGAATCAGTCCGGAGAACGCTGGAGAGTCTGGTGCAAGCATCGAAGACAATCTGGCAATGGGTGACTGGTGAGAGAGGCATATATAGTGGTTGGATTGCAGATCTGGAACAGCTGTGTGCGCAGGTGAATAGAGTTGGGCTAATGGGACAGGTAAGGAGAGGGAGGGGAAGGTAGAAGAAGGCGGCGATCATGACAGTTTCCCTGTCAAAAGAACCCAGGCTTCAGCACCATGGCCCTGCCATACAGCGGACGCCCCGTTAATATCACAACTGGTCATCACAGAAGACCATACAGTCCCTCTGTTGAGTCAGCCCAGTAATAATCCCCAAACTACTGTATTCTGGAACCTAACAGCCTTGAGGCTGGGGGATTCGATCCAATTCTCCAGAGACGACTTGGCTTGACCAGATCTCTTCCTTGATGTAATGCCCGATGTATGCAGCAGGTCTGCTGCTTTTATACGGTACTATTCATGTGTACTCCTTTGGACCTCCCCTAGACCTCTCTTCAGTGACTGTCATACATCTCCACCTATCAAGGTGTCCTTCCTCAGGCCCATCTATGGCCATAGGAAAATTGCCTCTTTCGTACACCATTCACAATCTCTGGGCTCTTAGTGTTCTCCAAATCAGCATTCATGACCTTCATGACCTAACCCTATGACTCAAAAAATACTCATTCATTCATACATATACATTTTAGATCTTTCCCTACAAAATAACCTAAGATGGCTTATCTATGCTCAACCCACAATAGAATATACGTGCAGTTTTTTTACGTACAATATCTTTTGTTCACTTTTTTGGATTTTCCATGGTTACTTTCTCACACATTCTCACACAATACAGTTTGCAGTTTCTTCTATTATAGCCATTAAATCATTGTTAACCATAAATCATTTATTATTTAATCAGTGCATTTTATCATGAATCACTCATTATTTAATCATTGCATCTTAAATCATGGAAAATTATAGAAAGATTATTAGAAAATTGCAGTTGCAATACATCATGCTTTAGTATGTTTAATCATTTGACATTGGCCACTGTAACTCCCAAATGAAGAGGCTTGGTTGATAATCTTCCTCGCACTCTGACCTTTCTTTTTCCTCATGAGATCAGTGAGGATTTTAGCACTCGTGTCCTCGGTGAGGAGAGCTGCTGCGAGCGGGATCTCGAGCGGTGGTACTTCCTATTTCCTTTATGCTGGCTGTGGTGCTGTGCCATCTGGTGCCCCCTGTAACTTAGGTGGCTAATGATCCTGTTCTCTCCTGCATCCAGCAGGCTTGTACTCTTTTTTCTTTGTCTGAGCCCTGATCTTCGTACTCCTTTCTGCCTTGCCCATGCTTGTTGTTGACTCTCGGACAAGACCTCCTTCTCTTTACGTTGGTATTACCTTGGTTGTTCCCAAGGGCTTTGCCAACCCTTGGATGTGAGCCCAGGTGGTGTCATTTATTTTACTCTAAGAAGGGGCTTATTGCATTGGGTGTATGGTGGGTCAGGGTGATGGAAGCTCATTATTCTGACTGTGTGTGTGTGTGTGTGTGTGTGTGCAAGGGCATAACTATGGATGGAGAAGTTGGGGGGACATGGCGCGGCGAGGGGGGGGGGGCTGTTAAAAGAATAACGGAGAATGCGTCCCCATCACGCACAGGGCTTTTTCTTGTTACAAAAGGAAACAGAGCAAAATAAAATAACCTACTTCTAAAATAATAACACACTGTTTTATCGTACTGATCATAGGCGCCCCATAACTGGTGTGCCATGGGCACAGTTGGTACCATTAAGGGAGGAGCCAGGGTGCAGAGCCACTATTATTTTAAATTGTATAGTTATGTTTACAATCATATATTAAGCTCTGGAACCCCCTATCCTGGTTTTACCAGGATGAGGGGGGCTGGACCTCTGTCTGTGTGTGTGTGTGTGTGTGTGTGTGTGTGTGTGTGTGTGTGTGTGTGTGTGTGTGTGTGGTGGGCGGGGCGGTATTTGAGAGATGGGGAATGTGTAGAGAGAGAGACATAGAGAGAGAGTGCTTGTGTATGGCTCTCACACACACACACACACACACACACACACACACACACATTTTGGCAGGTGTCCAAATAATACTCCCATTAAGGAATTAGACTTGACCTCTTGTTACTTAAAATGTCACTGGTGTTTAAGTTTTCTATTTATTTATTACAATTCCTAACCGGCATCAATAACACACACACACACACACACACACACACACACACACACACACACACACACACACACACACACACACACACACACACACACACACACACACACACACACAAATATGGACATGAATGTGTTTAGTGTGTGCACTTCTGAATCATCATTTTGCCCGAATCAAATGTTATCTTTTCACCAACCACCTCTATAAAACCAGTGTACGGCTACTGTTATGCAATGTCTTCATACAATATATACATATTTATATGTATATATTGTATTCATTTTTTTGTCGATAATTTTGGTCTAGTTCTCATGTTATACGCATACACATATACAGGTCAAGGCCAATACAAGAAATATTTATATTGCACCATTTTAAAATACAGCACATAAAAAAAAAATATTCTAATGTCTAAAATGTCTAAAAGATGATAATTAATATTGCATAAAAATATCATTGAGGGAGTCTCTGCCCACAGGTAGGTTTTTAGGGAGGGAGACGGATTCTTTCTTGCTGTGGTGCGCCAACATGGCAAGAGTTTTTTTTATTATTCAGAGAAACAAAAGGCTTGCAGGCCAGAAGTATGAATAATAATAATAATAATAATAATAATAATAATAATAATAATAATCAGAAGAAGAACAAGAACAATAATGATGATGAGGATGATGATTTTGGGTGCAGGAGGAATGGCGTTCCGCTCTGGCTCCTGGTCAGCTGACAAGCCCATGCGCCAAAAGACAAATATGGATTAAGAAAGCTCCCTGCCTCAAGTCAGACTAATCAGCGCCCAGCGGGCACTGATTTGGCTGATTCGAGGCGGCTTGGCAGCGGCGGGAAGGGGAACTGTGCTGTAGTCTGCAGCCGGTGCTTGACCACGGCCCTTGGTCTGTCACATACCCCCAAGGCCCGACTTAGGCCGAGGAGCCGTCCGCCCGATAGCCGACTGTCTGAGTGTCACGCCTCCCTCCATATAACTTGTCACTAATCACCAAAAAATACGGGTGAGTGAGCATGGCGCCTGGGAATCAATATGCCATTGATTTTAACTAAACCCTCAAAGGCCCGTGAAGGGAAAGGGTAGGTAAAGGGGACCGGGGGAGATGCAACTTGGGATCATGCCGCCCTCGCACCCGTTGCGCCCACCGTCGACCCCTCGGCGTCACCATGCGCTACACAACACTCACACTCCCCAACCACCCTAATCCTAACCCACCGTGAATGCACTCCTCCAAACTCTCTCATCAATGCGTCAAACCCTGGCCAATCTGCGACCAAAATCAGGGAGTGTGACAAGCGGGAACTACCCGGATCCTGTACCCTATGCTATTTTCCCTTGGGTTGAACCAGGTGTTGCTGGACCATCGTCTGCAAACAGCCTGAGTCCAGCAAAGCCTGATGTCTACCCCCTTGTAGCCTTGCCGGCAACTCAGACCACCTGGCCGAGTTCCATCCGGGGACAGTCCCGGAAGTCATGGCCGGGCTGCCCGTAGTGCCCGCATCCCTACCCAGACCTCTGCGCAGCTCCCTGATTTCCCACGGCAGCACCGCCCTAGGAGCGACAGCGGACAGATAGGGGACAGCATGGGAAGGGGAGAGAGTGTATCGCAGCACCACAGGACCCGGCTGGTAGACATCTTTTCCTTCCCCGGGCCGGCGGGAGGGTGATCGTGCGGGAAAGGCTGGGGGCGTCGAGTTTTGTCGTGATGCGCCAACATGGCGAGTATTTTATTATTCAGAGGAAAAAAAAACTTGCAGTCCAGGAGTATAAATTAAAAACATAATAATAATAATAATAATAATAATAATAATAATAATGATGATGATGAGGCTGATGATTATGGGTGCAGGAGAAATGGCCTTCCACTCTGGCTCCTGGTCGGCTGACGAGCCTGTGCGCCGATCCGCTCTGCAAGACAGACAAACATTAAGAAAGCTACTTGCCTCGAATTGGACCAATCAGGGTCGCATGGGCTCTCTCTCTCTCTCTCTCTCTCTCTCTGATGTAATTTGCTGACACTGCACCCCTCTTCCCCAGTCTTGGCCGTGTCCGTCGTCTCCTCTGCTTGGCCGATGCCTCTTCATGCTAGCAGCGATATGGTTAATCGGATAACATCGTCACTAATCTCTTTATCCCTTTTAAGAAATCTGCGTTCATAAGTCTACAATCATTTAGCGATGGAGAGAGGCCAAATACGTAAGCAGCCGCAACTTAACGATGTCAGAAATAGAATAACGATGTATATTCATTCCAAATATATTAATTATATATATATATATATATATATATATAATTATATAACATTAATTATAAAAATGAAAAGTCTTTGGCTGAGCTATGTTCCATGTTCTTGCTGCACATTAAAGGTGCAGTGTGTAGAATTGACAAACGGACTTGGCAGAAATGGAATCTAATATTCATGAGGATGTTTAAATTAGTGTATAACCCAATGAAGATAAGAATCATTGGATTGGCATTCTCTTAGGCATTCGCTTATGTTGCACCGCCGTGGGGGTGCAACATGAATACCCCCATATTCAGTTTGTTGTGATCTGCGACATGCATTGCTAGATGCCACAAAATTTTACACAGCCTTTCTTTAAAACAGTTCTCCAAGCGGTTAAAGTGGTAAAGTGGTAAGATTATTTTGTTAAAAAATTCCATATTTTATACGTTATTTATCTGGTGCTTTAAAGAAACAGTCATTCAATGTATTGGTGTCATGCAGGTGCCCAAGAAATGAAAGGAATGCCAAAATGAACAAGCAGGAGATTAGAGGACTAAGAAAACTTCAGAAATTCTGAAAATATTATTCAAAAGACAATTAATGGCATATTGCTGTCTCATTTTTTTAATAACAAATCCATATATACATATAGTATCTGTTGAGATTTGGTACACTGAGGAAATCAGAAGGACCCAATTTGAAACCTCTCCTTTGGATTTACTGTCTCTAATTTTCACTTATTCTTTCTTTCCATTGATATTTCCATTTTTTTTCAATTTCAAATCCTTCCCATGGTCTCTCTCTCTCTCTCTCTCTCTCTCTCTCTCTCTCTCTCTCTCTCTCTCTCTCTGCTTGTTTAATAAACATCCAACCTTTTCAACACCAAATGCATCGTAGCATCTGGGCAGAAGAGACCAATATAGGAACCCCCACCCCCCGTTCAGCCCCGAAGCTCACTTCATCCAAACGTAGCGACCGACTGAAGCGGCTTCGGTTCTGCTTTTTTTTTTTCCTGCCAGCTACGTCAGACTGGTTGCTAGGTGATGGTGGCCGCGAAGCACAAATTGTCTGTCAAATGGGTATAGAAAACTTTAGGGCTTCCTGTTAATGTGGCTGACAAGACTCCTACGCATGCAGGCTGCAGTTAGAGTTACAGCCACCACATGGAACAGTTATTCGACGATTGTCTCTGGCATAGGTTAATCTATTAAGGATATATTTGTTTTTTTGGCGGCGTTTCAATAAATATTTTGATTTGATTAAGGTGCGGTTGTCATGTATATCTCGGGTTAGGGTATCCTTCTTTCTTTGTCTCTCTCCAGGATATTGTAGCCAGGGCCATTTAGAAGGCACCCTTCGTATTAGGTCTCTTGTTTATCTTGTTTGTGTGTGTTGAATCGATCCCTAGACGCTGGACTGTGGACATTCTGGGACGGTGTCTGTTCTTTAATGGCTGCCTGCGGGGGTCCCTGACACTGTGGCACTACCGCTTTCTGAGCGCAGGGTGTCTGACCCTTCGCTTCAACCCTAGGATGGGTTGAAGCAAATCTGTTTGTCACACTGAATGCCAGCAAAAGCCCTCATTGCACTCAAGGGGATTATTTACAAACTCGTTGAACCCCAATGACATCGCATGGTGTCTGTGGTGGCAATTTGTATGATTAACCCTCTCAGGTCGACCCCCACACCAAACAAATGCCTAAATGTAACCGTCTCACCTGTAACCAAAATACTCACAATAGTCCCACCCCTGCTGGTGAGTTTTCCGCCTTCTAAAGAGCAGAATAACAGTGCATAAGAGTGCAGCGCTTTCACTCCGGCTGTTGATGCCGAAAGTCAACGCCGCGTTGTCACTACAGCAGATGTTTGAAAAGCCCACATCGAAGAAGAATGCGCACTGGCAGCTGCTGTTGTTCTTCTCTTTTCTTTTTCAGCAATACATTTTTGCTTTGTTGTCCCCCCCCACATACACACACGCACACACACACACTTCCTCTGGATACTTACTAGGGGGTTGGAACAAAGCCTCACCGCCTTAAAATCTATCTATCGATCTGTCTATCTGTCTATCTGTCTATCTGTCTGTCTGTCTGTCTGTCTGTCTGCACCATATTATTCTTGCCTTCTGCTGACAGCGGTGCAGACACAATCATTCAAAGGTATTTACCAATCAGCAGATTAAAGGCTGCTGCTGGAAGGTGAGCTGGAAAAAAAATGATTTTTAGCTGGTCTCATCGTCTTTATTAGCTGGCTAAGTGAAACAAAAAACTGACAAGTGAGCAAAGCAACACAATTCACTAAAGCTCAGGCCCTGTCGGCGAAGCCACGCTCGCAAGATGAAATGATACTCCCCCCGTGCGTTTCTGTGTATGTGTGTGTTTGTGTCACAGTTGGCTTGTCTGCTTTTCCTCGTCCAATAACGGGTTGTCCAAGGCGTGTAAATATGTGAGCGTGCGCCGGGCCTTTAATAAGAAAGGCCGCGCTCGGAAAATGAAGTAGGTGAGGCGAAACGCTAACTGAATGACGCTGCTAAATTCATTCCTCTCGCGCGCCGTGCGTGCGTGCGTGCGTGTTGGCGTGTACGCACCCCGGGTAGTATCCGGTATCTGCTTTGCGCCCCGCCCGTTTGAAATGTAAGTCCAATTTAACTTCCAAATGAAAGAGGAAACCTTGCAGGAATGTGAACCGTTCTGGTTAGGAGAAATTCCACCCTCATCAACTTTTGAAATTGGATTTCCCCCTCTCTCTCGGTTTATTGTTGTGGTGGCAACATTTTAATTTAGACGTTACGTGGACAGACACAGTTTGCGCGGAAAAGCACAATCCTTGCCGTATTTTGGGGAGACAAAGGCTTCAAAGAGCTCTATCAGACTGCCTTTAAAAAGAAGAGAGGGAAAAATACAATGGCAAATTGTCAAAATTAATTAGTTTGTTTTTCGCTGACAGAGGAGCCTGCACACACACGCATGCACGCGCACACACACACACACACACACACACACACAGATCATTTTATGCTTACACGTATCTCCTCATGTTCATGCAGCCACCGAAAACCGACACACGCAGACACGGTGTGGGAGCAATATTTTTGATTGTGTTCTTCTGGCTGCCGCACTGCATAGGCCAGGAATGTCTGGGCAACCCGAGAGATTTTTTTGGGGAATTCAATTCTTCTCTTGTCTTGGAAATACCGGCGATCAAACAACTATCAGGCGCTGTCAGATTCAAGCTGCAGTCAGTCACCCTCCTTTGACTCTGATCGATGGAAACCAAGGGGTGATTGTGAAAGGTCACGACAAAAAGGTGGAAGCTTTTAGTGAAATTGATTGGATTAGATTTGGGTTGTTTGGTGGCCACCTCACAAAGAAGAACAAAGGAGCTCTTGAAAAGAACAATGTAAGCGACTATTGAAAGTCCACCATTAGAGCAGGATCATTGGGAATATTGATTTGAAGGCAAGCGGAACTCTCATTTGAATAACCGGTATTAAGCCAAGCGTAGCTGGAAAGGGTGAGCTCAGTGAAGTCACTAGAATGAACCATATGAATGAGTTGGTGGCTGATGTATCAAATGTTGACGAGGTTCAGGAACCGATGATCAAAAAAGTGTGTGAAGTCATCATGAATTGTACTCTCCGATGACGGCCGTAAGAAAGATACTGAGACGTGTTACAAGCCAATGCTGGCGAATATATCTGGATTTCAGGCCAGCCATTCCCTAAAATGAGAACGATTAAGATGTTTTATTACAGTAATAAAGGTACAGGTATTAACTACATGTAAAAAAGAAAATGGTTAATATACATTGATTATAACAGACTGACTGTCCTTTTATAATAGAATCTAATTTATTTTATTGTTATTATATGTTCATGTATTTCTCTGCTGACAGTTATTCTTATTCGGGACTGCCGCTTTAAGGGCCCCAGTACACGCAGAGAGGAAGGGAATGTGCAGGGCGGGAAGGAAGGTTTTGTTAGAGGAGAAACTACACTACTGTCAGGAAAAGAGCTATGTTGGTGAACGGAGAAGAAAAATTAAACCTCTAAAGGGGAGAAGTACTGAGTGTGTCTGTTCAGGGGTGCAACAAAGAGTATAATGAGCAAGAAGTTGATAATGTTGCTTCAGTGGACATTACCTCTATGGTTGTCAGTCACAGGCCAAGTTTGTCCCATCTCCGAACTCTAGCGTAGCATTGTTCAAGCCATGTCTCTCTGTCCAAGGCTTTGCTCAAATTATTATTCTTCCAGAACTGGAGGAACTCTGCAAATTTCTGCAAATTGTCCATGCACCTTGACCTGTGCTGTGCCTCGTCAAAGTAGTCCTCGTACAGCCTCAAGCTGAGCTTTCCCTTTCTCCCATATTTCTCTTCTTGCAGGGAAAACAGTGCAATTTCTTCCCTTTTGCAATTTAACTAGAATTGACTCCCATATTGACAGCCCTTACTCACAGATGAATGCTGGCAAGTCACTATCTTACACACAGTGAATAAAGTTCTTAGGCCTTGATCTCCAAGAACCATGGTTCTAGGTCCTAGATGATTTTGACATTGGTTTCATGTGTTTGGTTTCAATCCAGGATGTATTTATCTGTGGCCAAAAGAACGACGGAACAGCAATTAATAGAGAGTTAATTTACTTTTTGCACACTGTTCTGGTTTTATTCAAATGTCGGGATGCCACAGAAAGCCATTAATCTTGATTATGACCATAGGAAATGGCTGTTTGTATTTTTAGTGTTGGGTAAACTTGGCCTTTGATTGTCGTCAAACCTGTCCACTTCAACACTGTTAACATGTCATGGTTTCATAGTTACAACTCACAAAGTTATACCATACAATTGAACAACACTATATTGAGAACTGTTGATCAAAAAGTCATCAAAAGAAACCAAGACTGCCGGGTCAGATTACAACTTGAGGCCTTAAGTTTGCACAAAAGATATCCATCTTGTAAAAGCTGCTCCAGTGATGGTGCAAGTTTTCGCTCTGGAGTTGTCCGATATTCTTTTACAGTACACAAAGACCAAAGATTCTTTGTTGCAAAGGGGCCCCACTTAGTCAGGCCATCTTTCCACTTCCACAGGTCTGTTCCCGGAGACCATAGATTCACCACAGAAAATAATGACAACAGCCATGGGATATTATGCAGCCTCAGGTAGGTGTGGGTAGGTTTGAGAGAGGTCAAAATGTCAAATATTTCACACAAAAGAACATTCACTCGCAAATACTACCTTGCACACATCCATACGGGGCATGCATGCTAGCAGGGTCTCCACTTCCCCCCTGTCCAACTCCCATGTTCCCGTTAATGGGGTTAAAGCATGACTCGCACCTTCTCTCTGACTCCGTGGATGTCCCTACATGATTATGCTCTTCTCTCGCTTTCTTTCCTCTCACATTCACTTGCCCCCCCCCGTCCACTCAGCCCTACAACATTCCTTCCTCCATCCTTCTCCCAGCATGACTAGGCAGTTCTGTCACTCCCACACCCCCAACCCACCTCCGTCTAGCGCCCAGCTTTATTGAGTTTCAAGTGGCCGTACACTGTTTAAAAGTTAAGTGCACTGCTAGTTGAGTGGCAACCTTCGCCGTACGCTATTCCAAGGAGTACAAGGCCGATTTAGCTCGCACATATTTGAGCAAACAGGCAGTGTGTCAAATTAAAATTTGGGCTGATTTTAAACAGACTTTTTTTTTTTTTCAACTGTAGGGGTCAGTTATCTTAATGCTGCACTAATCTAAAATTGGTCAACCAATATGTTTATATGAAGGTTTTAATTATGTTCACGTCAGAATCCCATGTAATTCAGGAGTGTTAATGTTATTTCTCCACTAAATGTATTGACTTTTCCGCATTTGATTTCATCTCCTTACGTACAGCGGCTTACGTGGGATGTATTGGCAGTCTAGTGCTTCTACCACATTTTAGATGCATCCCACATCTATAGTACTGCTTGTCATTGGTAAATTATGAGCAGTACGTTGTGTTGTTTAAAATGTATCCCCTTATAATTTGTAAATAATAGGCTTATATATATTTCTACACTACACTCCTGATCGTGTGGTAGCACCTAAACTCTAGAGAATGGAGAATCCTGTAGGCACAAGGGCACCCACAGGATTCTCTATTATCTCCGTTCTCTATTATTTATTAACAGGCCATAAAAGAACGTGCAGGGTAGGATGGACTGTCACAGAAAAGGAGTCTAGTCTGATGGTATGAAGTCTTCACGGGTGAATTTGATTATTTTCTACGCAAACTTCTCCCTTGACATTTCACTCTCTCTCGCTGACACAATCTCTCTCTCTCTCTCTCTCTCTCTCTCTCTCTCTCTCTCTCTCTCTCTCTCTCTCTCTCTCTCTCTCTCTCAAATAAAAATATAAGTGGCAGTGCCTTGTGACTCTAAATTATGACCCCTTATTTCTCATCTACATCGCAGCCATCGTTTCGTTTTTTTTTACCCACAACCCCTCAGTCAAAATCTTTTTATGACATTTGAAATGATTGAAAATTACAATGAACTTGTCTTAGACTGCTGCTCTTTGCCCTTCCTTTGTCTCTCCAGCATTCATCTACCTAATCGTCATTCTATTGTTACATTTGAAAACGCATCCGATTTTATATATATTGACATTTAATATTTGGATTATTTAATTACTACAGAGGCTGGCTTTGCATTATAGCAGTTCATATTGCAAAGCAGAATATTGATAATGAAAAATAAAATGACTATATAGATACCTACCGGTAAAAAGTTTTTGAACACCCCCCTTTTTTTTCCAGTTTTTAAGTCCAGTGAATAACAATAATAATAATAACAGGCTAAACAAAAAAAGGTTAGGTTTCCCAAAACAGAAAAATAATGTAATTTTCTGAGTTATTAAAAGAAAAATCCCTTCTTCATCAAATTCATCAAGAAACTACAAAGGGAACAAGTAATGAGTTAACAACTTACAGATGTGGAATGGAAGTAAACCAAGCCTTGAAAGTTGATACAAAAAATTAGAAAGAATTCCACGTGTGTGTACGTTATATCTGCAAAAGGTAGCTACTTTGATGAGTCAAAAATTTTGATCAGATTTTGTTAAACAAACAGATTCCATGATTTTTTTTTTTTTATTCCCAATTGGTTGTGATATTTGCTTTAATTTCAAAGTATAATGACATCTTTAACTACATAAATTTCAAGAACAAAAATGAAAAAATGGAGCTTTACTTAAACTTTTGACCCGGTAGTGTAAATGGACAGATAGATGTATTGACAGGCAGACAAATTGATTTTCTAGCCCCAAAGTCAAATATTGTTGACAAAAAAAAAACTTCTAAGTATCTCCATCACTCAGAAATATTGATGTGTCACAGTTTTAGCTCCTATAATAAATCCTCTCCAATGCGGTGCATTCCTGCTTGAAATAAATATTTAGGAGAGAAATGACCTTTAAATACGGCAATTTTCTCAAACACAACTCTTTTCGCCATGGATCGTATAATTTGCCATTTGTGCTTGCTGCAATCCACCCGAGAACACGTAAATGCTTCTACAGATCCGTGTGGGTCCACACAATTTTGCAAACCTGCAGACAGAACACAGAATCCACTGGCTGGTCCAGGAATTACTGCTGGATGATGGCAGGTTCCAGAATTATTTCCAGCTGGATAGAAGGTCGCACCCCGGATTGGCAAGATGGACACTAACTACAGGCTTGCCATCTGTCTACGGTAGGTTGAAAATAGTGAATAAAAAGTTTCAATTAAAATAATGTGCTTTCAGAAATCACCTTGTTTGCTTTGCAATTGTCAAAAATTATCTTTGGTAAATGCCTACACAATCTAAACATATGAAACAAATACACAATCTATGTATGGATGCATGTATAGTCTTATTGCTTTTACCGATTACTCTGATAAAAAAAAAAAACAACAACTACATAATAGTAATAAAAGCTGTACTTCTAGAATTAATGAATATTCCAACAGATTCATAGCATCTGGGGCCAACAGCTATCGTATTGGGTCACAGCCTCAACCTAACAGAAGATGCCCTGCTGGTGGGAGAAGATGACCTGTGACCCCAGCCTCATGTCTTTGTGGAGAATGAGGCCTCCCCTCTGCTGACACCGCATGAGGCCCCTCCCTGGCTTCCTCCTCCCTGGAAGAAACAGGGTTTTCAACTATCGTCTCTCACGGCAAAGGTTGGTAGTTTAAATTACCTGTGGTATTCTTTCCGCTCAGTGGCGAATGTACCGGCGTGTGATTGCCATCAGCCCTGCCATAGCGGGAGCCTGTGTGAAGGCCACATATGTCCTGCACAACTTCATGGCCCCCGATGCAGGATGGAGATGGCGGCTGGAGTGATGGAGGAAGCTACAGCACTGCAGACCAGAAGAGTAGGAAGCTACACGGGGAAGCCATCCATGTCGGGGAGGCCTATGCTTCCTACTTCTCTGCTAAGTGTGCTGTACCCTGGCAACCCATGTCATAAGCACAACCCAAATGGCCCTTTTGAAGGGACAACCACAATATATAAAGAGCAAATTTTCCATGTGAAACATATATTCGCCAATAATATTAGCCGATTACAATTTTCTGAAATGATATAGAAGTGCTTGAATTGTTATTACTGTATTAAATTGAGAATTGTAAAAAAAAAAAAAAAAAGTAGGTTAATGTAAAAAACATATTGCTAATATCACCTAAAAGATAATTCAGTTAGGATCACTTTGTCAAAGAACTTTTACTTCAATTAGCAGTACAATATATATTGGCACTATGGCTGTTCTGGGACCTCCCTGCCCTTCCACATGCATACATGGAAAGCCCAAGGCAGGGAGAGCAGCAGCAAGGACCCCCCTAGGGTACAAAACAGAGCAGGCGTCAGAGATTACATTGGTAAGTCAGAACAACATGAAAAGGAGGAGCTGGGGAGGAGGCTGGTTACAGAGCAGCATGCAAAGTAAAGTGCAAGGGTAGGCGGGTAGAGCAGCTTCAACAAGGTGCCCTGAAAGAGATTAGCCAATTGGATGCATAGACCGGATTCAGCGGATCAGCTGGTGATCTGACGAAGTCACACACCGCCAAGATTGTGACTAGATGGGGCATTGGAAATGCATTTTAGCAATGGGAGATCAGCGTTTTGCTGTTTTATTTCTGATATGTTGAACAACATTGATCCCCAGCACAATTCATACGCAAAGGTCTACCTATTACTATTTGTTGCAGAGAATAGTATACACAACACAGCTCACATATTTGGTGATTGTATTGTAAATTAAAAAATACCTTGTAAATTTAAGTTTACAGATAAAAGGTAACATTTTTATTGGCATTTATGTGCAGTTTCTTTTTAACGATAATTGCAGGGGGGGATTAAACACCGTGACTCGGTTCCATAGTTGAGTAAGTTCCTCTGTTATAAAATTCTGAGCAGGACATAACTTCAACCCCCACTGTCCTGTCTCTGCATGGAACAGGCTGACGGACCAGCTTTATTTGGGAGCTTTTGTCAGTTCACCCAACATGAACAGAAAGTCCTCCTTGGCCCAAGCTCCGATGCCCTGTGTGCAGCCATGTTTGCATGCTGTCTAGCGCTCTTCCTTTACTACTTCCTGCTTCACGCGGTACTTTCTCTCTACTGCCACTCGTGTTTTCTGAGAATACTGCAATGGAGAACGTGCCAGCCATAAACGCCCTGTACTCTCTGCGCGGGTGGCACCGCGCCCTGCCCATGAGAAGGTATAACCGGGGCTTTAGCCAGGGAGCGCACATATCCCTTATCTTGTTGACTGACCTGAGGTTGGCTTCTCAGATAGCGAGTCGCAGAAGACAGTGCAAAAAACAGAATTAGCCTCAGAAGTTAAAATTTACGTTCCTTCCTATCCCTATCAGTCTTAGAGTGCTTTAAGAATATAGAGAAGTACTAAGGCTTAATTGTTACTTGCTAATTGTCAGCTTTAGTGAGGTAATGTGAAGGATCAAATGATACTGTGGGTGTAGTGAATTTGTCACCTCTGAGAAATCCATAAAAGCTGTGAAGAAGACAGTTTCTAAAAGTAAGTCTGTATAAGTACAAAAGCATTTTTTCACTAGTGGGAGAGTGAAACGAATATCATTGCCTTTTGGTTTCTCTATTAAGGCCATTAGCAGGATATGAATAGAGGGCTTTTTGAGCAGGCTGTTGGCATATGAACCTAAACATCAGAAATGGCTGCATTCAGTGGGATTTAAAACATTGAACGATAAAGGCACAAATTATCGAAATATCGACAGGAAATAGCTTCAGAAAAGGTGGCACGAAAGTAGATTAAATAAGGCTATACCAGAACCATACATGGTTTCAAACGAAGCCAGAACTCATATAGCGAGCAACAGATTGCATATAGGTTTGCAGGGTTGAGTTGAATCTAGCACAGTTTGAAAGAATGGGGGGCAGGTCAGGCTGGATGGCGCTGCCTCTGGGCACCGTGGGCAAAATTCAAACCAGGACAAAGAATCAACAATTTTGTTATTCAAGCCTGGAATTTGAGCTTTTTGAATAATGAAGGGACGCGGAAAAAGGGGGGAAGGGCGGCACCCACGGGATTGGCTCCAAGACTTGGCATGAGTTCACGATCTTCCTGAAGACGCCTTTTACGCCAGGTGTTCCAAAAACAGCGCTTTATCCAAAACTCTGGGCTCTTAGCTTAGCTTATTTCACCACTGATAATACACTTCTGGCCTGGTGTTACATAATGTTAAGCAAGGGGTCTTGCCAGATGTGACCACTCTATTATCTAGTCATGATTTAGCCCGGTTAAAAATCTGGACCAAAAAATGGTGAGAAACAGTTTAATGGTCTAATTCCCTAATTCAGTATTACATCGTTCACCGTCATTTCACGTTTTCAGCAATTTCTTTCTAACACGTATATTGTGTGTAGAAACAAATCACTGCATTCACTTAACAGCGACTTTAAATGGAACTAAGGAGAGCCCTTTGTTAATGATATTGACAGTCGCCCCATTGTCATAAAAAACAGGATTTGTTTACTTAACCAGTATTTACCCCACAGAAGACGATCTATAACAAATGGGTACAATTCCATTATAGCAGTAGAGCAAACGTTAGCTGGTAAGGATAATAGTTCTTTTGGCCATTTATCAGAAAACCAGTGATTATTGAAAAATCCTCCAAAACCAACAGAGGGGCTGCGTCTGTATATAACTTCATAGCTAAAGAAGATTCTAGGTTAATATAAAAGAATGAGATGACAGCCCATTTGTCGCACAGAAGAGACCAGAACCGGAGCTTGGATCTGCAGCCTGCATCGAAGCTTACCATACCATGGAGTTTCTCTAGCGATTTGGAGAGGTCGAGAAGCTGGATATAAAGGAGCGACCCTGGGGAATAACACGCATTGCAAAATGTTGATGCCCAAGTGAAGATAGCAATTCCCTTTTTGAACTCGCTACTGCCTCCTGCACTCTTCTCATGACCTCTGATGCAATTATATTTTTTGAGACGCAGGGAGGCTTGCATCAGGTTGATATCTAGGGTGATTGCGAGAAAATCTATAGTCTTAAGCGGGCCATCTGTTTGAAAGCGGTGATGCATCAATCTGGTTTTAGATTTGGATAGTCCACTGGCAGAAAATCATCAGAGATGAAGCACAAGAGGCAGTTTCAGTTATATGGAAAAATACAGCAAATCGCTTCTCACAAAGTAAAAAGAATATTTGGGCTGCTGCGACAGCTGAACTTGAGCCTAACTGAGAAATACATTTTCTCTCTCCATTTAACACCAAATAGAAGGCATTGAAAACGGCGAAAAGGCATCACTTTGAAAGTGTCTGATATTTGCCTTAGCTAGTCACGCACCCCTACCTGCTTTCTTGATAAACATAATAGCATCGTCAACAAAAGCATAAAAAAGGGAGAAGGGTTCCAAAGGATTGAAACTCTTGATGCTTTGAGTTTGTCATAAGGAGCATGATGTCCAAAGGATTGAGACTCTTGATGCTTTGAGTTTCGTCATTAGGAGCAGATAAATCAATGATTAGGCACTTTTCCCAGAATATTTACAGATAGCTATACCTATAGGATTAATGTGAGTCATTGAAAAGGGAAATTCATCAAATAGACCAATCATGAATCCTTCTTAACCTCTTTTTTAGTAATTGGCAGCACGGTGGCCAGCACTGCTATCTCACAGCAAGAAGGGCCTTGCCAAATCCTGGCTGTCCCAGCTCTTCTCTGCAAGGAGCCCGTATGCTCACCCTGTGTCTCCGTGGGTCTCCCCCGGGTGCTGCGATCTTCTCCCATCATTGAAAGACATGCATGCCAGGGGCCAACACTATTGTCTGTGCCCAGGACCAAGGCACTGGCAAACAGCTTGTGCCGGTCCCAGTGTGCTGCACCGTGGCCACCCAAAGCCCCCAGGCATAGGATGTGTCAAAGGCAGAAGACACATTTTCCCAGAGGGATTAATAAATAAAATATGCATCAACTATCTCAGGCTCCTTCGGGCAAATTTCAAATAATTGTTAACAAATGATACTTTTGGCAGTCAAGTCAAACCAGCTATGAACCTTTGAACCGGTCTTGTGATGAAATAATTGACAAACAGTGGTTAGGATAGAAATTGCAGCAGCAAGAGGAAAAATGAAATCCTGGCAGAGACTGGAACTGCATTTACCAACGTTCTTCAAGATGCTTGCTGGAGTGACGTCATTCTTCGGAGTCACGGGTGCGGAGGCAGCCCCACGGCTGAGGAAAACAGTCCGGCCGTGCCCAGAAAAAAACAGACTTCTGCATCTGGGTAAGCGAACTGCGTTTCCCTATGTTATCTAACAGGAATACTTAACTCCACTGTTAAACATTTTTCTACTATTTACAAATCAAAGTCGGTTTCAAAATACGTTGAGAGATAAAAAAAAAAAAAAACCCAAAGGAACACAAATCTGGAAAAATATAATTTTCCTTCAAGAAAGGTTTTTTCAACTTATTTGGCTGCTCCTGGCTATTTCAAAAATGCGCGAGATAGCGGGCTTTGCTCATTTGATTCTCGAGGTTCTGGCTGATGAGGTTACGTAACACAGCTTAAATACAACAAAACATAAACCCGAACTGAACTGTGAGAATGGCTTCAAATATCATAGTGTATTTGGCTAACATCACTCCGTAACTACTGAACAGATCCTCCAACCAATGGGGGTTTCGGGGACCTCCAACAGTGGCTGGCGAGGATCAACGTGGCCTTTCTACGACCTTTACTGCCAATGCTGTGGCGTGCAGGATCTGGTATTGCCCTCTCCACCTGGGGGGGCTCCACCTTTTCTTCTGGACGTCCTTGACCACTATCCAATCTCCAGGCTGATGGTTGTGGAGTGCTCCCTCCGCAGGGGATGGTAGGGCAGCTTTGACCTGTAGGTGGGTTGGTCTAAGCACAGTTAGAAGGTTATGACAGTAAGTCATCATCTATCCCTTCTAGTGTTTGGGGACCAGTGGCTGCGGCCAGACCCGTGATCATGGCCGGCCATGCAGGATCTCATATGGTGATAATCCTCTGGATGGGTTAGTGTGGCTGCGCATAGCGGTTAGCACTAATGGTAGACACGTCACCCAGTCCATGTCTGAGGCCTCCATTGCCTTAGTCAGTTTGTTATTTAACATACTGCACGTTCTACCATTCCTCCGCTCTGGAGGTGGTAGGTGCGGTATCTTCTGAGATTTACATGAAGGAAGACAACGAATTGTTTGAGGCCCCATTTAGAAGTGTGGGTCATTATCTGAGGAGATTTTTTAGGGAGTCCCCCACCTGGGAATGATCTCTGTAATCTGTGCTTTAGCTATTGCTGCTGCATTGGCCTTCTATCCATTTTGAAAATATGTCAATCACTACGAGGCAATGTTATTTACCTCAGCATGGGTTAAGGGTGATTAAGTCCATTATCAGGTGGCTGAACCAGTGTCGCCGCTGTTGGTTGACTGTGACCAATGTTGTTAGTGGTAGAAATTAAACATTTTTACAAAAATTTGTAGAGTCATTTCTAAATCCCCCTCTGTTATGTCGCAATGCTTCTGTATTTCGCTCACCATTCCCCCCTTTGACACATGGTCCTTCCCATGTGTCAATTTCACATAGTTAGGGGATAAACATTTTGGGAGGAAGGGCTTACCATTTATCCCCTCCCATATCCCGTTTAACCAGGGCGCCATATTTCTTTTAATGTGGTTTCTTCTTGTTTCCCTGCGTTCTGTTGGAATTCTTTGAGGTTTTCCCACAAGGCAGTAGTTTCTACAGTTGGCTCCTGCAGTGTGTGTGGTTGCTTTTTCCATGCGGTGTGTTTTGCCGCATTGTCGGCCCAGTCATTCCCTTGGGCAATTGGATCAGTTGCCCTGGTGTGCACCATGCATTTGCATGTGGCCAATTGGATCGGCAAAGCGATGGCTTCCAGGAGAGCCTTCACCTGTTCTTTGTTAAGTATTGGGTTACCGTCTGATTTCAAAAAGCCCCTTACTTCCACAGGGCACCCAAGTCGTGAACTACCCCAAATGTTTATCGGCTGTCGGTGTAGACAGTAAGAAAGTGTATGGTTGGTCTGGATTTGGTAAACCCAATGTCGGTGCTGTGCTGAGGGCCCTTTTCAGGTTCTCAAACACCGTGTCCACGTTGTCAGTCCATTCGACTTTGTGCTGGCCCTTAAGGTCATGACCGTTGGCCATATCCTGAAGAGGCTGTGTCAGTCTTGCATAGTCAGTTATCCAGCTCCTGCAGTAGTTGATGTAACCTAGAAATGACATTAGCTGCTTCTTGGTGAGGGGGCGAGGTATTTTTTAGAATCGCCTCTACCCTCTCGGGGCCTATTTCCTTCCCTTTTTCTGAGAGGACGTGACCTAGATATGTCACTTCTGAAGAGGCTATTTATAATTTTGACTTGCTTACTATGTGGCCATTTTTTGCAAGTGAAAATATCAAGGTTTTCACCTAATTCCCCACTGAATACTGCAGGTGACTCCATGCACACCTGGGGCATGCAGGTCCAGGCGTAACGTTTACCTTTAAATGTGAACGCAAACCACTGCTGAGATGTCTCTTCCACCAGTACACTAAAGAAAGCGTTTGCCAAATCAATCACAGTAAACACCTTCGCATCGCCGGGTATTTGGGCCAGTATGGTAGTGGGATAAGGGACCAACGGGGCGTGGCAATGAACAGCCTAATTAACCCACTTTAGGTCTTGTACAAATTGCCTTTTCACCCCATCCGCCTTGCGGACTGGGAGTATGGGTGTGTTACATGGGGAAGTGGGGCATGGTATGACAATTCTAACAGTGAGTCAAAAAGAGGTGCAATGCCGATCTCAGCCGCCCTTTTTAAACGGTACTGCGGTTTGCATGGCCTGTATGGGGCTTTTTGGATGTACCTGTAGTTGGGTAGCTCCAGCCATTAGGCCCACATCGTGTTTGTCCAGAGTCCACAGGCGCTCTGGCACCGAGGCCAGGAGCACCGCTTGAGCTTCTGTCAACACACACTGTGGCCCCCCCCAGTCTGTCCTGCCAATCCGTCCACTCTGCAAATCATCCCAATCTTGGGCAGGGTCTTTTCATAACAACACCTGGGGCATAAAACTCTTTCTCATCCAATCCTACACTTGCCGTTACCCGTGTCTCATCCCGATAGAGATATTTAGCCCTAGCCATGGTTGTCGCTTTCCCTTTCTCGAACTATTTACGCTGCATCTCGGGGTCTGTTTTGGCAGCTAAAAATGCTGTATGAAAAAGTGCCCTACTCCAGAATCTACCAAAAACGTTTTCTTCATTACCAAGAGTGTAAGTAGGGCAGCTCCGCAGCTGCAGTTACCAGTTAAGAAAAATACACACACGGCATTTTTTCATTTTCATTTTGTGGGGCTGGTATCTATACCTGGATGGTATCTATACCTGGATGGTCCGATGAGTGGTTGTGCCCGTCGCCCTATCAAAATTCGTCCTCACTGCTGTGCTCTCTGTCCCGGGATCCCCACCCACAATCACCTCTGTCACACTTCTTCTTAGGTTCCTTGCAGTCCCGGGTAAAATGCCCAGGCTTTCTGCAGTTGTAACATAAGAGGTGGCGTCTCTCACTCTATCCCCATCCTTGGCCCCTCACAGGTCCTCGGTCCCTCTGTTTCTGTACATGTCTCGATCTCTGCCTTTACCCTGAGTGTTTTGCAGCTGGGCCATTTGGAGCTGTACCAGTCGGTCCCATTGGGCTGTTTGTCACTTCCCATCGGTTCCGTCCTTTTCCCTCAGTTGTTTTTCGACGAGTATGGTGTGCGCGCACACACACTGTCCAGCCGAGCTGTTTCATACCTGATGTAGGAGGTTTTAGCCATTTGGCTGATCCATCCAGGAAACAACGCTTTAATTGTTGTTTGTAGGGAGAGTCTAGGTTTGCTTCCTGCATCCCCCCTTGGGGAGCCGTCAGTCTGCTGGCCTGCCTGAACATGCCTTCCAAGCGGTTGAGATATGCTCCTGTGAATTCATTGTCTTTCTGTGTACAGTCCCCAACGGTAGACCAATTCATGGTCCGACGGAACAGATCGTTGATGCGGTCTTCGAGATCCTGATACTTGTTGCATCGGGCTTGCGAGTGTGCACCCTGTCCTTCCTAATCGACCCACAGACCATCCTCCGAGAAATCCCCCCGGCAACGGTCCCAATCTGCGCCAAGTTTGTGGCGCAGATCCACATTCACTTCTGTCATGGTGGGTTGATGCATGCAAAGTCTCAGATGAAGTCTTCTGGATGTCTTTGTTTGGGTCTAGGAGGCTGTTAATGATCGCTCCCACCTCCTCAGCTTTATATGGGCGAAAGACGTCCATGGCAGCCCTGGCTGGGTCTTTGGAATCAGGGCAGGAGACCATGGGCATATGGACTGTGATTGGGACGCCATCTGGATCCGTCGTCTGTCGTTCTCGGGCTACACGGCCTCTAGGCAGGGCGGATTCACGGACATAATGTAGATGTTGTAGGACAGGGCCGGGGTCAGTGGTGTGGTCATCAATGGTGGATACAGCGCTGAACATTGGGCATAGGTGGCGGCGAGCCCAGAACTACAGCCGGCGGGGGCACGGCCCATCTAAACTTGGGTCAACTTTGTGAAACTGGCCTGAGCCAGGGTTATTTTGCTCTGCAGATTTATTCACGCATTTATTTTCTCCTGTTATCACCCCCACATACCACAGATCCTCTAATCTGGGTGCTGTTTCCTACGCCTTTTAACTTTATCATAGTCCTCTAATTTTGTTCTCAACTTATCAATTTGTGCCGAGTTTCTCCCAGAAACCCAATTGTTATATTACATCCTCACCATGTTTATCAACCATCATTTTTGCTGGACCCAACCATTCGGAGGGGCCCATTTATTTTGACCCAGACTTTCCCATACTGTCCATTTACCGATTAGCACTTACAGTGCCTCACTATATTGATTACATTTGCCATTTCGTGTCCCAGACACCGAAACCTTTATTACCTAGATAAATACATTTTACTACCCTGACAGGTGGAAGGTAACTTGTCCCTGGAACAATCGATGTTAAACAACCTATTAGTCGTTTTGTGTCCCAGACACGGAAACCTTAAATACGTCCCAGACCTATATTACATTTTTGTAATCTCACCTTTACACGCATAGTTTGTTTGTGCATCTCTTGTCCTAGATTCTGTCTGATCGGCTTGACTCAGGTGCCTGCTTCTCCACCAGTTTCGATTATGTCACAGGTGAGTTAAGGCTTCCCTTGTCCCAGACCACGGCCGTACTGTTCACCCTGAAAAGGAGATCGGGTCAGATATTTGGAGTCAGAGATTATGTTCATGATGCCAAGAATTGTCGTGGAAATTCCAACCACTCAGGTGGTGGTCGATGCATGTGGATAGTTCAGGTTAAACAGAAAATACAATAATTGTCATTTAGTCTGAGTTTATTACGTAGAAGATTAACCAGCAGGGAGCACTTCACAAGTCATACAGAAAAGTAAAGAGCATCTCCCCCGAACCAGCCAGCTCAGGGTTTTTTTTTTATCATGTAGGTCACATGGACCGTTACTGTAAGGGTGTCACAGAGCCCTTACACTGAGGGTGTAATCATAATGCATAGTTCACAAGGGCAGTTGCTATTGTATCAGCAGTTTCAACATGTTTCATCATCTCGGCTTCAGTATTTTCCATTACATCACAATAAAAAAAAAAAACCTTTTGGAATTTGAAAATCTATTTGAATCGTGGAGTACAGAAACAGGATTCTTCGGTTAATCAAGTTTTTTACCACACCCCTACGCAGGGTAAATAGAAGCGTGTACATCGACCGCCTGGTAAATCTAATGTGGGAAGCTTGCGAGCAGTATGCAATGGCAGCAGCAAGGGTCAGCGGGCTAAAGCAGTTTAAATAAAACGCCCTCAATGAGATCAGCCAATTGGATGCATAGACGGGAATCAGCTGATCCATTATCTGATGTGGATCAGCTGGTGCTGTGCTGGGATTGTGAGCTGAGCTTGATTTTGATTTCGTAGCCTGCCTGAACAAACTTGATAAAAATTACTATTGCAAAAAATAGTCACTACACACAAACAAAATGAATTTCGCAACTCTTACCACTTGCAGCACTTGTAAAAAGAAATATAAATTATTCCATTGAAAATTGAACATTTATTTCACACAAAGTGACACACAGCCATCATGACATGCCGTCACTGTGCTTTCAATGAGCCTCACACAGCATCTCATGGACATCGAATTTGACCTCCTCCTTAACAGGCTCCTCATAAACAGCATCGTCTGGGAGAGGGGCAGTGGACTGTCTATCAGCAGCCACCACCATTTGCTCCTTGAACAGGGTGAGCGTAGTGGTGGAAGATCTCTGCCTCTGCTCCCCCGGAACGTGATCCTGGCTCTCTCGCTGCAGTGCTGGGGACCTGGCTCTGGTTGCTGCGGGGCCTAGCTTTAGTGGCTCGAGGTGTCCTCCTCATCCACCCAGTTGCCACTTGTAGGCCGTGCCTCCAAAAACGTGGGTCAGTAATGCCATGCCGCCCATGAAGCGCTATGGCTTACAGACAACTGCTCCTGCACCTCTCCTTGTCCTTCTGCTTCTCTCTTCTAAAAGAGTCAGGTAAATACTTCCATTTCCATTTGCAGTCTTCCACTAAACCAAAGAAGAATTCAGAAAAAATAACCCTTTGGGGAAACAAAATCACGTATTCCTTATTTTATCAGTACTTAAACGGACGTTTTTTCATTTAAAAAAAACAAACAAACAATTGTCTGTTTTTGTTTTTTTCTATATATATTTTTTGTTTTAATGTACATACGGTATGGTATGGTAAGTCCAGAAAACCCGTTTTTTCTATCTTTCTATTTGCTACGAATTAGAAATTATTTACAAAAATAAAATGCAACATTCATAATAAATGTGACTTTAATGGTTCTCACAAACAAATGGGAACATTTTATCGGAGCTATCAACTGGGCTTATTTAAGAATGAACTTCAACTAACCGAACTTCAGATCTAACGAAAACTAGATGGATAAATTATGGTTACATACATACAATCACATGCAAGGACATACAAATATTTTTTGTATTTTCTTGTTTAAAGTATGTCCCCCTGTAATATCAAGTATTGTTCACGCCCATTGGAAACAAGCACGTAGCGACATGTGACACAAACAAAGTCCTAATTGAATACCCGGCGGCGGAGGCTAAAGATAGGACTGGCCCACATCGGGGAATTATGATGGAAGTTACTGTGTGACTAATCTCTCTCTCTCCGCTGCTTCTCTCCTTCTTCCAGTCATCTTCCAAAAGAAGAAAAGTGTCGGCTGTGTTGCACGAACAAAGAGTTGACAACTATGTGTATGCGATGTATGTAAAATAGGTACTACGATAGGCCCACTTCCATTTTTTTAACCAAATACAGATATATGCCTTTTAATTGAACAGATCGATAGATAGATAGATAGATGTCACAGCAGCTCACCTAAAAACAGCAATAAGAATAAAGTGATAACAACAAAAATAATGAGAAAATAAACACATGGCAATAAACAATAAACTTAAATGAAAAATTTAAAATTAAATAGCAAGAAGATAGAGAATTGTGTAAGTATACAATAAACCGAATGTATGTAATGTAATGAATATGGATCTACAACATTGTAAGCAATAATATAAATAATAAAAATGAGATAATCATTCTGATAAATAATATAAAGCAATAATTCACTTATGACTAAACAACTCCACTAAGAATTATTTTCCATGACTGTCCAATGTATTTCATTGACAAACAAATGGACACGCTTCCCTTCCTATCACTATGCGTTATCTTTGTGGTTAAACAGTCGTATCAAAGTGATTCTGAAGATTTGATTTGCGTATTTCAACAGCTACCGTGATGTAATCATCATAATCACATTAGCAGAGGAAATCATCAGTGTAGCATAATTGCTTTCTTTTGGAGCCAAGTATGTCTGTATTTCTCGCAAACTGCCTCTACATACAGTATTTATTTAAATGCTTATGCATCTTTGAAAACATTTTTAGAAATCATCGCCAATGCAAGCGTTTCGAGGCATTTCCCTTATGGTAAAACTAGACAAGAACCCAGACAACTTTTCCCAAGGTGCCAACACAAAGTATCAAGTACAAGTAAAAGTACAAGCAGAGGGACAGAAAAATACATTCTCCTGCAAACTGACGGTTAAGCATAGAAAATCTCTACATCTGAAATCATTAAGAAAATATAATGAATCAAACCGACTCAATCCAACGTATATATATATATGAATGATATTTTTTTGTTTCTCTGTCTCTGTCCGCTTGACATATTGTAGCCCATGCATGGCTGGGTCCCCACAAGTGTGGATTTTGTGTAAGTGTGCTAACTTGTTGGTACATTTTCGGTAGAGGCTGCCGCAGCCATCCAACTGTGCGATGCCAGTGTGTCATCTCTAATGGGCTCCCGGTGGAGGGAAGACAGAAGTAAACAGCCTCTGAAAATGAACATGTTTATATATACTATATATACATAAATATATATATATATATATATATATATATATATATATATACATAAATATATATATATATATATATATATATATATATACTGTATATATACTGTATATGTTTTGTTATATATATTTTACTAATTGTTAATTTCTTCTCCTTCTCCCCTGTCCGTAAAACATTGGACCTCCATTTTGTTGTCTATTACAGTTCCTTCCTTATATACTGTTCAATAATTAATAGATTTCTTAGAAAAATAATAACATTCAAACAACAGCATTTCATTTCATCTCATTAGTGTTGGTCCAATGCCTGGGAAACGCTGTGTTTAAATTTTTAACTCAAGGGAAATAAGATTGAGTTTTTTGATTTTATATTTATAAGAGATGGGTTTTTTCCTGTTTCAGCCTTAGTTTCACAGCTCAGAGAGAGAAAAACAAATAATATACTGAAAACAGTGTTACAGTACTGTATTATGGAGAAGACAGAAATGTTTACGTCTTTAATGGGAGAATATCCAAAAATCTAAAGATGGCATCAGCAAAACTGTCCAATAAAAATATCTTTGTGTTTAAATTATAAAGAATCCACCAAAAATGTTTTCAGGTATGCTCTTGTCTTTGAATTATTATATAATTATCTTATAACCTTATAATTCAGTCATATTTTGTGAAGGGCTGGATGGCTCATGCATAGGTGACCCACTGCAGCATAACCTGCCATCTCATGCATTTCTAAAATCGCCAGGAGTAGCCAAATAAGTTGAATAAAACTTTCTTGGAGGAAATTAGATTTTTCCAGATTCGTGTTCCTTCATGTTTTTTTTTTATCTCAACGTATTTTCAAAATTGAGTTGATTTATAAATAGTAGAAAAATGTTAAACTGTGGAGTAAAAAATTCCCGTTAGATTTCATGGGGAAACGCAGTTCACTTTATAGCGAGCGTCCAGGTGAAGATCATTCATCCATATTCCATGTCATGTGAAGTCACAAGGTGAAACCGTTTTGATAGAGTTCAACCTTTAAATCGTACTACTTTTACACACACAGAGACATCGTTGTGGAGGGGGCTTGTACCAACATGAATCATCGAGTAAGAATTGCTGACGTCACTGACATCACTTCCGTAAACAAGACGAGGATCCGGTTTCACTTGTCTGTGAAAACTTTCATTTCCCTGCAAGGCCGCAAGATGGCCGTACGGAGCCACGCAGCATTTCTCTATTTTTGAGCGAGAGGTGTACTGTATTTCTTTTTTTCAAACTGCTTGTGGCTACGCAGCCTTTTCCAGAGAAACGCAAGATAAAACTACATAGAAATGTTTTTGTAAAGAGTGCAATCAATCAAGGTGTCGAGTGGGAAAATAACCCCTGGGATGGCCATGTCCCTCTTTATTACAAAATACTCTTGAACGATTCTTTTGAATGGCTCTTTTGACGGAATGAAAGGAACCGAGCCACGCTGGGTGATGAGCAGAACTTTTTTTTTTTGTCAAGTTTAACAGTATTATGTTAAACTCCTGCCACCGGCAAATGTTTCCCCCTCTATGTAACAGAGCAGCCTACACTCCTCCCTCGCAGGGAGGTGCCCTGGTGGAAAAGGAGCGCACCCACTGCCATGTCAGGTTCACAAAGCTAAGGCACATATGCACTGGTCTGACTGTGAAGTTTTATTTCAATGACTTACTTCACAATTATTATGTGTGAAAAGAAATGTTGATACCGGTTCTACACAAAAATAACTACCTATAGTACTGATATTTTCTTTTTTTATCGTGAATCCTTTTATCGTTTTTAAACTATTTTATATATATATATATGAATAAATAATTTACATGAATTAATATCTGAATTTTCCTCTATCCTGGACACCTCCCCTCCAATCAGGTGAACTTATGCAAATTGTAACAACCCACCCCACAATGAACTTGAACCCGCATCTCCCCCCTCCCACCACAGTCATACACACAGCATGTAACACTAGTAATTTTTGGCAGACTACTATAAAAACATTTTTTACAGCTTTTAACTTTTAACTTTTTAATTTTTTATTTTTATTAAATATAAAGACACCGAAACTGTACCAGTACCTTGGCCCCAAAACCGTGATACATACATGCATCCCTAGACTACAGTATACATTAGAACAGGGGTTCCCTAAATTAACCCTCCAATCTGAGATTATTATCAATCGGCTGCAGTTTCTGTCTGATTTGGTTCCATGGCCATTTTTGAGGTACAGAGGTTTTCAGGGCATTAGATACATTAGAACATGTAGTCATGGATTTTTCCGCAATTTATATTTGAACACTCGTGACTTTTTTTTTTTTAGCAATATTTGGCTTTTCGGATATCGTCCACGACTTCTTGACGTTCTTGATCTTCTCAACTGAGATCTCTGGCGACCCCCTATGGGGTCTTGCACCGCAGGTTGGGAATCATTACTTTAGAACACACTTTTTACACCCGGTGTTGTTTACAATGAATTGTTTTAATTAAACATAACATATCGATGTTGATATGGATGAACTTAACTTAGACTTAAAGTATAGACGACTCCCCATTCAAAGATAGGCTTGTCATGTTCCTCATAAACCTACTGCCTGCTAGCGTTACCAAGATGTCGCCAGATTGAGCTGACTTTTCTTAAAGTGATCGCCATCCAGCGAGTGCAAAGGTTTGTCTCGACTGATGTAATTTTGTTATTTAAAATCATAATAATTAATGGATGTGATCATTTTGTATTGTATTGACTTTGGTTACTTCTGCCTTTGGCCAGAAACCCAAATAAGGGATTGGTGGAGTCCGTGGCTGATAATTGGCAGGGGAATTGGCACTTTCCATTGGGCTGATCGGGGTCACTCAGCTTGGTCATTAAAATACGATCCATTCAGGGACAGCGGCGGCACAAAGGTCTTTACCCCGTCACCTTAGTGTCACGTCGACACTTCAGAACCACGTTAAGCAATGTTGCAATTCACACCGGCTTCATTCAAAATTTGTATTTCATGAAAATATTTTATTACCAAGCTTGGAATGCATCAACCACATATATAAAATCACTGATGTTTCATTCTAACCTGGATTATTCAGTTAAAATAACAAATTAACACATTTTTCCCCACAACAAATTGAACCTCTGTGGAAGAAAATATTATCATTCCAGCAGGAAAACAAATAACAAACCAGGAATAGACTTTAGATTTTTCTTCATACTTGGGAAGTAGTTTTATAGACTTTATTAGTCTGGTAGACTGTACATGGGGGCATGGTGAACACTAATGCACGTGGTCTCCTTGCTGCTTGTAGTCAACTACATGAAGGCTCTAGTCATACCTATTTGTCAAGGCATTATTCAGCTAATAAAAGGTTTTTACAAATGTACAATTTAGCCATTGCATGTTTTTCATCTTTTAATAATCAAACCACAAACAACTGATAACAAAAAGTAATCAAACATTTTATTCCAGAAACAGCTCAATAAATATATACATACAGTTGAGGCCAAAGGTTTACATACACCTAGGCTGAAGATATTCAAACTCCTCTTGTTTTTAACTCCACACATTTCATGTTATCATACATTTCTTTGGCAAGTCAATTAGGGTATGTACTTTGTTCACATCAGATGTCATTTTAAAACAATTGACTACAGACATATATATTTCAGCTTCAATTCAGTAGTTCAGAATTCCGTTCGGTCTAGAGTTTACACACACCAAGTTGCCAATCTTTTTAAACAGTCTGGAAGATTCCAGAAATGAAGCCACTCTGCCCCGCCTAAAAGCAATCAATTTAACGTCACCCTTGAGCAAGGCAGTCTGCCGGAAAACACTCTAGTAGTAAATTTGACCTGTTCCCGGTCAAATTTATATAACCGTGTTTGGGGGCCAATCATTATATTTTGGCTACTTAGCGAGGAGTGGCTGATGACTTCTTTCCTCTGGGTGATTTCAGGGAGCAACAGTGAAATTGCATTCGTTTTTCTCCTGCCGTCTCCTCTGGGCACCCTGACCTGGAAAATCTGCCTATGATAGCCTCTTCGATGCCTCAGCAAACTTGGCAGTGGGTGAGAGGACTCCGGGTGGTCCATCACGAAACTGTGCATCTGTCCATGAGAAATGAGCTTACCTCTCCATCCAAAGAGCAGAGAGAGAGAGACTGCCTTAGGCCTTGAAATACATAAAACATCTCCTCTGGCAAGGTTTCAATCGAGCCACCCCCCCCCGCCCCATCACCCTAACCCTCCTTCCCCTGAGGGCCATTTATCGTCTGAAAGGCAATTCATTAATTTGCTTAAAAATAATCAACATACAGTAAGAGTCACTTGGAGAGGGCAGCTGGAACATGACAGGGCCATGGCAGATCCGTGATTTGGGCGTGGCTGACCCATGCAGGGACCGTGTCGGACCCGTGGATCTGGCCTGTAATAATATCCCCCTCAATGACGAAATTTTTCGCTGGCGCCTGAGAATATATATTGAATATATATATATATATATATATATATATATATATATATATATATATATATATATATTATAATAGTGTGCCATTCTCATCTGGTTCATTACTGTGCTTGATGAAATAAACACAAAACTTTCAAAAAAACATTCCTCTGTGTTCTCTGTGGTGGTTGAATGACCTTGAGATAATGAATGACATAAAAACAACTACAATAGCAGGGTTACCATTGGGGTGATAATGTACATAATAGCAGTGTAATGTTGAGAAGATAAGGTAATTCATATTTGAGATATCATTATTTCCTCAAAACGATTATTCAAATAAAACCTGGGCCTCTAATAAATGCCCGGGGTGTGGTCAGCACAAACAAAAAAAGGTTTAAGGCCTACCCCAGATTAAGACCATGGTTAGGGGAAAATCCAAGGATGAACTACAGCATGTATAGTATGCCGGTATCTGATAATGTATATTTCCGCTGCTTTACTGTAAATTGATGAATTCTTGAATCATGCTATCTTCAACACTTTGTTGTCTTCAACTCATTGGGTGAGATGTAAACTTTACTCTGAAAATTGGAGCAGGTTTTTTATTGTCCTACAGTGTGCCATGTGTGCACCTTATAATTTATTATTACTTATTACTACTGCTCTATGGAAATACTTATTTGAAGTATATTCTTAGTATCTATCGATGCTGGTTGCTTTTCAGAATGACAACTAATGCACATGCATACACCAGAGTGTATTTGACCATCTGTGCATTATGACTATTGATTGTATAAGATCATTTTTTATCTGTTTTTCTGCATCACCCTTTATTGTGTATCACATTTTTGCTGTTTTACCTATTGCTTTCTACTTTCTCTGTTTTTTATAATCATTTGTATCGGAGCCTCCCAGTCTGAAACTTTCACACAAGGGTACAGTACTTGATTCTTATTGCCACAGCACACATTTTTTTGAGTGACTATGAAGCAGACCACAGGTAAAGCCTTGGGCTACCTCTTTGTTTGCACTTAACGGCTGATCATTGTGTCACCCAACAGGTCTGGAAGCCCTCACACCTAATCCATACATATGCAAATGCAGACCCATTGATGAAAATCTTCACATCCCAATGGAGCCAATCCACCCCTTTCTCACTGAGAGGTGAAAATTCCTCTCTGTAGAGGGGGAATCAAATATCCAGTTGACTATCATAAGGTCATTTATTTAATAGTTGGCAACTAAACTGAAGTAAACCATGGAGTTTGAACTCTATCAGCAGCAAAACAATGTTGAGTGTTCAGAAGGACCCATATAGTGTTTAGTCTCTTTAACCTTTGTACAAAATTATTATTATACGAGACCAACGCTCTCTCCGTGGTGACCAACTGCTGGACCTTCTCAGGCAGAAGAGAAAGGTTGGATGGGAGGAGGAAGTAAACAACATCAACTTCACACATTCTAGTCGTAGGGCCTGGAATACGATCAACCGGCTAACTGGGCGAAGTTGCCTAGCTAGACCATGCCCCATAGCAGCGAATGCAATAGCCTCTGTACTCGCTTGATAACAGCAGATGGAAAGACCGCTCATCTGAGGCAAAAGCCTTCACCAGAGAAGTAGTCGCAGACATCAGGAAACTCACCAGGACAGTTCTTCAATCCAGCCCCATTTCCCAGCCCATTTCGTCAGAAGAAATCGTTGCAGCTCTGAAATCCCTCAAGGAAAATAAGGCTCCTGGAAAGGATAACATCCACACTGAGTTCCTGAAGAACATGAGCCATGAGTCACTGACCTGGGTCCAGCTTTTCCTCTCTAACTGCCTAGAAAACCTGACCATACCATCCAAATGGAAGCAGGCTAAGGTGCTGGCCATACCCAAGCCAAATAAAACACCAGATGAACCAAAGAACTACCGCCCAATATCCCTCCTGTCACATCTCTACAAACTACTTGAGAGGGTCATTCCATCAAGAATAAACAACATCATTGAAGAGAGTCTTCCCCACACTCAAACTGGTTTCTGTAAAGGTCGATCAACAACAGACCCAGCTAGTTCATGACATCGAAAGTGCCTTCCAGAGGAAAGAAAAGTTTGGAACAGTCTTCATCGACCTCACTGCAGCGTATGACACAGTTTGGCACAGAGGCCTCTACCTCAACCTCCTGAAAACTTTGCCTGATGTAAAGCTTGTGAAGTTCATCATGCTGCTTATACAGGACCGTACCTTTGTACTGGAGACCTCAAACAGCCAACGCAGCAAGAGAAGAAGACTGATGAACGGGCTCCCCTAAGGCTCTATTCTTGCCCCTACACTTTTCAACATCTACACCGCTGACATGTCTGTTGGAGAGTGCTCGCTATACACCTACGCCGACGACTCAGCCATTGGATTTGGTGACAAAGCCTTTAGTGTGGTTGGGAATGCCCTTGAGAAAGATCTCTCGCTACTGAGCAAGTACTTCCACAAATGGCATCTCAAGCTAAGCCTGCCCAAGACAGTTTGCTCAGTGTTCCATCTTGCCAATCAATGTGCGAATACCATGCTGAACATGACACTCGACGGCATCATCGTCAAGCATGACCCCAACCCTAAATATCTTGGTGTCACACTTGACCGTAGTCTCACCTTCAAGCCACACATCCAACTAGTTGCTGCCAAGACCGCTGCCAATGTAAACCTCCTGAAGAGACTGGCTGGCACTAGATGGGGTGCAAACTTCACCACCCTGCGCACCTCTACCCTTGCCCTCGCATACTCCACGGCTACGTATGCCGCCCCTGCATGGAGTCACAGCAGCCATACAGCCTGTGTTGATGTTGTGCTTGCCATGAGGCTTATTAGTGGTGCCCTGCCATCAACCCCTGTCGAGTTCCTTCCCATACTGTCTGGCATTCCACCTCCAGAGCTCCGTCGTAACTTCCTGACCTTGAAGCTGGCCTGCAAGAGTGCAGATGAGCCAACAAGCCTGATCCCCCCGCCTGCTGAATACGGCCACCAGAGACTCAAACGCAGACACTTCTCCACCGAAGCTACGAGACTCCTTACCACAAGCCCTCCACACCCTGGATGGATCCTTGACTGCTGGAACAAGCAATGGCCCGGGTCAACCTCCACGTTGAGGAAGTTTATCAACTCCCCTTCAACCAATCCACCTGGGTGTGACCTACCACAGAATGCCTGGGTCAACCTCAACAGACTTAGCTCTGGAGTAGCAAAGACCCAAACGTATCTGCATATGTTTGGAGTGTCTGCCACAAATCTCTGCGAATGCGGAAAACCAGAGACTGTTGAACACATCATTGATGAATGCACAATCTTGCACAAAATTGCCTGTGTAGCCCTACACGAATGAACAAACGATTACTATATCCCTGGTGTTGAATTTATTCGATTGACTTTTATTGATTGATTTTTAACATTTACATGTGACGTTGTTTTTTTGGTTTTGGAAAATCAATCTGTTAAATTGGGGAGGGGGGGGGGTGATGGGGGAACTTTTCTCCGGCAGAGAGTATGGGAGAAATTTCTATAACATTCAACGGTAATATATAAGTATTATCTTGCCAACACGTTATCAAATACGTGTGGGGAAATATTGAGAAAAGAAGATGCCACTCTCCCCCAGTGCTGTTTTAGTATGCTACCTTTATAGATGTTAAGGGGTGAATGAGTACAGTGGCTCTGTGGAATGTGTAGAGTTAACATGTTCCATGTGTTGTAGCGCAGGTTCAGGTCCAGGAGGTGAACATGGATACAGTGGACAGATTTCCATATAAGGAGTGACGTATGGATGATAGATGTGTAGAATGGAGTATATAAGCCAGCCTGGGGAGAGGCTCTGGAGTTCTTTGCAAACCAACTCAGGTTTTAATGTTACTTGTTCACAAGTGATAATAAAAGTCTTTATCTTTCAAACTTCGGCTTCCTCGATCCCTCTTATTTGTTAAAGTGTTAAAGTAAAGTTTATGTTCTACATATTTGGCATTGTCAGCAGAATTGGAAGAGAAGGGAACACCACCAGCTGCTGTGCTGCGGGACGGGGCCCGGCGGGGGTCACACAAAACTGAGTGGCCACTCATTTGTAAAAGAGGTAAGCAATGTTCTTACTTATTAGTTAGGAAATTTTGTGATCAGTGTCTGCCACGTCCTTATGCTAAGCAGTAAGTAAAGTGTCTCTCCACCTTACAACACAGGGTTATACCTGCTGATAGCAGGAACAGTAGACATATAAGGAGAGGTAGAATTGGACAGAGGGAGAGACAGGGATTGTGCAATACAGAGAGGGAGAGACACACCCATACACATGGATTGTTACGAAGGGATCAGGAAAACAATGAACGAGTGGGATAGCGATAGTGACAGTGAGGAGGGGGATGGTGATCCTTCAAGCAGAAGAATTTTATCAGAAAGGAGGAGGTCATGAGGGGGGAGTGAAGGAAAATAAAGGAAAATGTTTCGAAAAAAGAGGCAGGAGAGAGGGAGAGGAATGCCAGGAGTGAGAGAGAAACAGGGAGAGAGTGCAGAGAAAAGGGGAGGGGGACCAGCCCGGTTGCAGTAAATAAGGCCTAAGCCCCCTCGTGCTAGAACTGCAAGAAAAACTGCAAGGAGATCTCAGGGGGAGAGAAGAGCGCCCAACAGTTATCCAGGAATTTCTCCTATCCTGGTAAGAGGACGACAAGCTCAGTATGTCCCATGGGGGTCCCAGGATTTGGAGGGATTAATATCTAAACTACCTAATATAAATAATGGGGCTTCAAAGTGGATTAGGATAATTGAGGAACATACAGTGGGAAAATTAATAGCAGTGGGTGACCTGAAAGCTTTGTTGGCCAGAGTGCTCGGGATATCCAAGATGGAGAGCATACTGGAGAAAGGGGGTTTGGGCCAGCTGCTGGATGAGGCCTTTGATGGGACTACATTTGACAGACACAGACAAATAACCTAGGGTATACTCAGAGGCGAGTACCCAACCCATGTGGATCACAAGAGCCTGAGGGGCCATACAATCGGCGACACAGAGAATCCTGCATCGTTCCTGCAAGAAGCAAGTCATGAGATGGCGCATGGAAACAGAAAAAGAGCCTGAGGACGATCCATTGGTTTCTATCTTGTTCAGAACCTCCATAATAGAGACAATACCTAGCTCAATTAAAAACAAGGTAGAAGATGTGGTGGGACTGACCTCATCAAAATCCCATAAAGGGTTCAGCGATCATCTAGTTCACGCAGTGGACAGACATCGTCAAAACGAACAAAGAATCCTAGAACAAAGCAAAGAGGTGCAGAGAAAGTTGTCTCAGCTCCAGTTGGAGGAGATGACAAAGAAAGATAAGAAGAAACAGGCAGTTGTTGCAGCACCTGCCACAATCACACCTGTTGTCCAACAGGCCCCGACTCAAGTGTTCCTTCCTCAGGTTCCCCCCCAGGTGTTCTGTCCCCTGGCACAACAGCCTCAGAACCAAGGGCCACCCACCCCACCTGTTGTTAATGTATACACACAAAATAGTGGGAGTCCAAAATTTAGGAACAAACAGAATCAATGTAGGGGACAACAGGGACAGCCTAGGTATGCTCAGCAGCAAGGACAGTCCGGATATACTCAAAAGCAGGGACCCCCTGGACAGCGCAGAGGGCCTATAATATGTTGGGGATGTAACCAGGAAGGACACTTTAGCAGGGATTGTTTTGCTAACCCCTACCCACCAAAGCAGCAGGGACAGCAGTGGCAGGGATAGCAAGGACAAGGAAACAGCCAATAGAGACAGGTAGGACCCTGGATGGGTCAAGTGTACTCGGGGTGCCCTGAGAATCCACAGGGGGAGGGTCAGCATGTAGCAATTACAAAACAGGCTGATGAGGAACCAATACTGCAGGTTCAAATAAACGATAGAGGCACACCAATGATGGCTGATACTGGAGCAACTTACACATGTGTAGGTTCAAAATATGCCTCTCACCTCCCCATGGCAGGAAAATTTGCCTAAACTGTAGGATTCTCGGGACAAATACAGTTAACACCTATGACAGCTCCAGTGACACTAAAGCTGCACAGATGCGCAGCTACGCTACCCATCTTGGTTTCAGACACCAAACCGGTCAATTTAATAGGAAGAGATGCATTAGGCAAATAAGGAAGACAAATATTATGCACACCACAAAGCATATTGTTTGAACCTACAGCGATAGTACCTCAAATGGTGGTATAAAAACTAGACACAGCAAACATTTATTGGATAGGTGACATTCAAGAGCAAGTCAATGTAACAATGAGTAAGTGGGGAAGCTACATTAGAGCTCAAATCCCTCAGGCAAGAGTGTCAAGGACAGGATATCATTGCACCCTAATGTATGATCCACAACAGGACCCACAATTAGAAAAGGAATGGCAAAAGAAAGCCGCAGGGAAAAAAGTAATGATAGAATCACAACACATAGTAATTGGACCACAAGGAGCAGCTATGACAGTACAGGATGCAGATCAATCATCAGCAATAAAAAATTGGTTTAGAGACACAGACAAAGCACCACACATTACTCTACTGAAAAACAAGGGTTTTGAAGCTAAACACTTGGGGGCAATGATGTTCTATGAAAAACAATTAAAATGGGAGGGAACAGATAACCCTTTAATTCTCCAGTCATGTTTCGGAAAGTATTTAAAAATGTTGTGTTATACACATATGACAGGGGTTTTACATGAAGTGGAAGTGGTCAAGAAACAACAGGAACCAATGGCAACAGGAAAGCCACACAATGATAGACAGATGAAGATAGAGAAAGAGATGGCAGCCAGAGTACCTGAACAGGTATGGTCAAAGTTTGACACTGATGTAGGATTGGTGCATTCGGCTAACCCAGTATGAATCCAAACTAGACCAAATGCTTAACTACCATGGCAAAAATCGTACTACATGAAACCTGAGGCTGAGAATGGAATAGCCCCTACTATAGAAGGTCTAATTGCTGTGGGTGTATTGATAGAAACAAAAAGCAACTGTAACACTCCTTTGCTTCCAGTACTAAAAGCAGACAAAGAAAAATGGCGTTTAGTACATGATCGAAGAGCCGTAAATTACTTTGGAGAAGACATGCAAGCAGAAGCTCTGAACTCACACACACAATGTTCCTCCCGATGCCAAATATTTCACAGTGATTGACTTATGTGGGGCATTTTTCAGTGTGCCTCTTGCAGAAGAAAGCAGACAATTGTTTGCATTCACGTATAAAGGTAAACAATACACATATACAAGAATGCCACAGGGATTTAAACATTCTCCATATGTGTTTAACAAGGTACTGAAAATGATTTGGAAGAGCTGATGTTACATGGGACACTGATACAGTACGTCGATAATCTTCCGATATGTTCTCCCACATTGGAGCAACATCATGAGGATTCCATGGTCGTATTAAGCAAATTGACAATGGGGGGACACAAGGTGTCACAGAAAAAATTGCAGTACTGCCAGACAGAAGTAGAATATTTAGGGAGGCTGGTGGCACATCAAACAAAAACAATAGCACCCAGCCAGCTAGAAGGGATTAGAAAAGCACCTAAGCAAGGGACAGTACAACAAATGATGAGATTTCTGGGGATGACAGGGTTCACTTCAGATTGGATAGAGGACTATGCCCTTAAAACTGCGTCGCTAAGAGAGATTATGGAGGCCACAGGAACAACTAACCTGCAATCCCAGCTACAGTGGAATGCAGATGCACTGGCAGCATTCGAAGGCATCAAACAAGAGATGCAGGGAGCAAGTGCGTTAGCAACTCCAGACTACACAAAACCATTCCTATTGTATGTAGCAAATAGGAGTCAGGGGTACGCATCTGTGGTGTTAACGCAAGAATCATGTAGTGGGAGGCAAAAACAACCGATAGCATACTACAGCTCCAAGTTAGATGCAGTAGCACATGGCTATCCACCCTGTTACCAGGGATTAGCTGCGGTACAGTATGCTTATGACAAGGCACATTATAGTCAGCCCCTTTGGGACTTAGTAAGCCCCAAAGGGGGGATATATGGGATAAATTTACTGTAACATTCAACGTAGTATTATAAACTATTATCTTGCCTACATAATAAATTAATCAAATAAGTGTGGGGAAATATTGAGTAAAAAAGATGGCACTCTCCCCCAGTGCTGTTATAGTATGCTACCATTATTGATGTTAAGGGGTGAATGAGTACAGTGGCTCTGTGGAATGTGTAGAGTTAACATGTTCCATGTGTTGTAGTGCAGGCTCAGGTCCAGGAGGCAAACATGGATACAGAGGACAGATTTCCATATAAGGAGTGACGTATGGATGATAGATGTGTAGAACAGAGTATATAAACCAGCCTGGGGAGAGGCCTTGGAGTTCTTTGCAAATCAACTCAGGCTTTAATGTTACTTGTTCACAAGTGATAATAAAAGTCTTTATCTTTCAAACTTCGACTTCCTTGATCTTTCTCTTATTTTGTTAAAGTGTTAGAGTAAAGTTTATCTACTACAAGAGGCTCAAATGCAGAAATTTGTTGTGATATTTCACATTTATTTTAATTTAAATAAAAATTCAAAAACCTTAATTTTGAAATCAAAAGGCAAAAAACTAGAACCTATAAATCCACACACTTGGCCAGTTTAAAAAGAGGCTAGAACAACTTTAAAACCAGTCACTTTAATTTATCAAGTATTGCATTGCTTACCCGTTTTGTCTTACCTCTTAGTTGTATATTGCAGTGTTTGTCTTACAACACTGTGTCTATCTTACCATTCAGTATGACACTGCATTGTTGTGGCCCACGACTATTTAAGATGTCCACTATCAAGTTAACTCACTGTCATGATTGTCTGCATTTTATTTTGTCGTTCATTAGGCAAATACGTTTATATTACTTGTACTTCACTACTTCTTTCCATTTCAGGTTTTTACATTTTGTTTCAAAGTGAACTGTTTAAACCCTCTTTAAATTCTGTTTCAAAATACTGTTTTATTTTAATCACTACTTACCCTTATTTTATGTATTATGTAAAGTTGAGTTGAAGACTAAGAATCTCATTACTGGTAATGATGCTTGCATTGTTATCAAATATTTGACAATAAACTTAAAACTATAGTTACATAGACTTAGTTTGAGTGCTCTCATTACAAAGCTATTGAACATTGTAATTTTAAAAATGTAAATAAAAATTACAGCTCCATTTTGAAATTTAAAAACTGTTCAACATGTAGATTAAAATAAAGTATTAAGACATGTTCTCATTCATATGACAAAAAAAACAATTGAACTTTGAAAGATGACCTCTGGTCAGGGTTAAAAGGACAATATCTCAGGTAATGGGTTATGTTATAGAGGTGAAAATCTGAAATCTCTCAGGAATGTGAGTGTGTTTTTTGTGAAGTTAGCACCATCTCAAGGTGACACACTGCAATTGAATAAATGGGCATGTTTAATGTTTATAGATGAAATTAAACACTTCCTGTCAGGACACATAAGAAGGAGGGGCAATTCCAACCGATTAACAGCCGGCTGGGAGCCTCCTGGTGGTTGGCTTGAAGCTGGCTGGAAGCTGGTTGCAATTCGGCTGTCAACTGGCTGAAAGAGCCCTTTTTAAGTGGCTTCTTCTGTATTCACCATAATGAGCTTAGCGCTTGCTATCTTCCAAAATCCAACCTCGACCACTGATCATTAGTTACCTGTTCTTTCCATATCATTTCAAATAGGAGAGAAAATGGCAGGACATCAACTCAAATAAGAAATCAACTGTCAAACACTTACTTTAGCATAGCTGCCATTTGCCCACATCAGCCTCACTGTACTAGTTACCATGGTGATGCTCAATGCCAACTCTGTGGATAGATGTGTACATACGTTAATTTTAATTTAATTCAAATTTTAATCTCCATCTTACTTCTTATCCATTCCCCAGTCGTTTGGCTGCTGTACAGCAACATCTGAATTTCCCCAAGGAGATTGTTCAAGTTTTTTCTTATTTTATCTTATCTTCTGGTCTGGTTATTTGCCTGGTGAGACAGTTTGTAGCTGTCATTCAAAGGTTCAGCTATAAAAACGATAGAAAACTATAGCAGGATAAAACTACAGAAAATTGACACATGTAAAGAAAAACGTTTCTGAATGTTCCCACCTGGTTCAAGGTTTTTAGACGTGAAAAAGTACTTTTTGGGGGATTTCTGATTTCGGCAGACATTTCTTAAATACTGCCTTACACTGGGTCAAGGACACTTATAAAATATATATAATGGAACAATTCAACCCATTTAAGAATAAACGATCCATCGTTGTCATGAACCCACCTGATCTCCAAGTATTTATATTTGTTTTCATGTCTTATTGTCATCATGTCCTCATGCCATGTCACTAACCTCCATGTCATTTCAGTTCCGCCCACTACCGTTTGCTTTGCTGTCACTCCCTTCACTTTAACTGGTTTCCCCGCCTGCATCTCATTGCTAATACCTCAGTATGAATGAATACCAGTCCACTTCCCATTGTTCCAGATTGTCCCCTGCCCTACCACCTGTTTCCTGTACCTTCCGTCCAAACCTCTGCCTGATTCCCTGGACTCTGATTCTCTGCATGATTCCCTGTACCATGATTCTCTCCCGGTTTTCCTGAACCGGGTTCTCTTGCAGTTTTCCTGGACTCTGATTCTCTGCCTGTTTCCATGGATGAGAATTCTCTGCTGGTTTTTCTGGACCCTGACTCTCTGCCTGTTTAACCGGACCCTGATTCTCTGCTCATTTTCCTCGACCCTGATTCTCTACTTGTTTCCCTGGACTCTGATTCTTTGCCTGTTTCCCTGGACCCTGATTCTCTGTTTGCCTTCCCTGATGGATCTGCTGGTTTTGACACCTGCCTGTTTTTTAAGTTGTGGACTTCGACTTCTTACTTTACCTGTTTTTGTGTCATGCTTGTGGGTCAGTGAATGTAACAATCCTAACTAAAGCAGAAGGAAAGAACATCTTTGATGTCAAGACGAGTCGAGTCAATAGGTCCAAACCCACTTGACCTCTTCTGCTTCCCCCCACCCCGCAACCTTAAAGACAGCAACATTTTTCAGATGTAAAATCACATCTGACATTCTTGCATTAATCTTTACTCTGCAGGATTAACGCATTGTATGACCGTGGGTTTTAATCATTGGATTTAGAAGCTAATCTCTTTGGCTTTGGATTCAATTGAACGTTCCCATCTACATAAATCCTTAAAATGTACAGACTGAATTCCTGAATTTGTTACACTTTCATTCTGGGCGTATATTATTCAATTATAACATTAAGACCCATGATTATCTACTGCCGCTGGGTTAAACAAACAAATTAACTAATTAACTAATTTGCTTTTTCTGCTTGACCGAGCTTAAAAGTCTGCATTTTTCTGAATTGGACAGATGCTCTGGAGTTACACAGCATTCACATAATTGCATTTTGTGTTTTTATTCAAATTTTTGACAGATTATTTTGGAGTCATGTCATATTGTTGTAACTGCAGATAACACATCCCAAACACAATGAACACACACAAGTATATACATTATCTGAACATACATAATATACATTCTACTCAATTTCATTTGAAGTGCTATCAACATGAGAAACGTGTTTACATTCAATAACACATGATATAGATAGATATCTATCTTTCTATCTATCGATCTATCTATCGATCTATCTATCATCTATCTATCCATCTATCTATCTATCTATCTATCTATCTATCTATCTATCATCTATCTATCCATCTATCTATCTATCTATTTATCCATCTATCTATCTATCGGAAATAAAGATAAGAAGAGGATGATCCAAGGACTTGTTCCACGTCCAATAGGCAGCACATGGAAGAAGTTAATCTGCCTTCATGAGCAGTACATCTATTTGTCCTTACTGCCTGAACACACACACACACACACACCCACACACACACACACACACACACACACACACACACACACACACACACACACACACACACACACACACACACACACACACACACACACACACACACACACACACACACACACACACACACACACACACACAAGAGATAAGGAGGGCAGAAGATGGTCGAAGGGAGAAGGTAGATGTCTGAACAATAAAATAATAGATGGTGGCAGCATCGGGAAAAAGCCAGATTAAGCACAGTCCCCCAAAACCTAAATTGGAGCCTTCCATCCAACTGAGCCATCTCATCCGTACATCAAACAAAAAAAGAATTGAAGCCAGGAAGTTGCCTCAGGTCTGAGGTCTTTTCTGACCTGCGGAAAAAGTTTGTTCTCCTGGTTACATATTTTGCAAGTTGCAAAATGCTTTCAGGAGTATCTCAGTGTTTGTCTGTAATGTATGCATGCACTCCATCATCTCTGTGGAGTGGATCTATTCATTTATAATGTTTGGTTACGTACATGGAATGAGGAAGTGGCCGTGTTTTCTCAAGTTTTGTGTTTTAATGAAATGTTAAGCCCTCTAGTTATGTTGTGTTAGGATGATAAAACATCTATTACACATTCTTCTTCTTCTTCTTATTATTATTAATAATAATAATAATTATAATTATAATTACAATTATAATAATACTAATATAAATAATAATAATACGAATACAAATGATAATAATAACAATAATAACAATAACAATAACAATAATAATAATAATAATAATAATAAATATAGCTAGATGCAACAATTACACAGGGTCCCGTTTAGTCGTGTAAGATATGTATTACAGTCCTCCGGATTCTGAGCAATGTAGCACAAGTTCTAATATTTTGAATTTCACGACCACTCAGAGACAAACCGTGGATTCATATTGCATTGGTTCATAATGTTACAAAATGACTGTGTTCTCATTGTAATGCAAATGTTCTTCAATTTTCAGAGAGTTTGTAAAATGTTATCAATATTTTGTGATACAAATGTAGATCGGTGTGAATAAAACCTTGACGACAATACATTTGAAACATTTGACAACATATGAAAAAATTGTTGTTTTGGAAAAGAACTGGAAAACATTTTGCTTCATTGTTTTCATCTCCAATGATGGTGCAGACTGTTGCCTTCTGCTGGTGCTACTGACAAAATGTCGTCAAAGTGCTGATCTAATACTTCCTGTGCAATATCAACTGGTTGGAAACATGTGCCCATAAACATACCATGTTGTTGTTAATCAGTTAACGCTTCACCAATATTTTCATTATTGTTGTTTGTGGTAGTTGGATCTTCAATTTTGGAAAGTTTATTCCATTTATTTTTCAATTCCACATTTATCCCACTTGTTATGTATTCTCAAATACGGCAACACCGACCTAAGGCTATTTTTTGGCATCTAGAACAATAACAAAAAACTAGCTTTGTAATTTAATTACTTGACAATAATTATAAATACATTTCATTTCATTAATATAATAAGTAAATGTTTGTTTTAATTCGTACTTAATTGTATTTTCCTATTAATAATTGGAAAATTCACTTTAATAGATTATTTGTCTATATTGTAATGCAGACAACATTTATGGAAGATTTACATTCATTTAGCATGAGAATTATTATGGAAGAATTTGTCAATACTTTACACTTTCTATATTTTAAGTCTGCTAAGTTTGGCTGTAGGAAACGGTTTAGACATGATGTTTCTATAAAACAATCATTTATTTTGAATGGACGGATGGATGGATGGATGTTTGGAGTGGACCGAGGGACTCTTTCTGAACATGTCAGATCAGACGTCATAAAAATCTCTGATTCTTTCTTTAATCTTTCTCCTATTGCAGCAGCCATGCCGGGCTCAGGTTGGGAGGAGTGCGAGTTGAAGTTCTAGTTGTTGTTTGAGGAAGACCCATCGCATCAGCTCCCAGGGTCCCCACCCCCACTGCACGCCACTGACTGGAGAGTAAAGCAAGCACCAGCACTCCTGCTATACGATTGGCTGTTCCTGTCACTTGGTGATTTATCTGCAGTAAGATTTTTGGGCTGTATGTTTCTTTGTCAGAAGAGGAAAAGGGAATCTGAAAATAAATCTATAATAACGCTAAATAAATGGATGATAGTTCTTGTGAAACATTTTATCATGAAAATGATCAAGATCATTTTATCGCCCAGCCCTACCATGAAATCTGAAAAACATTGTGGTTTTTCTGTGAGTAATTAACATTGCATGGATTCTATTTTTCCGATGCCTCGCTAGATGTTGAACACATCACTCAGTTGCACCTTCCAGTGGATTCTACTCGACGTGGTGACTTTTTGTGAGTTTTTATGGACTGCAATTTTTAGTATTTTTCATCAATCTGGCATAGTAATGAGGACCACGGAGATAAAATATCAATCGAACGGACTGAATTGACAGAACTACTGATTGTTGGTGAGTTTACGCACACTAGACACGGTCCAACTGGACATACCGAATCAGAATTTGTACATTTATAGTAAATAGTACGATGACGTCATAAAGGGTATTACTGTAAATCTCATCTCATTCATTTTGTTTAACAATAGTGGCATGTCAGCTATGCAAGACCAGCTGAAAATTCAAAGTTGTTCAGCTTTTCACTAATATCTGCTCCGTAAGTGGATTGATTTGGATGAAATGTAAACCACAAGATCCTTTTGAGATAACGGTTTAAATGACATCTCAAGCATGTTCCTGGTTTCTGCCAATATTGTGTTCCAAATACCTTTAGCAGGGTTGGACATATGTCAACGTGAAATGCATCGGATCGTGTGAAAATGATCAAATGTGGTCATTTTTTTGCAAATTTCTGCTCCATATGTGGATCGACTTGGAGAATACTTCAACCACAAGATGTTTATGTTCCAGATAGTTTTATATTACATTCCGAGAATTTTCCTGGAACAATAACAATATATTGTTACTAAATATAGCTGCAGGCAGTAATACACAGGGTCCAGGGCAACCAGTCCTTCGTTAAAGTTCAATGGACGAGAGCGCTTTGGCTCTTTGTCCCGGTGTTTTTTGTGACTGTGGAAGTTAATTTGTTCCAGCCTGGTTAAAGGGTAAGTCTATGATCGGGCGGTGTTTGTGGCTGTGGGTGGGTTTTCTTCACCGTAACTGCCGGCGGTTATCATTCTGAAGTAGGGCTGAACCATTGTGGCAAAAATAACAATGACAATTGTTTTAGTCAATCTTGTGATCACAATTATTAATCCATTTTGGGGAACAGATTTATTTTAGGGTACTTTGTTAATCAACAGAAAACTACCTTCACAGTAATTATTTTATTAACCTATAAATAAACTAAAGTAAGTGGTTTAACTGACTTCAGTTAGAGGATATTGTGGCAGTTTTGCCACCACACGCTACCCAAGTAGCGTTTTCAGGGCCCTCCGACACAGATACACAGACGACAGAGGGTTGTTAACACCAACACTTGGATTAGTCGTAAGTAGATGCAGTCATAAGTCCAGGTACCACTGTATAATGAAATGAATTGTGTGTAGTGGGTGTCATAAAATACAGAAAGATTGAAATATTTCAAAACACATACAAAATAAATACATGTTCCTGTATTATGTATTTTTTTATGGTTATTATTACCAGTAATTATAATCAAGGAAGTTTGTATATGTTCATATCTCTGATATGTTAATAAATTCCAACAGTGATGTTATTGGGTTTTTATTTTGGAGAACTTACTGTTGTGCAAGTCAGTTGTCCTCAGAAGCGTATACATTTATGACGTTTAATACACAGAGCTTAGTTAAATCCAATTGTTTTCTGGTAATACTTTAACTTAATTTTTTTTAACATAATAAAGATTAATTGTCATAAAAGAATACCTGTTACTTTGTTACTTTGTATCGTTAATAGTTTGTATTTTATATTCCTTTAGTTAATGTCCAATCAAGATTAAATCTGCCGGATGCACGGATAATTTACTTTGCCACGGATTATATAATTGCGATCAGACAAAAAACAAGGGAGCCCGGTGTCCTGGCTATCTCCTCCGGTATATTTTATGAGTGCAGAAGTTTACTCGTAACGGTATGGTAGACCACAATGCTTGCACATTCTTGCAACTTGCACCTGCTCGCAAGGATTTTTACATCTGTGCGTGGTGGCGCCATCTTGGCTTGGTAGTGATTGTTGATCACAAACTCCATCCACAATACTGAACCAATCTGGATGAAAATCAAATTACGCCACATTGGAAATGACGCGAATACACATCTTATTCAGACCCGGATCCATGACATCAATGAAAGTCTGACGTCAGTCACATCTGCACGTGCCGCCATCTTGGTAAGGACCTGGTTGTTCACTAATCACTAGACTGCAATGCTATCATGTGACCTGTGTGAGCCCTCGTCTGCGCATACGCACACATTACACGATGATAAAAAATATACTTTTTTTACAAAATTATTCCACAAAAATGGACCAATCTGGATCAAATTTGGACGATGATATGTCGCAACTGCCCCGAATACACATTTGATTCATGTCTTCTGTGAGTGTGGCGGATCCATGAAATCCACATACCACTGACGCCAATTTTACAAGAACACATAGCAATAGGCCACATAAGCCCATTTGGGGCTGGACCCCTAATAAGCATCTTATAAGGACTTTATTAACTATTAAGTAATGCTAATTACAAGCACCTTAATATCAAGCGTTACAGACAAATTCAAAACCCAAGTTTGTTTATATTAAACCAAAAAAATAATAGAGTTTGAATTTACATTTCAACATACAGAAACCTATGCATCATAGAAAAACAAGCCGATCACAAATGCGTACAAAAACAAGATGTTTCTCTACGAATGTATTTAACAACCGCTTGTTGTTGTTTTTTCCATTTGTGCCTGATGTGCTATTATGGCTATTATGCTGCGTTGAAAAAATATGATAAAATGACCTGAACATCAACAAAAGCATCATGGAGGAAAGTGGGGCTCCTATGAATTGAACTAGAATATAAGTGCAATTTAATTGGATCTGTAATTATGCAATATGTGTTGCGCTGATTATGTTTGTTAATACAAAGCAAATTTTCCTGCGGCTAACTATGTTGTTGTTTTTTTTAAATTATTTATATTGCGCTTGAAAGCAATTTGTGGAGGTCATGAATTTCCAGCTTGGCCCAACATTGTGATGAGCTTAGCAGCTAAGTCGAAACACCCCCGTTGTTGACCTTATTTATCTGCCTCATGGCAATTCACATTTAATTCATATTTCTTTACGTGTACCTTACCTTTGTGTTTTCTTTTTTTTTTTTTTATGGATGCATCGGTGCCTGACTTGTTTTGCTCCTCAGCGTTGAAGAGTTTATCTGCATTTGTGCGATTCCTGTGTCTCTATGTAAGTAATTAACACATTAAAAAGCTTAAATATACAGTAGATCATATTAATGGTTGGATTTGTATCCATACGCAATCGTAGGGTTTCACTATGCTCATTAGATTACATGTTTTTGTTGTACATCTATGGTAATATATGCAGGGGTGGTAGTAGTAGTAGTAGTAGTAGTAGTAGTAGTAGTAGTAGTAATGTGTGTGACTGGTTTGGACTGGGGTCATCCATCGCACATAACGCCGCCATGTATCATCTTATTTATGCAATCCAAGGCTGAGATTAATATATCTACATTTTAGAATATGCTAACAAGGACCGGAGTGACGTTAATTATTAGCATTAGAAACAAGCATTAGTCAGTGATAATATTTACCAAAATGGTAAGATATTTGCTACTAGACTACTAACTTGCATCTGCAATGGAGGAAAATAGCTACTGTAACGAGGACTTTTTTGAAAGTGTTGAGGTGGAGTATGTTTTTATATATCCTTTATACATCCACTCCTTCAAAAGTCTTGTGGTACAGTCACACGACGGGGCGCTGCAATGCGACAGGCTGCAATGCATTTCATTTTCATTATTTCAAATTCAAAACGTCATTTAAATTATGGATAAAATAAGGAAGACGTCATTTTATGTTTCTTCGACATGGACAATTCTTTATTCTAAGGGACGAAACGCAAGATTATTTACATAATTTCTTTCAAGAAGTTGTTTACTTTGCCAAGTAAACAAACTGCAACATTTTAATAACAAATAAGTAGACACAGCCCCATCTATCTATGTGATGTATATTAAATATGGATAAGGAGGTCTGAAATGTTTGGCGCGCCCACAACAGCCAGTCGATTTTGAGCGGACACGCCCACAAACGCCAGGCGCACAGAAACTCTGTCGCCGGCGGGGTGACCATACGGTAACGGAACCAGAGCTGCTCGGCTTCACGCTGCAGTCCCGTCGCTGGCGGTGTGACGCTAGCCTAAGCCTTGTTGAAGCGTACTGATACTGTGTTCATTTTGAAATCCAGTTTCCACAGGCAGTGTGTGGCTGATATCACCTCATGTCACGAGTGCTCCACAGGTCGCATGCAGTTACACATGCAGTTGTTGTAAGCCAGACCAAATGGTCACTGGTAGTGATGAAAAGTTTGGCTCTTTTTTGAGATTCGGTTCTTCACGATTTCTTCGATTTTCCAACTCTTCATTCGTTTGATTCATTTGGGGTAACACCGGTGAGCGAGGGGGGGGCTTCCTGTGAACGAGTGTCAGAAGACTCTTTTTGGCTTATTTACAGGATCATTTAATTCCGTCATAACTATTCATTTTGGTTGAATGCAAGTTTTAAATCAGTGTATTGCATCAACATGTCAAATTCCAAACTAATTCAAATGAATCCTTAGTAAGTACAGTTTGAGTTCAAGAGTCAAAGCGTCACTCGCTCGCCCAATTTTTTGCAGCAGTGACTCCTGACCACGGAGTCAATTAAAAGCTTTGTTCACTACAAACTAATCGTCCACCAGGCTTCCGTCACAACTGCCAGGCCATAATAACAGCACAGTAATGCTGAGTCATCTAAAAGATGTGTTTGAAATTAACAAATTGATCACAAATCTATTCACTAACCACTTGCTACACTCAAACTTTACTTACCGAACTATTCATTTTGGGAAATCCTTCTAAAATGAGGTTTCAGTTGTGACTTAAGGACAAGTGTGGATCCTGAGTTGAGAAAATCCTGAAATGTTAAAATCCTTCCTCTCTTGTACAGTACTCTGGTTCCTATTTATGTTTTCGATATATTTTATATTGTTTACAGTATGTACTCGATATGCTCTTCTGCTGTCCCTTTTTTGCTGCTTGAACGATGTCAATTTCCCAGTTGTGGGAATAATAAAGGTTTATCTTATCTCTTATCTAATCTTATCACTTTATTATTGCCAGCATTTTGTATGTGAACTGCTGTGACACGATCTAACTGTTATCATGCACCTACATTATCTACCTTTGGGGGTTTTCTCAACTGAAACTCAAATTCTTTATCAAATACTTTTTCTTTAAGTTGAAAAAAAAAAAAGAAAATATAAGCCTTGTGTGACAAATTGGAGGCTTCCAGATTCTTCTTCTTCTTGGTATTTTGGCTCAGATTTTGTGACATCCTGGATTAAACCCAAACGCTTGCAAACACGAAACAACAACAAAAAAGACGTCATAAAAGAAAAAACTGCATTTAACACCAAATAGTTTTACATCGTGTTCGCATCTTGAGAGATTGGCTGTAGTTTGACCTCTCCGTGTAAAAGGAAATCATTGGCTCGTTCCCTATTGTTTTACAATGCAATAAATGAATGGACACAGAGGAGAAAATTGCTATACCCAATTGAAATTATTTCCACCCTTTTGCTTTTGATTCATCCGTGACTCTATGGCTACCGACTCGAAATAGTGCTTTGTTTGCTGTTGCGTCCAACCCAATGGACCGTCAATGAGGATTAAACGTTTTGCTTCTGTTGTGCTACATTCAAATGTATATAAAACACAGCTTTTTAAACACAGAAATCTGAAAATTGTTGGTCAATCTTGGCGTTACCATTTGGACATTTTTTTTTTGTGTAACATATACGTACCTCACTTCTATGATACTGACAATGGTGAGCCACAGTTTGAATCCTTTCTGTGGAATGATTCATTGATCAGGATTTCATGAGGACAGGTAGACATAGTGCCGTCACAAATACGTTTTCATCTAAATATCAAGGGAATTTTAAGCCAAGGTGAGTGGCATGTTTCCATCAGTTAAATCTACCCCAGTCTATGTTTGATGCAAATAAATAATGGCTTATAGGCTTGCACTATGACAGTGAGACAATCAAATTGTTTATCGCAATTATTTAGGTGACAATTAATCATCAGAAAGATGTCATGACCCTTCAATAATTCCTAAAAGCCCTCCAAGGCCTCTGTCAGTCCAGTAGAAGTGATGAACCGCTTCACTCATGACCCTGTATGTCCATATGTCCATGTCAAGATGAAGATGGCTCACATTGATACATGGCACTTGGTAATTCCTTGTTTAATCAAATAAATCCCCGTGTTAAGTCAGTTACCATCAAAATCAGTTTTGTCAACGATCACCCACACAACATTGGATATAATTAGGGGTATAATTAGTTTCGGTCGGGAAAACAAGCAAATAGCGTTAAAGTCGTTTTGTCTCAAGTGAGAGCATTCCACTGAGCCACTGGAGAAATTCGACGTGTTAATGCAAAATAAATGAATGCGCTTGACATCGACGGCACTCATGTTCATTTCTGTATATCCATCTTTCCTGTCCTCTCCCCATGTGCATGTGCCCAATAAAATATAATTTTTGATTAGCCGCGACCAGAACCTGAGTTTTCCTCCCGCAATCATAAACCGTCCATAACCCCTGAGTAATTGGGAGATGCCAGATATCTTAAAGCTGGATTAAGCAATAATTGCGAAGGCGAAATATGAAGGATTGCCTAGTACTGTCGATTACCCACTGATGGCTAACTGTTTTCTTGCAGGCAGACGACTACAGAGCTGATTGGCTAGCTATCATCAAAAATTTCCCCCAAAAAAAAAAGAGGCTGACGCAATAAAGTATGCAATGATTTTGAACAGTGATGATGACAGTGATGACATGATTTTCAAGTCACGAGTAGTGCAACAAATTACTAATAGAAATTAATTAAATTAATAAAAGTAATCATCACACCGAGTTTATGTCCGTGATCAGAGAAATCATTGTTATCATTTGGTCTCATTGGGTTTATCTGTTGTACGTCATGACAAATACATTGTGATACCCGTGATAGGACAGCTGCACAGATGGTTCCGCCGCTAAGCTATGTCGCAAATCAGCAGCAGAACTGCTTTACGGAAATATTTGACGTCGTGGTGCTTTACGGTATCTGCACGTGGGAGTGAGCGAGTGTAAGTGTAAACAAACATGGATTGAGGCAACATGGCGCTTGGGGAAATTAAAATGACTCATTGGATGGATCATGGATTATTACAAGATTTGTACATCTGCTACCGCCCCGCCGCTACATAAGGTGAGGACGACCGAGCGGATCGCGTTTTAGTACATGGAGAAGACACAGGTAGCGTCAGCAGTTGAAGCTTTAGCTGCTCTTATCAATCAGAGAGAGGCGCACAAGCAAAGTATGAATTTTGAGGAGAAAGGACGCAATTACCAATTTTGTGGGGTGTAACAGAAAAGTAATATAATGAGTAGTGTAACGAATAACTGTTGGCAGGGAATAATAATTAAAGTAATATTACTTTTGAAAAGACTAATGAATGAAAAATGTCATTATTTGAGGAACAAGCCTAACACTGGCAGTGAGAGGCTATTATGCCTGCATTCGCTCGTGCAAGTGTTTCCCAACGGATTCATTCTGAGTGACCCTGCGCCTTTTGCTTCTTCTCAGCCAACCATTTCTTGGAAAAAAGCCCGAGGGACCATAGAGGGTGTGGAGGAGGGTGACTGCAGCCCCTGCATCTTTCACTCTGCAATAAGGCTTAAACTTTAAAAATTAAAAAGAACATTTTAAAAAGAAATTGTTTTATAATTATGGGTAGAATGTTTTCAAACGCGCATCATTCACGGATTATTGTCTCCAAATAATGAAGATCTAAAGGGGGGGAAACAAGGAACTCCGCTGCTTGGAAAGAAAAAAGTAGGAGCGCTTTACGTCCCTCCATCCCCTCTGTCCGAGAGTTTCAATGTCCTGACTTGGTTCCTTGAGAGGCCGTGAGGGATGCGATTGATGCAGAGAGGCGGGGATGCATTGCACAGTGGATTTAAAACCGGTTGCGTTTGGAGCGAGTGTTGACCTTCCATCGGAACAAAGCTTCACGCAGAGTGTGATGCTGAGTAGCGTTACTGAATCCGTTACCACTAAGTGACAGGCTTCATAGAAATGCACCCAAACAGCGATCCCTGCCTAAATCTCCATATAACAGATGGCTTGATTAGATCGATTCATATTTCAGTTTTCTGTTGGTTTTGGGAAAACAATATTTTTTTTGTCTCTGGAGGAAAGGTCTATCTAGGGCTGGGAAGAAGGTGCATCTGCTCGGCACTGTGCGTAAAAAGCTGCCCACCAGAGCTGCCAAGTCTCGCACTCTGACAACCAGTTCATATGCTCACACACCACACCTCGCTGAGAATCCCAAAATAAGAAAAATTATATAATTTCTCCTTTCTTCCTAATCTCACGCTATCCTTTTGGTGAAACTTGGAAGCTCTGCTGCCCACAAAGAAGAAATGACGGATAAAACGTGGAAAAAAATTTGATCAATGACTGACTGAGTGACTGATGAAATGTCATTTGTTTTGTTTGGGGCTTGGGGGTTTTGTCTTGACTGAAACATCAATATGCGTGTGCGTGTAAGCTGTTGCGTCCATGCACTTATCCAAGGCAGCCCCCACTGCTGAAAATAAGTGCATGGCGAGGGATTCATTAGGAGGGCCAAAGTCAGAGTTTGTTTGTCAATTGTCTTTAACTTGAATTTGGCTTCATCCAGCCTGCGTTTCTAATTCCTCAAGCATCGCTTGTTGCCATCCCCCATTTAGTCTTACCCATCATTTCTCTATCTGCTGTTCAACGAAGCTGAAACTTCCATCAAATACCCTCCGCAGAAAGACTGACAGCTCTCACGGCTAACCTGTAACCCATATATCCACCCGCGACAAGACAAAGGCTTCAAGTGCTCGGTTAACCGTGAGTGACTCTAAATTCGGCGCTGTCAATCAGCTCAGGGTTTACGCGCTCCGAATAGGGCTCTGTAAGTGTCAAAACAAATTAAAATCTGCCCACACACACCAAATGGGTGAAGAATGTGTAGAAAGAATCTGTATTTTCTCAAACAGGCATACATGCAACCATTCCATTCGTAGTCGTCGACCCCCAGTAATCTAAAATCCTGAAAAGTTTACCTCATTTCGTACAAGGCCTAGAACCTGGGAAGAGGGAGTGGGAGTAAACTTGTATAGCTCAGGAGAACATCTGTTGTACTTGTATCTCTTGTACTAAAAACAACCCCTCCCCAGCTCATGAGTCATTTGGTTGGACCACTCTGCTTCTTGTCTTCTCCTCAACCACGCTTTATTGTGGGCTTTTAATTGACAGAAACGTTAACTAAACGAAAGCAACATCAAGGCAACTTTGGTAGAACCAGTGGAATGGTGCGCACGCGCACGGAGGTTGTATTGTGCTTGGGGGCAAAACTATTCTGGCACACGTACCCATCCAAGCCTTCACATTAACCCTGAGCAAGCACTGAACTTTGCGCAGTTGCGAGCTGTCAATCTGCTATTTTGCTTCAATAGGGCTTGTGGTGGTTTGTACAGTATATGTGAGTACATATTTATACCTAAATACTTAAACATTCACCAGTGAGTGTTTTTATCTTCACTAGGGCCAACTCTCATACAAAACAAACTTGTGTCCTGTGGGTCCTCTATGATAATGAGGCAAAGCCCTGATTGGCTTCTCAATTGGGGAGGGTCATCAAATATTGCTGTAAAGAAGGGGCTAGGTATGGTATTATATCATAATTAACATAGCTGTGAAAGTTGACCTAGATATACTACCAAGTAGTTGAAATATCCAAGATAATACTGCACTATCCTGTGTATTTCAATTAAGTTGATAGGTGGGTATAATCCTAATTACCTGAGGAGGGGATGTTAAATCCCTTGTACAATATGTGCTATCTTTTCACCTCTAACCGCTCAGCATGTTATCTCTTGCAAAATGTTGAGCTTCCTCCTCCCCCTTCCCTCTGGGACATCTGGAAACTCTAATGCCTTCCTAATTTCTTCATTGCATCCAACGATAAAACAATGTCTAGGTAAAAACAATATTGAATATTGTCACTGTACCCAAAACGCCAAAAGAATTCAGGACAACAAAGTGGAAGAATTCACCAGAAAACCAAATGAAACTCTGCCTCCTGGCTGATCAACTGTGATGTGATATTTGGAACCAATTCAGGACTAATTGCTAACAAAGGCACACACACATACTCAATATATAGTGTATTTTATTCAAGTTATTTTTTGCTCAAATGACTATTTTGCTGTGAGTGTACTAGCGCCTGTGAAGACTGGCGGTGCTTCACACTTCACACCTTCATGCTAATCGCTGTTAAATTAGTAGTTTGAGCGATCAAGAACGGACTTTCATTGTTATATGTTGAATATTACTTGAATCTTGATACACAAAAGTACATCTCTATTCGGATGGAGTGGTATCACTTCAAACACGTGTAGCGGAAAAGTGAATAAAGCTATTTAAGCAAACCACGCCTTGTGAGTTGAGATTGAGGGTTAGACGAGCACATGGCAATTATCCATCCAATCCATCCAAGCATGCTGCATAGTAATATGGACCTGGTCCTCAGCCATCAAAGAACCTACAGTGTAAGCCATTGTGGCTGACCAAGAGGCATGGTCAAGCACCGGCTGCGAACGACGGTTCCCTTTTTTTCTGCGGGCGCCAAGCTGCCTCGAATCGGCCTAATCCGCGTCTGCGTGGCGCGCTTTGGTCCGCCTCGAGGCAAGGAGATTTCTTGAGCTCATGAGCCGACCCAGAGCCAGAGCCATTCCACCTGCGCCCGAAATAATCCTCATCATTATCATCATTATTATTTTAATTATTATTTATACGTGTGGCCAGGGAGCCGTTCAGTTGAACGCTTTAATAGAAACTCTCACCATGTTGAAGCACCACGACAGAAAGGTCCATCTCCCTCCCTAAACCCTTATAAGTAGGCAGGGATTCCCACACCCATCTAAATACAGATGTTTTTGTGAATTGGAAAATGTAGATTGTTTTGTAAATCAGTGGCACAGATTCAAAGAGAGTCTTTTTAATAAGTAAAAATTAAAACGTTTTTATATATTTTTTTTTTTCCCAAAAAAATTAAGAAAATGTGTTTTATTGTTGCCACACGAAGTGATGCTTACTGGCCATCAATTGAGGGCAGTTTTGCTACTGGTAGACGTTACAGAAATGCAAAAATGTAAACATTGACTCAAGAAATACAAAATTCCGGACATGGAGCTTCGAGTATAATCACACGTGTGTGAACCGGAATATGTTTACTTGCGCTGAGGGATGCAGCCACATGTCCAGCATGAAGAAAAGGCTGGAGTGCTGCGGGATTGAAACCTACCAATGTACGACATCAGGGATGAGTTTAAAACAGGGATAAACTTTTCCTACTGCTGTGCTGCGATAGCGAAGGGCTGCTACTGCAGAGTTTCCAAGGACTGAGCTTTCCTCACCCATTTGCTCCTGTTTCTTACTGACTTGTACTGTGGGATTTATTTGACTTTTTTTGGGGGGTTTGGTTCTCGGCAAGCGCAGAGCCCCGGAGAATAGAATCCGACCAACGCTGGAGTCGGACAGGCCTCCTCCTCTCTGACCTCTCATCCCCTCCTTCCCCACAGTGCTGCTCCCCTGGTGGTGACTGTTGTGCACAGCCTTAGTTTTTAAGAGGCTTTTCTTGTTTGCCTGCTTTTTTTTTTTTCTAACTCTCAGCACAACCACCGTTAGGCTGAACTTACTTTCAGTTACTGTGCACACAAGTTACGATAAAGCACTTAGGCATATAGGCGTAGAACCTTCGACCGCACGCCGGCTTTCCCCCAGGGCCTTCCCGCGAACCTAGGCGGGGGCTGTCAGTTAAACGTAAAGTTTACTTTCCATTACTTACAGGCTGGTAAACTGTTGCTTGCGGACTTCTTTTTTTCTGCTCCACTCTGCGTCGCTTTGCTGAAGCTGACAAACAAATCAGACTTCATTTCCACCGAGGGATGAAATCATTAAAAGACGACAACCCCCCCTCAGTTATTAATTGGTGCGTATTATACGACTGCATGGAGATGGGACCCTTTCAATGCCAGAGTCAAGTCAAGTCGAGCCGCTTGCCGGCAAATGCGTTTATGGTATAGCTTTGATGTATCAATATTCCGCATTATATCTTTTTGTTGTCTTCCCGAAATGGTTTGGTCTAATTGGGCTCGGAGAGCTTTGCTATGCACCACACCACATTAGGCAGGAAAGTAATTTAAACTGGAGCAGCGTGAAATTGCGTGTGTTTGTGTGTGTGTGTGTGTGTGTGTGTGTGTGTGTGTGTGTGTGTGTGTGTGTGTGTGTGTGTGTGTGTGTGTGTGTGTGTGTGTGTGTGTTTGTTTGTTTGTGTGCCATCTGTGTTTGTCATTGTGGAAGAGAGTGTTGAAGGAGAGAGCAAGAGAGACGAGGAGAGCGAGAGGGGGACACATGCACCAAACCCATGCATACGTAGACGCACGCATGAACACAATGGCACTATAACGAGGGGAGAAAATTCAATTCACGCCCGCATCAAATCGGAAAAAAATATTCAAAAAATAACTGAAACATACACATTTGATAGAAATTAAATATCTACATATTGTACTTTAGCCCAGTCCCAATGCATTGCCAAGCATGTCAGTACATTGACCTGCACTGGTAACTGCCCCCCCCCACCAACCCAGAATAAATAAACCTCTCGCAAACTCTTCAAGCCCAAAACAACAGCAAAACTGTATTTATTTAAAAAGTACTACCTGGTTGTCAAATAACTTGCAGATTTTAAAGTCAGGGAGATGTAAAATAGTAATTTGTCAATTTTCGAACAAAAACACAGTGACCTGAATGAATGAAGTCACCTAAAGTCAGTGTTACTTGTGGGGTCGCGCAGTCCCCACTGCACACCTGATGGTGCTTTGCAAAACACTATTTTGTGGAGCAACTTATACTCACAAGAGCAGAATTGTTTGACAGGTTTTTTTTCTGGGCTATTCATTCCTTTGATTCAGTGAAATTCAATCTTATCAAGATTCAGTGAACTCAGTGAACGCATTTCGCTGGAGTCATCAACTGGAGAAAATAAACAACTCTTTTATTGGAGTTACTCCCGACTCCAATTCATTTAAAAAATGTGTCCATTGTGAGCAAATCCTATGTGAGTCTCGCATCATTATCATTGTGTAAAAGAGGACCATTCCATGAGATCTCTGTAAAGCTGCTTTCACACATGCACTCTGGAAAATGTCTGGATCATGTCCGGATAATGTCCGGACCTGATTATCTGGACATTGTCCGGAGTTACCCTTTCACACATGGAGCAAAAAACTGGAGAAATTTTGCAATGAGGCTGCAGAGTTTTTAAAGCACATCCAAGATGGCGGACGACGCTACAGACGTATCAGTCAGTAGTTGGGCCTTCTTTGCATTGATACTGTCCTCCGTGTATTTGGTCATATCCGTAATATATACGAGAGAGTGGAAAGGAATAACATAGAAAGCAGAAAGGAGTTCCCAGCAGCTACACCTCATGCACAACGATGAGCACGAAGGTAAATAACTGGTGCATGATGGAGACGTCATCAACATGCGACACGACAGGGAGTGCATTAAAATCTGAAAACAGACGCCTCCAAATAAAGGCTGCAATGTTGAATCCATAGAAAAGGTACTTCGAATTATTTGAAAGGTCATTTGGATGGCTCGGCAGCTGAAGGGGGACGGTAATAGGGTATTGTAAAAATGTTTTTTTTTCGTTACAGGTGGTTTTCTGTAGCATTGTGAATTTTTTTTTTAGCCCTGTCAATAGGTTGTATTCATTGGCGGATCAACAGCTTACTTAGGCTCAGCCTATTTGAAGCCTTTCGTCGCTGTTCTTGTTGCATGGTGCTGAAAAGGAGAGTTCCTACAGTCAATGGGGCAACGGACATAATTTATTTGTGTGTGTGAGTGTGTGTGTGTGTGTGTGTGTGTGTGTGTGTGTGTGTGTGTGTGTGTGTTAGTGTGTGTGCATCCATGCGTGCGTGTACGGTGGTACAGTACATGAACGTGGGAGGGTGATGGGGTGTGCAGATCTGTGGTTGGATTTGCTCTCTGCTGCTCTGTGGCTCAACTAAAAAATGTGGTTATAATTGGAATTCTGATCTGCCACACACACACACACACACACACACACACACACACACACACACACACACACACACACACACACACACACACACACACACCGACGCACCCCATCCCCCACACTGGAATTACAACTGAGTCGAGCCGGTAACCCTACATGGCCTTCGAAGGCATCGGACCTTAAGGGTGCTGGGTATGAGTGATGAATACACACACAACACACAGACACACACACACACACACACACACACACACACACACACACACACACACACACACACACACACACACACACACACACACACACACAGGATCACTTTCTATTAGACTTCCTCGACAAGCCAGCACTGCTTGTCTCTTGGCTTGGTGAGCTGGTCTATGAATTATTCGGCATGCAACAACGTGCCGCTAATATGAGGAAAGCACAGCTTCCTGGGCGAAGTACTTACACACACGCTATATACAGATGTAAATATATCACATTTTGAAATATACACACAAACAAATACATACACTCTCCCATTTCAGTTGTGAAAAACACACAAATGAGGACACACTTACATGGAACATGGGAGAGGGAGAAGGGCAAAACACCCTCGTGCGCACACAGCACATGCACAAAGATAGGCATTCTTAAACGCATGCAGGAGAACACACAGCCGAGGGGTCATGACGAACACCCTCCAACCCCACACACACGCGCACAGAAACACACACACACACACACAGGGGCATGGGGCAGATGACTGGCTGCAGCAATCGGAAGTGACAGGAGCAGACCAAGCAAGCTTTTAGCACGGTTGGGGTATAGAGATGTATTTTTGCAGCATGTGTCTTTGTGTGTGTGTGTGTGTGTGTGTGTGTGTGTGTCTGTGTGTGTGTGTGTGTGTGTGTGTGTGTGTGTGTGTATGTGTGTGTGTGTGTGTGTATGTGTGTGTGTATGTGTGCATGTAAGCTTTTAGCAGCAATGCAGTTGTCCAGGCGAGAGGACTTGTGACTCAGTGTCCACAAGGCTTTAAGGCAGCGACATGCATGGCTACGTAGGCTTAGGTATTTATTGTGTGTGTGTGTGTGTGTGTGTGTGTGTGTGTGTGTGTGTGTGTGTGTGGGTGTGGGTGTGGGTGCGTGTGTGTGTTATGTATATTACGATGATAGCATAGCATTACTCACTGTAGAATTAACGGAGGATGCTGATCTTTCACCGGGCAACGGGGTATATTCTAATAATAACAACTTATTATTAATTAATGTTTTTATTATAATTTTAACCCTAGTTCCCTTAGATAAGTTTGGGTATACCGTGCAAATTATAGATGGCTACAACAAACTACAGGAATTTTTCTCTTTATTCTGTTTTTCAACTAAACAATTTTCAGTTTCAGTAAAATTAGTCATATGTATGTTAACACGGGATCAACAATACAATGAAGTGTGCTGGACGAGAGTCAGAGGACAGCTCAGAAGTGAAAACTGTTTTCTTTGTTGACACAGATCTCTCATCAGTGCGGCCATCGCACAGTTATAAAGAGAACATATAAAATAATAATAATAATAATAATAATAATAATAATAATAATAATACCTAACTTTATTTATATAACGCTCTTTATATAATGTTCAAAAACTGCTTTACAAATATATAATATAATTAACAAAAAGAAAGATACATAAGAAAAATAATGAAATACTGTCGACAATAAAAAAATACAAATTAAGATTATGATAAGGTTTCCATGAATCTCCATCTATTAAGTAAATCAGTGAAATCATTGTGTTATTACAAAAATTCCTTACAAATAGTCGTAATAATCCAGAGGAAAAAAATAAATACACAATCCCAGTTAGTGAAACCCTCCTTGAAAATGTAAAACAATATTCGACGAAAGCAGTTATAAATACCATATGTGTATTTAAGTAAGATCCGGAAAAATATGCTAAGCATGCATGTTTCTATAAACAATTGTCAGAGTTTCCTTTTTAACTAAGAGGAATGATATGGAGACCTTATGCAGCACATTTATCATTATTAATAGGTAAAAACTTGCTCCTTTGACACGATGACTCTGTTGAAGTAAATTACCAAAAAACATAAAGTTGAAATAAAAGAGTGTCTTAAGGTGAATTGAGGCGTATTCATCAATTTTTGAAGTCCATGACATTAATCTGATTACAATTATGCTACCTACCTTATGTAATTCAAATTTGCAGAACAGGTATTGCACAACAGAATGCATGGATCAAATTACACGACCACAAATTAAATTAAAAACAAAAACCTGCTGTGACCTCTGACCTCCGGAGACCCTTTGGAATTGCGATGTCGCCAGACTCAACAAATCTTAAGTCTTATTTTATAGCTGCAAATTTAAACTTAATTAGATCCGAGCTATGATTCCTGCCTCAGGTAACACCGCCAAACGGGTTTGAACGAGCGCAAATGGTCGGCAATCCAATTGAGACCGACACGTTTCACATTACATTTGAGGACACAAGAGGGCGACCTCTGCAAAGGATTTTATGTCGGACGGCAATCGGACATCCAGACACCAGTCTGGATCCAGTTCCCTAATTAGACAAGTTGAAAAATATATTGAGCCACGATTGATCTGCGAGGAGCCAGACAGACACACACACACACCTGCAGATACACAAAAACACAAGTCGTGTTCGTGAAGGCAAAATGATGTTCGCTCTTAAACAGCAAAACAATGAAACGAAAGAAATAGATGAATAAGGAAAGACATGGGGGATATAGAGTAAGTTGGTCCCGTGAGTTAAATGAACAAACAACTATTAATAACAGTCAGAATAGAAGGATGCAAAATCACAGCGCAATAGCCATGTTGGATCAACTCTGTCAGAGTCTTTTTATTTAGATTATTATTATTTTATATCATTATCATTATTATTATTATTATTATTATTATTATTATTATTATTATTATAAATAATAGTAATAGTAATAAAAAAATAATCATCATCATCATCATCATCATTATTATGACTACTTTTCATTATATTTAGTGTTTTCTTCTTCTTCTTCTTCTTATTATTATTATTATTACTATTATTTTTATTATTATTATTATTATTATTTGTATTATTATTAATATTATCATCACTAATGGTCCAGTTTATTAATATTATTATTTTTTTTTTCATTCTTGTTTCTTTGTCTTTATTTCATTATATGTTATGTGTAACATTGTAATGGTTGGATGGATATACATGTCTTGTTAAGCTTTGGCAACGTAATAATTCTTGTCATGCCAAATTAAGCATGCAAATTTTGATTTGTATTTGAAAGACCGAGAGAAAGAGAGAGTGAGAGAGAACGAGAGAGTTGGAGAAATGAATGGAGACTAAGCAAGAGTGAGAGAGAGAGAGAGAGGGAGAGAGGAAATGACTGGAGACGGACAGAACGAGAGGGAGGAGGGATGAGATTGACAGCGCTGGATGGAAACAGCGATAGAAAGATGTCGAATATTTCGGTGGCTGCCGTTCGGCGGGGCCCCGGGGGGGGGAGCCACGCTTTAGTAATATTGTTTGCCTGGAACTGGCGGTTGTAATTTCCTGACAAGTGTATAAATCTTGTACTTAATTGTCGGGCTGTCTGTAAATCCTCTGTTGGGGAGGGGGCTCCGCCGAGGGTTTGTGCTCAAGTCAAGTCAAACTGAAAACCTGGCGACAGCCAACATGAGCGGCGCTCAGAACGCTCCTGAAATGGATGGCTCATGGGCAACGTAGGGATGAGGATGAAAAAAAAAAGAAATAACAATTTGGTTTTCACAAACAACTTCCTCTATTGAGTGTATTCACAGGGTTTATCATCAGTCGCATCGTCTGTTTTGGCCAAGTAAGTTTTCAAATACAAGGAGTCTTATTCAGGGTTGGGCCACTGCTGTACAGACAAGGAGCGTAAAATGTATTGAAGTAAAAATATATATACAAAAATATACCAAATTTACAAACTCTGCTCTATGCTCAGGAGGAATTTAAAGTCATCGGCTGTCGCCATGTCAAGTATTGACTGTGGGTATAAAATACAAATATAGATGGGGTATTACGGTACAGGATGAATACAGGATACAGGATGGTATACAGTACGTATGCAATAATATGGACTTGGATAACAACGGATGCGTTGGATCTAAATTATTACTAAGTTACTATTAAATTATAACAATCAAATCAACGCTATTGCAATGTCATACACAAAGTAATGACAATGATATTGCAAGGACAAAAACGAAAAAACAAAATATCTAAGTGTGTTTTTGTGTATGTATTAACTATTGACAAACCAGGACAGCCTCAGAGCCCATCACTTCTGTTGTACACGGCCTGCGTTTTCTAATCAGCTGCACCATTAGAATTTCATATCGTAAGATAAGTTGCGATAAGATAAAACTTTATTCATCCCCAAGGGGGAAATTCAGGCCGTACAGAACAACGACATGCTTCGCTGTCTGTGAGCGGACCCCTCCGTGATTGAATGTCTGGATTTCATTCCAGTGAGTTGTGGCACTTGAAACACATTCGTTTTTCTGGATGAGAGTTCTGTCATTTCTCAATAAAAAATCTCAAAAACATTTTGAACAAGTAAATCTTATGTCCGAAAGCGTAGTATGCAACAAGTACAAGTGTATTCTATTATTGTACAGATCTTACAATTGTATTTTCAATGCAAACTCAGATGTTCAAACTATTCACCTTCATGTCTGTTGTTAACTGTGGCAGAATGTTGGTATTTTAAATCATTGAAATGAGCTCGCTCAACTGTCCAACGTGACATCTATGGTGGGCGGGTAGGTTATACAAAAGTTTCCACCCCAAAGACGAATTGATAAAAAAAATATTACATATAGTCTGGTAGTTAGGCCAAAAAAGGAGCCTGATTCTGGTCCAATTTCGATAAGATTTCTTTGCTGGCAATCGCAACTTCTGTTTGCTTCAGGAACTCAATGTTCCCATAAAATGTTTATTTCATTTAACTCGCCGCCGTGTCTGGCTGGTCAAGCTAATCAGTCTGACAATTTCAATACTTGGTTAATTTGCCACCCTGGATGCATCCGAAGTGTTGAGCGTATTGGATTGTTTACTGTTTGCGTCGGGGCACGCTTCACACTGTGAGCCACGTTTACAATTTGCGCTCGTGAAATTAACGACTGATTTGCTAAAGCAGCTAAGTGTGCAATCAGCGTATGGGGAAAAAAACGCATGGTCGCATATTTACATAACTCCTGCTATTGACAGTACGAGTAATGCAAGACATTGCGACGCAATGCCTCGTTTGTGGTGCGTGTGAAAGCAGATACAAATACTCTTGCAATGGCACGCAGTCCACGCTTCAGTTGACCAGTTTATTGCACTTCTGGACCCTCGACCCGTTTTGGTGATAGCAGGGATTTTTTTTTTTGGCTCAGAACATGTCTGAAACGCACCCCGGGACAATTAGTAAATCCGGCGCTTTGTGTGCTTTGTCTCTCGCATTACCACATCTTAATCTGATCTTTGGCTCCGTCGGAAAGGATTTTACATCAGAGGTGCCAGAAATATTGATGGAATCGCAGAGAGAAGTTCACGGGGCTTTCGAAAGGCGGCGACTCGTCGTCTCGGGGATGCGGGGCTGTCCCCATAGGGAAACAATAAAGTTCAGTCAATAAAGCGCCTCGGAGGCAGACAGTGGGTCAATAGGGAAGTTTACACAACACAACAGACGTGCCCGACATGGCCGAACGCACAGAACATAGCGATCCACCCGGGCCCTTTGTGCAGGGAGCGCACCAACGACTCAATGCACTTCACAGGGTCTCCGCACATCGATTTGTGCAGAAGTTGTGTTCCATAACCATTGCATCGTTTCATTGTATCACACATAATCCCGTTAAAGTAGAGATGCAAGACTCGCAAAAGCGGCGTTCGTTCGTGACTCAGTAATTGCATTGAATGATTCTTGTGAGAATTCCATCCTCAACTCAGTGCGTCACCGACTCTCTGACTCTCTCGTTCCACTGTCGGAATTAAGCGAACGAAGAGGCTGAAATTTGAGCAAATTTGTTTTGCCGTCGTCAGTCGTAAAAAGCAGAATCCCCGAAAAAAGAGCCGAACACTTCATCACAAAGTCACTGTATGGGAGCTAAACATTAAATGTTTAACATATAAGGTTAATGAAAATCCATAATGGATCTACCGACACCCTTAACATCTACCAACAACCCCTAAATCATCACTTTGAGGTGAAGGTTGAGGCCTTCCCCCCTTTAAAACTACAAGTTCCCTCGACAGCTTTCAGGTTACTAAATGACACAGCTAAGAGCTACAGTTAATAAGACAGAATGGCTACTAACATTGAAAGTTCAATGCAGAAAAATGAAGTTCTATTGAAATTGAAAAACGTTGACGGTGGGCGCACAGTAAAATGGCGGACATAGAGCCATTCAAAATACAATACAATACAACTTCATTTTACACAGTGGTGAGAACAGAGGTTACTGTATGCTAATACAGTACATGGGAAGTTTCAGGGCACTTATAACAGTCACATGGAAAGAAGTTTGTGTGTGTGTGTGTGTGTGTGTGTGTGTGTGTGTGTGTGTGTGTGTGTGTGTGTGTGTGTGTGTGTGTGTGTGTGTGTGTGTGTGTGTGTGTGTGTGTGTGTGTGTGTGTGTGTGTGTGTGTGTGTGTGCGTATGTGCGTATGTGCGTGCGTGCGTGCGTGCGTGTGTGTGTGTGTGTGTGTCATGGGTTATAAGTAGTAGCTGAGTAGTAGTCCTCAGTGTCCTCGGTGGGGTGTGTGTGTGTGTGTGTCATGGGTTATAAGCAGTAGTTGAGTAGTAGTCCTCAGTGTCCTTGGTGGTGTGTGTGTGTGTGTGTGTGTGCATGCGTGCGTGCGTGCGTGCGTGCGTGCGTGCGTGTGTGTGTGTGTGTGTGTCATGGGTTATAAGCAGTAGCTGAGTAGTAGTCCTCAGTGTCCTCGGTGGGGGGTGTGTGTGTGTGTGTGTGTGTGTGTGTGTGTGTGTGTGTGTGTGTGTATGTGTGAATGTGTGTGCGTGTGTAAAAGTACGTATTTTGTATGTATTGGTGCTTGAGGAATCCCACTCGGGTGTATATACGTGCATGTTGATTTGAGTGTGTTTATGCATGCTCACATGTGCATTATGCCTCAGGAGGCCTCGTTGTGAGTACATTCAGTATTCGGTGCATCACGGTGTGCTCTTGTGTGTGTTTACATTTAAATATATTTATTATAAAATCGTGTGTCGCATGAATCGTAAACAGCATACAGTATGTGTCCGTGCATTAAAATGCATTATTTTGCCTACATGTGTCTGTATGTGAGTGTGTGTGCTTGAATTCCGGGAAATGTGCGTAAACCAAAAGCAATTCTCATTTTTTTCTGCTAGCCTGGTTAATCTCTGGTTACCATGGCAGCTTCTATGGTTTCCTCCTAGTCTGGTTGGCTGGTACTAAAATGTAGGTTTTGAGTTTTATTAGATATATTTATATAATGCATTACTTGATACAAATATGATTTAAATAATATCAATACTATTATTGTTTGAATACATTATATATGTTAAATATATTGGTTAAATATTTTTGTATGGTGTATAATTAATATAATATTAATATACAAAAAATTTATAAATAATATTAATTATTTTGTGTGACTGCTTACAATCATTGAAATCTCTATTTGTACATATTCTTTGTAGAAACTGCGACTAAATGATAAAAATTATATTTGAGATTAGTCAAGCGTTATCATGATGACACACTGCCCTGACGTATTGGTCCGTGCTTAAACTTTTGAGACGTTGGCACATTTTTCTTGTTCTGTTCTGTTCTGGAAAATATGTAATGGGGCTATAAATGTAATGCAAATCAAACACTGATGTGACAGAATCGCAGGTTTTGTTGAAGTAAGACAATAAATAACTAAATTTCAGAGTAGCAGTATATATGTGCCTTTAATTGTTAAATACCGATAACACAAGTATTATACACTGATAAGTAATATATACTGATATTAAGAATTATATGCTGATATCAAGTAGTATATACTGATATTAAGGAATATATACTGATATTTAAGTCTTACAATTCCATCAATTATAAGACTGTGTATCTCCATTATCTAGGTATTGGATTTATTCATTATCTACATTTCCCTTTTGTTTTTGCAATTTCCCCGCCTTATATTCACCTTGTATTCATCAGCCGAGCCAAGCGTTAGATATCGGCTTTAGTCGACTCCGACTGCGCCTCTCACCCACCTCCCCGAAAGTTTGAACCCAGATGCTGCGTTGGGGCTTACGCAAGCGACGCCATCTTGGGTTAGCGCCGCTCTCTTCCGAACGAAGGTTAGCGAAACCAGTTGGTGTGTGTGTGTGTGTGTGTGTGTGCGTGCCTGCGTGTGTGTGTCCCTCCTCATTCAGCAGCAGACTGTTTCTCCCCCTGCCAGGTCGAGTCGACTGCGATAGCTGTGCGGCGTAAAGATGAGCCGCTTGGACAGCCGCGATGAAACCCGTCAGAGTTGGCCTCACTCACCTCACGCGCACAAGTCCACGTGCGCGCTGTCGTCTGTCTCATCTGTTTAACACCACCCCCCACCACCACCAGCACCCCACCCCTCACTCCTATTCATTAGAACGGCCTCTTACCATCGTCCTCTCTCATCCCTCTACTTGCAGCTTCATCCTATGTGTATCCTATGTGTATATTATGTGTATCCTATGTGTATCCTATGTATCCTTTGTGTTACGCCGGAGAATGAAAGAGTAGGAACTCACACGATCAGCCCCCACATTCAAACCACTGACAGGTGAAGTGAATAACATTGCTCATCTCGTTCCAGTGGCCCCTGTCAAGAGGTGGGATGTATTAGGCAGCAAGTGAACAGTCAGTTCTTATAGTTGATGTTGAAAAATGGGCAAGAGTAAGGATCTGAGCCACTTTGACAGGGACCAAATTGTGACGGCTTGACGACCGGATCAGAGCATCTCCAAAACGACACGTCTTGTGGGGCGTTCCTGGTGTGCCAAAGCTCATCGATGCTCGTGGTTGAGCGTAGACTAGCTCGTCTGGTCCGATCTCACAGAAGAGCTACTGTAGCACAAATTACTGAAGAAGTAAACGTTGCTATGATAGAAAGGATTCAGAACACACAGTGCATCACAGCTTGCTGCGTGTGGGGCTGCATAGTCGCAGAACGGTCAGAGTGTCCATGCTGACCCCTGTCCACCTCTGAAAGCACCTGCAATGGGCACGTGAGCATCAGAACTGGACCATGGAGCAATGGAAAAAGATTCTCTGGTCTGATGAATCACGTTTTCTACTATGTGTTGTGGATGGGTGGATGCGTGTGCGGCAATTACCTGGGAAGAGATGGCACCAGAATGCACTATGGGAAGAAGGCAAGCTGGGGTCCTGACATTAATGTGGATTTTACTTTGACATGTACCACCTACCTTAACATTGTTTTGTGGGTAAAAGCTGTTTTAGCAGCACAAGGGGGACCTACACAAGTAGTTTCAATGTTGTAGCTAATCGGTGTATCGGTGTGTCAGTGTATGTTCCACATGTGAGTTTAACAGCAGTGTGTTTGTCAATCTTTTAGTAGTATTTAAAGAGGTAACCACGTGGTATTTAGTGCATTTTTCAGAGATGACTCTTCACGGCTGGAACGCAAACAAATCCCAAGAGGAAAAACGGTAAAATTAATAAAAGCAAGACTCCAAAAATACTTCATACTTACATACTTACTTAAATACTTCAAACTTCATTTAAAAATGGCACAATGTACACTATACAGTACTATGATAAGTGTTGAAAGTAAAGGCTGTTGTCATTTCCATTGCCCTTCTTTTAGACAAGCTTGGAATGATAATGATATCTCATATGTTAAGGTTAACCCTAAACCCTTAATAAAGTTCAAAAGAAAATCTAAAATCTATCGTTCTACTGTTATTAAAGGTCACTATTTGTACCCCTTTTCAACAAGTTAATATAGATCTCTTAGGTCCCCAAAATATTTCTTTGGAATGTTTTTCTGAAAATACCAGATTATGCATTCCAGCACGCCTCTATACCCCTCTGTTTCAGCCCTTTTCTGGACGGGCACTTTCTGTGTCTGAAGCTTTAAATGCAACTGAGCTCCTGCTTCCTACAAACCACTCTGGCTACTTACTGTACATGCTGGATGGGGGCGGACATAAATGGCCTCCGTGATTCACGGCAAGTCAGTAAACTTTTTGTGAATCTCTATAAAATCAGAAGCAGGAAAGACTCCAGGGACATCGCCACCCATTATCTCTTTTTACTCCCATTATTTAGGAATGTTGATCTCACAGACATTCAACTTACAAACTAAAACAAACACTATGTGAATCCTGCAGCAAGTACTTAAAATGACATCTCATATTATTACCTCAGCTATAAGCGTTTGCTCGTGCTAAACCTAAAAGAAACACAGCACAATCATTTGAAATACTTACATCTGCAGTTGTGTCAGGGTTTGGGACGTTGACATCAAAAATGAACTTTATCCACTCAGCTCATCTGTCCTCTGAGGCTGGGGGCTGATATAAAGATTTGTACTGGTCTGTGTAGACAACAACAGAGAACTTCCCATGCTTATAGCTCTTAGTTTCCACATGATGCTCGCAGGTCCGGTGCTGGCGGGAAAAAAATGGGACATCTTCGCAAAGGTATTTCTCAAGCCATCGGGGAAGATACTCAGATGGGCGTGGTGTAATTCTAATGAAGCCCCAAATTACATAGGAGGGGGAGGCAAATCTGATCAGCTTGTTGAATCACATCTTTTCTGATAAAGGCAGCCCACAAAAAAGGTGACTGGGTTGTCTTATTTCAGAGTTTGTGTGTTAGTGGGCCCATCAGCGACCTAAATGTATGTGCACAAGCATTGAAAAAGTGAGTTTTTCAAAATAAGTTGTGACCTTTAAGTTCTATTTTTTCCTTCTGATTTGTTACAGTGTCATTTCCTGCAGGTTGTGGTATGTTTTAATGAGTGTCTGGCTGACTGCTGTGTGTCGCCAGAGCATTAGAGATTCTGTTGCTCGGCCAGAGACACTCCATAAATGTCCATAAATGATAATCCAATCTGCCACCACCCTACAAAGGCACCACATGCACGCATGCATGCACACCCCCCCCCACAGACACACACACTAGTACAATCCTAGTCCCTGGTAGTGAACCTTCATCTTGCCATCAGGAGTGAAACATGCTTAAGAGGTTAACAAAAGACATCCTCACACAGGCCCTCACATTGCACACGCACTACCTTCTTTATGTTCTACATTTATATACGAATAGCAGAGGAAAATTTGCAACGCACTTAAACATCTCACACCAACGGCCATGTCAAACAAATCGGATATTAAATACATTATTATGAAACGGAGAAGGATGTCAGTTGTATGTACTGTATGTTAATCATTATTTTGTAATGATCAAGATCAAAGTCATATATGCTGTAGTAAAATAAAGAAAAAACATTCAATGAGTGCATCCAAACTTTTTACTGGTACTGTATACATACGTATACTGTATATACACCGATCAGGAACAACATTAAATCTACAAACAGTGTGTGGAGGTCTCTTCCCACACGTAAGGGTTTAGGGAGGGAAGCGGAGTCTTTCTGGCCATGGTGCGCCGACATGGCGAGAGTTTTATTGTTCACATCAATATCCGGCACGCAGGCTACAATTATATTTATATATATCTCAGGATGTATTATAATAATCGTGGATAATAGTCCTCTTGGGCGCAGGAGGAATTGCTTTCCGCTCCTGGACTGCTCATAAGCCCGTGCGCCGATCTCCTCTGTAAGACAATCCAACATTAAGAAAACTCCCTGCCTCGAGTCAGACCAGTCAGCGCTGTGTGGGCGCTGATTAGGCGATTTGAGGCAGCTTGGTGGCCATGGGAAAAGGGAACAGTGCTGTCATCCGCAGCCGGCGCTTGACCACACCCCTTTGTCCTCCACATAGAGTCTCAATGGCGCTCTTGGCGTAGCCAGAGGGTTGACTAACTGGCACTCAGGACATGCAGCGCACCATTTACACACATCTACCCAAATGCCCTGCCAATAGATGCAGGCCATTATCCGCTGTCGTGTTTTCTTGTGACCGAGCTGACCGGCCATCAGGTTATGGTGAGCCGCCTGGAAGAGCATTTCCTGGCAGCTCTTTGGCACCGACAACTGGGTTATCTCCTCTCCTGTCTGAGTGTCATGGCTCATTCGATTTAACCTGTCCCTAATCACCGAAAAATCCTGGTGAGTGAGCACGGCGTCTGGGCGCATCAATACGCCATCAATTTTAACTAACCCCTCAAAGGCCCCGTGAAGGGTGTCTTCTCGCGACTGCTCCAGCGGAAAATCGTCGATAGGGAAAGTTTAAGGGACCAGGGGGAGACCCTGCTTGGGATCCCGCTGCCCCTGCACCCGTCGTGCCCGCTGACGACCCCTCCGCCTCACTATGTGCCCCTCAACACTCGCATTTCCCTATCGGCCATGAATGCACTCCCCCAGGCTCTCTCATCAACGCGTCAAACCCCGGCCAATCCGTGTCCAAAATCAGGGAGTGCGACAGGCGGGAACTAACCGCACCCTGTACCCTATGCTTTTTTCCCTTGTGATGAATTTCGAGCCGGACCATCAGGTACGTGTGAATATCTCCATGCCAATCTTCACCTGTGACGCCTCCACCAAAGCGAACCAGGCGTTGCTGGATCATCATCTGCGAACAGCCCGAGTCCAGAAAAGCCTGATGTCTACCCCCTTGTAGCCTTACCGGTACTTGGTAGGCTCCTTTTCAACCGGGGGAGGGGTCTGGCGGGCTGGTGACCCAGACCACCTGGCCGAGTTCCATCAGAGGACAGTTGTAGAGGTCATGGCCTGGCTGCCTGCAGTGTCCGCACCCCTGCCCAGACGTCTGCGCAGCTCCCTGATTTCCCGCGGCATCATCGCCCTGGGAACTGAAGGGGGACAGAGAGGGGACAGCACAGGAAGGCGAGAGTGTGTGGCACCACAGAACAGGTCCCTGTTTTGACATTGTCATCGTCCATTGACATTGTCCTCTCGGCCAAATCTCGCGTGGGTCCCGGAGACGGACGTAGCTCACCCCCGACGATGTTCTCCGTGGCACCACGACAGGCCGGGGACCCAGCGAATCCCACGTTGGTCCTCGGTACAGACATAGCGTCCCCCCTGACATTGTCCTCCGGGGCACCGCGACGGGCTGGGGACCCAGGTAATCCCACGTTGGTCCTGGGGATGGACGGACCTCTGGCCGGCTCCCAGTCCGTGCCCGGTCACGGTGTACTCCAGGGAGCTCATGTTGGCGAGGACGTGCAACAGCTGGCAGCGGAGGAAGTCCCACTCTTCCTCCAGTTCCGTGAGGCGTTTCTGCAGCCCGCGGATCGACTCCGGGGTGTCTTATTCTTGGCGCTCTACCCCTCCCGGGTCTCTGCTCAGGCACCATTTGTTGGGGTCTCTTCCCACAGATAAGGGTTTAGGGGGGTAGGCGGAGTCATTCTGGCCATAGTGCGCCGACATGGAAAGAGATTTATTGTTCATATCAATATCCGGCATGCAGGCCCCAATTATATGTATATATCTGAGGATTTATTATAATAATCGTGGATAATAGTCTTCTCGGGCAGAGGAGGAATGACGTTCCGCTCCTGAACTGCTCACAAGCCCGTGCGCCGATCTCCTCTGTAAGACAAACAAACATTAAGAAAACTCCATGCCTCATATCAGACCAATCAGCGCTGTGCAGGCTTTGATTGGACCGATTTGAGGCAGCTTGGTGGCCGCGGGAAAAGCGTGCTTGACCACGCCCCTTTGTCCGCCACACAGTGGAAGTGAATAACATTGCTAATCTTGTTCCAATGGCACATGTCAAGAGGTGGGATATACAGTATGAGGCATCAAGTGAACAGTCAGTTCTTGAAGATGATGTGATGGAAGCAGGAAAAATTGGCAAGTGTAAGGATCTGAGCCACTTTGGCAAGGGCAAAATTATAAAGGCTAGATGACTGGTCTGATCCCACAGAAGAGCTACTGTAGCACAGATTGCTGAAAAAGTTAATGCTGCTAGAAAGGTATCAGAACACACAATACATTGCAGCTTGCTGCGTACGGGGCTGCGTAGCCCGGTCAAAGCGACCATGATGCATTGGAAGAAGGCCCCTGGTCTGATGTACCACATTTTCTTCTACATCAAAAGGTTCCGTCTGTCACCTGTAGTATGTGCTGGAACAACAAGCCCGATCCATGGGAACCGCACCTCACACCTAACAGGACTTAAAGGATCTGCTGCTAACATCTTGGTGCCAGATACCACAGGACACCTTCAGGGGGAAGGGGGAGCTACACAATATAAGGCAAGTGGTTATAATGTTGTGGTTGATCGATATATATATACACACACTATAATAACATAAAATCAATTAAACATGCATTTAAAAATATTAAATTAATGTTTAAATCATTTTATGTTATTTTATGGTGTGCATTTAATAATATTAAATGAATGTTTAATTTATTTAATGTTAGTTAGTTGTAAATGTAGATATGTATTGTAGATTATTGTATTGTAGATCGTGCAGTTGATGAGAACATTCAATATTTACTCGGTCTGGCTGTCCCATCCACAACAAGACACGTTCTTCCCCCTGCACCGTTAACGCAACTCAACGCATCTCAATGAACATATTAGATAGGCGTGTGTGTGTGTGTGTACTAATGAGACACATTAGCATGTGTCATCCTCGCTAATTCTCACAGTGATGCGTTAATGAGAAAATCCTGCACTGAACTCAAGTCCTAGTGTTATTCCCGACAGCTTTGGTAAAGTATATACTGTGCTTGCATGTGTTTGTGTGTGTTTGTGTGTGTGTAAGAATTGAACACTAGAGTGTTAAATTAATGCAGCAGTTGTTACACTTTACACCTTAACTACAGGGAGCCTGACGGAAAGCCTCCACATGGGTGTTGGAAGTGTGTGTGTGTGTGTGTGTGTATGTGTGTGTGTGTGTGTGTGTGTGTGTGTGTGTGTGGGTGGGTGTGTGTCTACACCGGTGTTGATTCAAGGTGTTTACTTCATTAAACACTTGGTGTTTGCAAGTCGCACCCCTTATGGGTCTCGGTAAACAAAACGTGTGTGTGTGTGTGTGGTCTCGCTATTGATTATTGGGGAATGAAGAGTCTAAGTATTATCCCATTTAATCGCGCTCAATTACAAAGACACAGCCTCACTTGATTACTTTGATTCATCGTTAAGAATCTGGAACAGACATTTCTCTCACTTTCTCTTATTTTTTTCCATTATTTTATTAATTTGACCTCCCATCTCCCTTTCTCTCAAGTGGTGGAAACTAACAAAGTGCCAATATTTACTGGCACTTTGTTAGTTTAGATTTGTACTGCACTTAGGTCGATTTTGTAAGTGTCTCATATGTTCAGACTTTTGACTTTTATGCCACTACATTTCAAAGCAAATATGTGACCCACCGCATACTTTAGGGTAATTTGGCGGCTTTCGAGATTTTATTTTTCACATCATTTCAAAGTGGAGAATCAGAGCTTCCAAACAAGTCACTGATGTCACTTGTGCAAATCAAGCAAATATTTGTAAAGCTATGACTTGTTAATGACAAGGGTGTGGCAAACTTTGTTTCTGAGATAATCACCTTCAAAGTTTTACCCACACCAGGTTCATTCAGCCAGCTCCCAGAATGCAAATGGTGTTGGAGAACAAACAAAGCTTAATGGCTACTTTGCATACTGCGGAATGGGCCAATCACGAACAGCGTTGAACAGCTCAACAATACACAACCAAATAAAATAAAAGAAAAAGCTCTTATTTAACAGTAAGAATATGCAAGTTTTATAAAAGTGGAATTATTTTGGAGTTTAAAAGTACAGACAACACAACAAAATGTAGAGTCTATCAATAATATGAGTCTCAGAAAATCAGAAATCTGAAAATCTGTCACCAACCTCAATGTACTTCATCACGTCATCAACTTCCTCCGTTGTAACAACAGCGGGCATATCGACGGTCACCCCTGGTGGTTCTTGAAAATATTCAATTTCATCGTCACGTTAAGTTTGAAATCGGCTGTTTGAAATGTTCTCCAAATGTTCTCCAACTCCGTAATATCAGGTTCAGCGTCGCTGTTGTTCTCCGCATCGCTGTGGAAGAACTGACTATCATCGTGGAAAATTGAGTCCAGTACGCGCTGCTAACATTGACTTGGATCTATCGCACCGGTCAGATTAAGGTCCGAGATATGATTCAGAGCTCCCGCCACCCACTTCGCATAATCCATAACGATACGGAGAAGAAAGTTTTCACAGACAAGTGAGACCGAAACACCCCCGTGCTGCGCTTTAACCGCCTGTTTAGGAAGTGACGTTAGGTGCGTGACGGGAAGGGTTCTTCTTCTACGCAGTTTCACAACAATGGCTCCGTGTTTCTAAAAGTAGTACGATTTAAAGGTTGAATTCTATCAAAATGGTTTCACATTGTGACTTCATATCACATGGGATATGGAGGAATGATCTTCACCTGGACTTTTGCTTTAAAGGAAACCATCGATGGGCGTTGTTCACTGCTGTTAGGCATCTCGGTAAGTGAACTGTGTTTCCCCATGTTATCTAACGGGAATATTTAAATCCATGGTTTAACATTTTTCTGCTCTTTATAAATCAAACTCATTTTTGAAAATACGTTGAGAGATAAAAAAAACAAAGAAACTCAAAGGAACACGAGCCTGGAAAAATCTCATTTTACTCCAAAAAAGGTTTTTTCAACTTATTTGGCTGCTCCTGGCGATTTTAGAAATGCGCTAGATGGCGGCTTTTGCTGTGGTGGGACACATATGTATTTCTATCATTTCTAACACAGCCACGGGATTTTACTCACAAAGAAATGTTGTTTTTTTTTATTCGAATGTAACGAGCACCTTCGGCTTTCAAAACAAAATATGCTTCCTTTCATCTGAAACCCACAGTAAGACAGTAGTTTTGGCAGATCAAGCCAATTACTGGATGGTGCCGAAAGATTAAAGGAGCAAGACGCAGTCAACTCTTTTCTCCTGGAACCCTTCCCTTGCTGTAAATAGCAGGGACCCAAATGGTCGGCCCATTGACTGTGACCATTCCCTATGACCAAGATTGGGCTGAAATAAATGCCAAAAATTTATCTATAACCATAAAAACGTTTTTTCTTAGGTGACTGTGCGAGGGAAGACACTATTTTAGACACTAATGAAATAAACTTGTGCGGGTAGAAATCAAATGAGGTGAGGTGAGTTAATATAATTGTAAATTGGAATCAGGAAATGCAGGAGCACTCATCTGCAAAGTTTGGAATCGCACTTTATATATGTATTGTAGTATATAGCTCCTGGATATGTCGAGTAATTTAACTACTTAAAGTACATTTAAGAGCATGTACTAAAATTATTTCACTTCAGGAAAAATGTAGTAGTACTGCATCCATCACTGACTCTCTCTATTACCACTCTACTTCTCTCAAGCCCACAATTTTCTCTCTTTCCCTCCATCCTGTAATCATCCACTCTTTCTGCATTCAATAAATATCTAGATCTCACGGGGGGAGGAACCATCTGATCCACAGATGATTTTTCAAGGTACGACCGGTGGCAATTAAAGATCCATCCAAGCCAAAGAGGGCAACCAGGGTGTGTGCACAACTTGATATATCTATGACTGACTCCCATATGTCACTTTTTACCGTTTTTCATTCTACCAGTTTGTGCTATTAAAACAAGTATGATATTTACAGCTTTACACCAAGGTAAAATAGCTGACGAAAATGAGTGGATATGTCTAAATGTCAAGCAATTACCCCTAAAAACGAATTATTATATGGCGCTGACAATATCTGAAGCTTCAAAACGCTTCGCAATCCGTCTGTGATGAAACTGATTGGAAAAAAAGAGAAGAGTCAAGTGCTCTTCTTTTCAGGGCGGTAGCTCATGTTTTAAACATTCTTTACACACCAGCAAAATCGATTTTCTTTAATATTAAACCTGCGTGATACACACACACGTACGCACGCACACTACACTCCAAAACATACATATGGCTCTAAACGTGACAAGCCAAACACGTGCGTGCCTCGGAGACACTCTATCGTGCACGGAATCTGGAATGCAATATCCTGCTTTACGCAGCGGCGGCAGGAAGGAGTTGTCGCTCAGTGGGCATGGTCAGAGTTGCAGGGTACTTCAGGTACTTCCAGTGCGTGCGATGTCAATGCGGCAGTTATTTTCTTCAGGCTTCAGGAGTAGCGTTGGGAGCTGAGTTGTACTAGAATGTACTGTATGCATGTATGTATGTAATTACTAAAATTCTGAAAAAGTAAATAAATATGTACATGTACATATATAGTAAATAAAAACACACTATAGCTCGCCCCCCACCCCAAGGTAAAGATTTTAAAAAAGGAAGGGAAAGAAGGGTTGAGAAGATTGGCCATTAATGTAAACAAACAATCCCTCGGATGGATCCTGTGATCAAAACAAGCTCTGCGCTAAAGTCAGATGCAAAGATTAGTGATGGTGCGATAGCGGAATGTACACACGTGCACGCTTTCCGCAGACAAAACACAGCGTGGCTCCCAGAGCATCTGCCCTATTTGAACATAAAACACCCCTTCATGGAAAACACAGCTCCCCGATGGGGTCCCTTAAATCCAAACTTGACATATGGGAGATGCCAAAATGCTGGTATTGACACAAGGAGGTTGTGAGGACCCCAGGTACTTTAGAGCGCGTTTCCATGCTCATCCTAGGAGCGGGTTTTTAGAGACCTGCTAAGATCTGTGAGGGAGATGTTTTCAAATAAGAATAACTCTTAAATGAGAAGAACTCTAATATGAGAATAATTCTAAAATAAGAATGACACTGAAATGACAATAATTCCGAAATGAGAATACAACTAAAATGACAATAACTCTCAAATGAGAATATCTCTAAAATAAGAAAAACTCTGAAATAAGATTACTCTCAAATGAGAATAACTCTAGAGCCAAATGAAAAATAAAATCTACCCCTTCACAGCAATAGGTGAGGTTGGTTCAGAACCATGGGAGGACTTAGAAAATATCCTTTTTGCCCTTTTAGTTGAGTGCATATATGTTTTTCACATGTTTTCAAAGCAAGTTAAAGACATCCATGCACAACCTCCAGTGGATTTTGAGCATTGTTTTGTGAAGAAAATATTAAATATCCAAAACGTTTTCCATCTAAATGTGAATAGAAAATGACTGATCACTTCACATTTAGGCAATGCATGTACTAAATATTAAAATAAGCTATTGCTTATTTTATTTATATCCAGATAAATTGACTTACCGAAAGATGTGTGCCAGATTATCCAGCTAGCTTTAGAAATCAGTTGTCGACTGTCTCATCTAGAAAACGCTTCAATGGGAAAAGGAACATTTCTCAACTCATTTTACTTCATACAATGTTTTATGGACTGAATATAAAATTCTAAATTAAGTTGTATCTTTCTCCTTTTTTGATAATGATTTTTTTTTTGTAGTGTATATAACCAAAGCCGCGTACTTGGCAAATAAAACATCTGAGTAAGTGCTTAAACAGGGAAATGGCAATCATTTGGACATTAAGAAAAGACAATCTAAACAAGCTAAACTAAACAAGATTCACATTTTAAAATGCAAAATGCATCTCATGAGGGGCTCTTATTAGTTACATTTTTTTCCTGCAAATTCAACAGGGCTGAGTCCAAGATCAAGGGAATGCACAGGATATTGTTGGATAACAGGAAAAAAAAAATGTCGATAACCAGATGACAAGGCAGTCCCTCATGTGAAGCCGTAGCGGTGGGTTTTATCCTATCGGTGTCCAAACTGTGAATGGATTCACCAACGTGTCCTTTTATATTACCAGGAATTAGCCGTGCATCCCTACCAGTTTCTATTTTCCATCTCAATGGGGACAAGCAATCCCTGAAGGCCTTCAAAACTACTTGAGAATACAGGATTCTTTGCAGATTGGCACAGAGAACGTTCCGGCACCAAAGACCACAGGGTCGTCATAAGCTTTCCTGGATCCTGAGCGATTTTCCCCAACTTTTATTTTATTTTTTAAGGAGAAGTGGCACTCAATGCAAATATGGGCAGAGTAGGCGACAAATTGCACTTAGAAAACTAAAATTTCATGGAAGTTGAGCGGGCTTAATAGGCCTGACTAAATGAAGTCTGACTTTGGTCATTTAAATACATAGAGTAGGGAACGGGAAGGCGTCATATTTAGTAATGGCCGTAATAAAGGAAATCATTTTGGAACACCATAAACCATACAGAGACATGCTTCTGAAAAAAGATGCAGGTGTTGTTAAATAGGAAGGGGATTCAGTCAAGCATTCTAATTCCAGTCGAATTGTCGTCAATTGAATTTTCTGTGTGAAATACTTCTTAAAGTGCTTACTGCGTAGCTTAAATCGATTGCTTTATATCAGTGGTGCCCACACTTTTTCGGCTTGCGAGCTACTTTTAAAATGACCTGGTCAAAATAATCTACCTGCATTAAAAAATGCTAAATATATTTATTTATATATATACCGAGTATACTACCGGGATCAGTCCAAGGAAGAAGAAGAAGAAGATACTGAGTATACTTTTTATAAGAACCCTTACGGCGCAATACAATTAAATACATGTATAGTCACTACCTAACTCTGATGACTTGCACTGAATGGACTCGGCCAGGGTTGCATAGTCTGAAATGTAGCTGCTGGTAGCCAGCCTCAGGCAGGCCCTCAAATGATCATCAGTCATGGTGGAACGGAATTTGGACTTAATAATCTTTATTTGGGAAAAGGCTGATTCGCATAAATAAGTAGAGCTGAATAATGCAGTCAAGTTGGTAGCACATTTCCTCATGTTTGGGTACTTTTCGTTTGTGAGTAAGTTCCAAAACTGTCCATGAGCCCTGGACTTCAGTTCAATGTCAGCCTGTAGTGTCAACATCTCATCCTCCACTGCAGACGAGTTCAGGTGAAACAGTGTTGCAAGTTTTGATGCGACTAAATCAACCTCAACATCTTCCCTAAATGGGTAGCACATAAATGTAGCGATTGGCTCGAGTAAAGCAAAATCTTGAAACCGTTTGTCAAAGTCTTAAAGACAGTTTTCAATATGCTCTTTGTAGTGCCCACTGTCAAGTTGCGTACACGCCTTCCCTTGGGTCTCCAGCTCTGATGGGAGGTTTTGAAAGTTCCCCAAATCATGGCGCTGCAGCTTTAAGGACAGAAGTTGCATCTTTCGTTAAAAGGCATTAACTGAACTGATCATGTTGACCACCGTTTTGTCTCTTCCTTGCAGCTGTCAATTAAGCTCATTCAACATGTTGGTCAGATCAGTTAAAAATGCCAAGTCTAGCAGCCACTGATCGTCATTAAGTTGCTTGTATTCTGTATTTTTACTGAAAAACAGAAACTCCGTTATCTCTGGACAGAGCTCTCGAAATCTCTGCAGGAATTTCCCCCTCCTGAGCCATCTCACATCAGTGTGTAGCAAGAGGTCAGAGTGGTTGATTTTCGTTGCCACATCCATTATCTCTTTCATGTTTAGCATTTTTGCACATAATGCTTATTGGTAAGGAAGTCGGGGAAAGCATCTTGGTAATAAATCATTTCAAGCGGCCTACCATCGCGGGCAGAGCGTCCATGGTGATTGACATCAATTTACACACTGGGAGCTGGGTTTGTCAAAGTTTTTGAAGGACTGAAAAATGTCCTCTCCCCGCGTGTGTTCCTTCATGGGCACTATTGTTAACTGCTCCTCTTTTGCATATCTGTAAACACCATCCGAACTAAAATGCACAATTGTGCTGTATCGCTTACAGTATGTCCGTAGACTCGTCTACTTGCAATGAGAAACACTCACAGTCCACGATGTCCTTCCAACGTTGCTGTGTCAAATCGGCCATTACTTCACAACGCCGTGTAACTGTGATTGTGCTTTGATTGAAGATACAATTTTAGTTTATTTTTAAAGTCCTGAAACAACGAGTCAGCTGCCTCAACGAAGGCCTCTTTTACCATCTCTCCATCTTGGAAGGACTTCTTACGCTTCATGATGGCGTGACTCACCCGGAACGATGCTTCGGTGGCTGCCTTTGCTTTTGGATTCAGCTGTGTGAAAAATGACTGCTGTCCGATTAACTGCGATTTCAGTTCAGTCACCTTTCTCAGCTCGCTCTTCGGAGGGAAATCTGTGTCGTATTTTTTATGAACAGTCCGAAAGTGCCTTTCCACATTTCCCTTTTTTGGAATAGCAACGGTGGATTGACAGATCAGCCAAACGCATTTTGAGTATGAGATGGTGAAGAAAAAGTCCTCCTCCCATTCCGCATGGAAGTGGTAAGCTTATGGTTTCTTACTTGGTTCGGCACCCCCACTCATTTTTTATATCCCTTCTTTAGTAGATATAACTCGGAAGGCTAACTAGGTCACTTAGTTCACTAAAGTTTTGCAGTAGCTCACGCATATTCTACGTGGTGAGCCGTGTGTTAGAGGAGAGGAGATCAAAATAGTTGTAATTGTAACCCAATGAACAAAGTTTTAAGCAACATTAGACTGGCCACCCTGTACGTCAGTCAAGTGACAAATGCCAAATGGAGGATCTACATCTAAAATAACAACATCTAAAAAAAGATCGAGATCGACCGTTTGGGCACCCCTGCTCTATATGATCTCTTTGGAGGCTCTTTGTAAGAACTATACCGATTCTGTAGTTCCTAGTCATTGTAAATGCATGTTGTGTAGAACATCTATGTTTCCTGCAGTTCCGCTTGCACACCTTCCCCACTGCAAGGTTTCTCAGCATCTCCAACCTCTACAGGAAGTGCCAATCAGCCTGACTGAGTTGCACGTGTAAATTGAGAGACCAAATGGAGACCACCTTGACACAATGCAGCATTGTGCAGAAGAAGCAGTAGAAATAGTTGAGTTTGAGGTTGGTAATTTGGTTAGAATTAGGTCATTTTCATGGAATATGCTATTTTGGTGGGACAGTAGCCATTTTGGATACTGGTTCTGGTTCTGTAAGTTCCCAGTGGTTACAACCCTGCCGCCTAACCTTGCCAGTTAGGCTTCAAACGGTTGCCCCCAGCAGATGTCCTTGGTTATTTAGACTTGGAAGGAATTGTTAGCGAAACATTCCTTTGGAATCACATGATGACACATATACAATTTCTCTGTTATACCCCATAAAGCTCTGTCGTGTACCCCCGAAGGAGTACCCCCACATGAGAAGAGAAAATTTGTAAAAATTTGTAAAAATATTTTCTCAAGTAAATTCAGATGTGGACCATTCCAGGTTCAGAAAGTCAAAGTCCCCCATCATTTCTCTTCTTCAATGCACCACACAGGCTAATTTCACTCATTAGTTATATCTGTGGGGTTGTGCTAATTTGCAGAACCCAAATGGTTGGCGAAAAATGCCGGGGAGGAAGTTCCACCTCTGAGCTAAGATGACGACCGAGGTGTGTTCCGTGGAGTGACAGTTCACCTGTGGTGTCTGGGCGTGGTTTGAAAAGGCATAAACTTCCAGGGGCAGCGCTTGCAGACTTGGGGAAGCTTGGAGATGAATCAATTGTGTGGAATCAGTCAATAATATAAAAGTGTATAAAGGGCACAAGCTGAACTTGCCCTGCAGTGGGACCCTTTACTTAAGAAGCAAATGAGTCTGCACTGTGGCTTTTTCCCTGTGCGTGGCTCTGGCTTCTGCGTTGATGAATCCCCCCCGAACAGAATTGTTGGCAGAAGCAGCCCTGGAGCAGGAGAGCGTGAATCAGGGATTCTCGCCTAAGGAAAACAATGGCTTCACCTACTACCCAGTGTGTCTCCCCAGGTCTACCTCACCCTGGCGGACATTGGTTTCTTCTCAGCCCTTTTCCCCCTCCGCTATTACAGATAAACACTTCGCCTTTATGCCTCTCCTACTACAGCGCCGTGGAGTGCTTGATGAAAACGCATAACTCTCAAACGACAATGGGCCAATGGAATTGTTAGCTGAAGCATTAAAACATACAGACAAATTAAGATTATAGACTTGTTGCAGACAGCAGAGAAGGAAAAGAGATTGTTTATTAAATAACATCTTTGGTAGAAGGTGAGTCAATGGAAAGCAGGGTGAATGCAAGCAATCATTGAATGAATTGAGAGAAGAGAACATCTTCCTGATTCAAGATTCAAGATTCAAGAGGTTTATTCGTCACATACATATACATACTTTCATACATATATGCAGTGAAATGTAATGATTCACATTGTCCTAAGAGCGCCATGTGTTTGCGTGGGAATAATCAAATGTCAACAATCGTTTTGGAATTATGTGATCACCGTGAATAAAATAACCTCTTGAATCAATACATTTTTAGAGACTTTATAGACACTTTCAGAATGTTTTACAGATTCATTTTGAACAAATCTTTCTCAAAAGATTTGGGAAGTTTTTTGGGGGAAAAGTAGATTTCACTAAGAAGCACAATTACACACACACACACACACACACACACACACACACACACACACACACACACACACACACACACATACACACACATAAACAAAAATAATTTAACAATCAATGTGCTTCAGAAAATCTTTCATAGACTGATTAAAAAGTTTAACGCAGCCTTCAAAACTAAATCCTAGTGTCGCCCCCCCGAGTAATTGCTTTGAAAGAGGCCGAGCCAAATGAGGTCACATTAAGCCTGCTACCCATCAGAGCGAGGCAGAAAGTATGAACTTCCTTTTGAACCTAACTGTAGATAAAAACATACAGTAGTAGCTTGCTTATCAACATATTTATAAGTGAGGAAGTTTTCCAAGCTTTTTTAAATTAGCCTTTCTATAAGAGGTTCAAATACACCCCAAAATTGTGAAATACCCCGATCGAGGCCGTGGATGTAAAAGACAGCTATGCATAGGCCTTTACTGACATCATCTGCTTTTTGGTAGATTGATTCTTTTCAAGATGCAACTATAGCAATACAAATAGTAATGTATTTAGAAGGGAAAAATAAAGCATTTTGGATTTATTGTATGCATGGAAGAATTTCAGGCATAGCATTGAATGGATGAAAGATTTAAGGTTTGAGCGGTGCTATGAATTTCCTCTTATTAAAAACAGAAAATATTTATAATTTTTTTTCAAATCAGTGCAGTATGTGTGGGTGCAAGAAGGGGTGAAACAACCAAACTACTTTAAATTTACTTTGCATCAATATTCATGAACGTTAATATTTGACTGACTGCCCACTCTTGGGTCACGTTTCAAAATTTGACATTTTTGTTTTTCCCCCCACATAATATTAAATTGTAGAATCAGAGCTTTAAAACAAGGTATCACTTGTGGGAATCAAGAAAATATTTTGGAAGCTAGGACTCAGGCTTTAAAGTTTTCCAAGCATTTCCAGACTTTTGCAGCACAAAATACACATTAAGAAACACAATTTGTGCTTTAAATGATTACATTTGGATAGTGTTGTACTCCTTGAATGAGATAATGTTGAATGTGTTTTTCTGAAATAATATTTCAACCATTAATTTATAAAAAAAAATGGAAAATGCATAATTCTAGGTAATCCTTTAATTTTAAGTTTTATTTATTTATTTTTTCATTCTAAGTTCATGCTCACTATAGTAGCATGACCGTTCTATTATTCTGTAACTTCTAAACATTCCCATATCCTGATTTATTGTTTTATAAAAATTATAGTTTTAAGAAAGTGGCCCATTTCAGATTGTTCACATGAAAATCTCTCACCAGAAAACAATGTGAAGGTTGCAAATGGTGTTGTCTGGGTTAATTCATAATGTTATTTTATCATAACAATTTCACATTCCAACTTCACATTGCTCGGAAAATCAAAGGATGATCTTGATCAGCATGTTTGCATCAAAAGGTGTGTGGCAATTTTGCCTACCATTTTCCATCCAAGTGGCGTTTTCAGGGACCTCCGGCACAGAGACACAGATGACCTGGTTTCAGACACACAGTTTATTGTAGAGAATGGGCTCGATGGAATAAGCCCAGGAGCAGATGGACACGTGTCATGACAGGGCTCACTCTCCTGAGTGTGTGTGGGGATGGGGGTTTTACCTGTTGCTCGTTACACCAATCAACATGCAGCCACTCTGATACTGGGCCCCAATTACCTAGACCCAGGACAGGTGTGGCTGCTCACACCACACCATCCCCACACCACAATGTGTTTTCGCACCGAACAGTTCTGGGGACTCCATGAGAGGAACTCGGAACTGGGGAGGTCCCCGAGAACTAGATACCATCAAGGGTTTTTTTGTGGTTGCGTTAGCACTGCACTGAAACTCTGAAGTGACCTAAGCCAACAGGGGCATGCATCGGGACAGCGCATGGGGGGATTGTTTTGTTTCATTCAATTAGCGCCGGAAAATAAAATAAATTAAATAAATACATTTCCAATGAAAAATACAATTTTTATCGTTTTATATATATATATAAATATTATTATTTTTTCCATCCGATGAGTGTACCTAGGCTGGTCCGCACCCAGAGCAATGCAACTTGACCTGGTGGACTGTCCTCAGTGTGCCGGGGGTGAGGGGCCGTGGACTTACGTCTGGACCAATTACCGTCCCAATTACCATTAATTTTGATGTGTTCATATCCGGAATTTGGAGAAACCGGGAAAGTGATTACTTGGAGATGGAAATAACTACCAGAACACCTAGGCTTTGAAAGACTTACATTTTAATTACTGATTTTATATAAAGCCCACACACATCATTGGCACATCAAACTAATCTAGAATGAACTACTAACCTAACTTATTTAACTGAGCCACATCTGAAGAAGTTTTTTTTCTTACACAAAGTTAGTATTGTATATTTAGTATACATTTCATGTATTCACAGTTAATAAAGTCAAGTTGTCTTACATTAAAACCATTGAAGTTGTACTCAGTCTTTTGTTCAATTGAGAAATTGTTCTTCTATCTAAATTGTATATATCTAATATGTGCTTAGATATCAAAACAATGTTTCATGTACTTTTGGATACTTTTGGCTACTAAAGTACAGCATTAGTTGTGTTACTATTTCAATATAATTTTAATATTACTCACAAAAAAGTACAAATAGGAAGAAATATTATTTTAACATAATTTAAATATAAACCAAAAAATATGGGAAAATATACTTTACTTCTCAATGTGGGCTAATAAGGAGTGAAATACCTTTGACAATTTACAGAGCATATATATATATATATATATATATATATATATATATATATATATATACACATACACACACAAACACACACACATATGTCGCACCTCTAAAACAGCTTTGTGAATAGAATAAAATAATAAAATACACATTCTATTCTACTCTACATCTTTAAGTGAAGTTCCTTATGAGCATCGCTCACCTGTATTCCCGTGCTCAGCTCAATCATCAAAGTAAAGCCATATTACGAGGCCAGGAGGAAGGCTCAGAGAGAGAGAGAGAGAGAGAGAGAGAGAATAGATTTAATTTGAAAGCTCCAGCAAGTTTGTTTCGATGCTTTACAAGTTTGCCAAATTTGATGGACCATATGCTGTCGAAAACCCCGTGGACCATTACGAAAAGTGTTTTCAGCGATCGATCATCCGTGCTATCGGCGAACCTTGGACGTCCAAGCGAGAGAGAGAGAGCGAGAGAGAGAGAGTAATGTTGGTGGTTGGTGTGAGTGGGGGACTGGAAGAAAAGGTGTAGGTCAAAGTATAGGGATGTCAATGGGTGAGATAGAAGGAATGAAAGGATGGAACATCGTTTTTTTGGAGGGGGATCAATAATTAAGGGCACTATCCAAAGAAAGGAGGAGGAGGTTTCAGACATCTTTCATCACTCATCGTTAGACGTCAGTTTGAAAATGGGGACCTCAAACGTCGACTCCCAAACCAAACCCCTTCATTCTTCTCCTACTATGGGAATCTGTTCATACTGATAAGTATTAACTCGACAAAAAAATACATTATATACAAAATGTGGTTCTATGCACAGGACTAATTAAGTTAATTAAGCTATGGAAGTGGCAAAGTGGCCGAGTGGTTGCTGTTATTGTGTAGAAATGTAGCTATAGAGGGATATTTTTCTACAGGGCAAATACGTATGTATACTATAGTCAAGGCATGGATAACTATGGATGAGTAGATCGAATTTACTATGATATGATTACAGTTTTTATGGTTTTTGATCATAGTCATCCTGTGATACTTGACAGCCGGACATTTTTGGAGGAACATTATCATCATATGATGTATTCAATGTGTTTTCTCATATTTTTGGAATGTACCACTGCAATAGTATAATAAGTGGTCTACAGCAAGTCGAAGTATTTGGTAGTTAGCACTGTCAAAATGTTAGAATTAGAAATGTCACTGTATTCCAATAGTATTTTGAGCTATTTCCTACTTATACATTTCCAATGCTTAAAGTCCCTGTACAGGGAATTCAATTATTTGTTTCTAAACACATTATACATGTTAGAAAGTAATCGCTGAAAACATGTGAAAAGAGTGTGAACTATGTACTGAATTTCTGGAATCAAACCCTTCAACTGTTTGTTATTATTTTTGTGGTCCAGATTTTTTTGGCGGGGCAATAGTGTTGAAATATGCTTAGCTAACAGCCCAGGTCTTTGGATAAAACGCTGTTTTGGGATTAAACACCTGGAGTAAAAGGCGTCTTCAGGGAGACATCAAACTCATGACAAGCACGCCCAGAACAAAAAAATAATTTTTCCGTTGGTTTGACCGCACGGCGTCTGGTTATGTTATCATTAGCTGCATGCTACCAGGCCGCGGAGCTCTGACCTGGCCTGTGGAGGAGCCAGCAGGGGGCACCGGAGAGGAGTCCCACAACCAGACAGCGGCGCCTTGAAGTGAGCAACTGGACACAGGACTGGGATCAGCAGAACATTTAAACATGGAAGTTACTCCGATGTAAACATTTAACATGATTAACATGATTGGGCGTGGCTTCAACGTCTTCAGCAGACACGCCCCCAGCTTCTCAAAGCATGCCTTTTTTCACAATTTCCCAATTTTGAAACCAAATTATATATACCTGGCGACTTTTTAAACCATTCCATTTGGGCTGGATGGCTTAATAACACTTAGCTCTGTAGTGTGACAAACTCAGAACACAATTTATTTTCGCTTTACAGATACTTTAATGAGTACATTGTGGTTTCATGAAATACATGAGACTGTCACTGTGTGTGTGGGTGGAGGGACAATAAGTTCAGCCTAAGAGCAAAGAGATTAATCTTCCAACTAATTAGACGATCAATCATCCACTGGAGGAAGCTTAACTTCGGGCTGAGACCCCAGTGTTGGCTGTACCACAGGCTGTGTCTGTGTGTGTGTGTGTGTGTGTGTGTGTGTGTGTGTGTGTGTGTCTGTGTGTGTGTGTGTGTGTGTGTGTATAGAAAAACAACTCTGTCCCCCAATACTCTATGCCACAGTCAATTTTTTAAGCACACTCCGGCAGTTGGTAAAACAACAGAAACACCTAGCCACATATTTATATCAAGTACCTAATAAGGAGTAGGGCCACACTTTCCCTTCAGAACTATCAGAACCAACCTTAGAATACTGCCAAACAAGTGCGTAACTTTGGGTGGTGGGACGTTGCACCATTCTCCCAAAGCCTCCAGTTCTTTGAGGGATGAGAGGGTTGCGAATCTACTTCACACTCACTCCAGAACCTTGCATAGAGGTTTAGTGATGATGTTCAGATCAGGTGGTTGAGGAAGACCTGGCAGGAGGTTAAACTGCCTGATGGTGTTCATCAAAACTCTCTGTAAACATCTCGAGGGAACAGTTTTCCTTCTATTTCAACAAGACGACCTGCTCTCTTAACCAATATATAACAGTGTGTATATATATAATAATAATATATAACAGTATATATATAATAATAATTAAATTTTCATTTCCCTGTGTTGTTAGGATTTCTACTCTGTGAGGTAAGAACTGGAGGTAAGTTATGGTAAAGTTTCATTTAGGAGGATTTCGATGTATATTTAATACAACACAGACAATTAATCCTATTATATAATTATAGAACCCAGAATCGCGATTGTGGCGCCGCCCCTTGCAGCCGCCTGTGCGAGCACCGCGTGTTGATTATGCACATTTGAGTATTTTTCAAGCTTATAGAGCTTGCGCGTAATCACCGGGTGTCATGACATTTCACTGCATATATGTACGACCGTATGTGTACGTATGTGACAAAAAATCTCTTGAACTTGAACTTGAACCACTGAGACTCTTTGTTGATGCGCTTCATCCACGTTTGGCTCATGCTGATGATGTGCTCATTATTTGACTGTTACCCTTGACACTTATAATACTATAATTCTGCAGTTTGCACCATTTGCACCTGCAATTCCAGTTTCTTTTGAACTCTGCCAGTCAGCTCACATTGGTTTGAAAACTCACCTCTCGAAGTGCTTATATTCCGGTTGCTTTTAAAGCTGACACATGCTGCGAAGTGACAATCAACCTCAAATGACTCACCATTGCTACGGCATTTTTACTTATGATTGAGTTCCTTTAGAGTTGAACTCCTTTTCTGCATGGTGTTTTCATTATGATATCCAGCCCCTGTTTGTGAAACTTTGACTCCATGCATCAAGGGTTCACTGCCTTTTTGCTTGTGCACGTACAAAAACAAACAAAGCAAACTCATTGCTGGCAAATTATTTAAGCGTCCCATAGGGGTGACTTTTGTGATTGTGCTTTGGCAGCATTATCACAGCCTCTGTGGCCAGGTTTTGTTTGTGTTTGTGTGTGTGTATGCTAAAATACCCAAATTAGTCCTGATTGTCCCTTTTGCCCTCTTAATAGTCTGAAACTTCAATAACCCTTCTTAAACAGACTTACGTCGTCTTTCTCACACATACCTGATTAAGGCAGAAGTACCAACTGTGTCCCAGTCCTTCAAGAACGTTGTCAATGACAATAACAGAGGGAGGTCTGTAGCTTCTGGACACCTTCATTTCGGTAGGTGTTGTTAAATGGAGGACACACTTCCATCAAATATGTGAGAGCCTGTTTCGGTAATGGCCAACAGCCAGTTTCCTGGAGCTGAATACGAGTAAACAAAAAGGTACTGAACTCTCGA